>NC_090762.1:7265174-7305174 GCF_036898095.1 Palaemon carinicauda | reverse complement strand
TAACGTGATACCTTACCCCTTAGACTGCCATATTTTTAGCAATAGGAGTGTTATGGGGCATGGCCATCATCATACATACTCTCCCAGTATTTTGTTTATCATGTTAATGATGAAAGGTTCAGGTAGAAACATGTGTTTGATATTAGTTTAATAATAGGAAATGGAAGCTAAGTCAATGTCCAAACAGAAGGTGGAGTGTGAAACTACAACTCGCCACTCTGTTAAGTTTATATAATTGATAATTAATGCCAAAATACTAGTCAAGGAGATCAACGCTCATAGTGAAACATGTTGCGCTTGCCAGAACATAGGAGCAAGCTACAGCAAAGCAAAAATGAATACATCATTGCTCAATTATGTAAGAAGGTATTTGTAATACGATGAACCCTGTTACGAACGACTAAGTAGAAAACAGGATGGAAAATTACGTTTTTTATGTGTCCTTAAGTCCTAGCAGATAAAAGCGCCGGTGTTTTGACTGTTTCATTACTATTACTGTACTTCGTTTTGATTACAATGTCTGATGGCAACTGTAAAGTTTGAAAGAGTTTATTTAAATATCTTTCAATTAGACTAGTACACGGTATATTTCAAGGTGTTTCAAACGTAATTGGTGACAATACTTATCACAAAGCTATAACTTTTCAGTTATGGTAGTCAACCCATCATAACTCAAAATCTATGAATTTCAGCCCGATATTATAAAAATGTTCAAAACACCACAAAATATATCATAAAACATTCTTATTTTCTACAACGTTTATTGCACTGTTCTATATATATATATATATATATATATATATATATATATATATATATATATATATATATATATATATATATATATATACTGTATATATATTTATATACAGACACACACACATGCTCCTCTGCTCATGGTAACTATGGTGAAATGTAGGTTTTCAGATGTTAATCAAAGTATTTCGGACAGTTTTGAAATTCTTTTGTTTGGGAAATGATTATGGTGTTAGTAGCTTAGAAAATAGAATTTTCAATCCAGTTTTCTTTGGTTATGACAATTCTCTTTTCTGTTTTGCTAGAATTGTAAGGAGATCATGGTGATATGTTGTAGCCTGAGGTTCCATTGGCTAACCTGTCTTAGAATGCTGTCTTTACTTCCAGTGATTCCTCTTACCCTAAGCTAACACTGAAAACAATCAAAGTGTGATTATGGTATATTATTAAGGGGCCAAATAAATTGTAGTACGGTGACCTCTCATTTATTACAGTAAATAGGTTCCAAGACTGGCCGCCATAATGGAATTTCTGTGATATACGGATGCCATATTTATTTAATTATTACCTCCGCCAGCAAAATTGGAAAGAGGTTATATTTTTGCCCTTGATTGTTTGTGTGTGTGTTTGTTTGTGAATAGCTTCCTGGCCACAATTTTAATCATAGAGAAATGAAACTTGCAGGGATTAACAGTCCTGTAAAAAGCTGGAAATGATTAAATTTTGGAAGGTCAAGGTCACTGTCAAGCAAAATGTCCAATTCACGTAATCAGCCATAAGTTTGGACATAGTTGTCACAGAGACTTCAAGCTTGGTTCATATTTGAGTGTATGAAAATCCCCGCCAATTAATACATGTTAAGGTAAAGCAAAAGATCGAGAAGCAAGCTGCCGCAGCGGAGGTCTCCGCTCTGCTGAGTGCCCCTCTGGTTTGATGAGTATTTGGACTTTTTTAAACCCTCCATGTACTGTTAACAACCTACTCATTACTCTATTAACCCTTTTACCCCCAGGCTATTTGGAAATTTCCAACCCTTAACCCCCACGGGTTATTTTTTTTCAAGCACATTTTGCAGTATATTTTTTTTCAAATTGCTCTAACAGCCTTAATTTTCATCATAGAGAGGTCAGGTTGGTCTCATTCTCTTGGAAAATGCCTGAAGTTTCTCAAAAAATTATAAAAAATATGCAAAAAAAAAAAAATGTAAATAGCAGCTTTTTGCAAGGACGTACCGGTACGTCCATGGGGGTAAAGGGATGAGTTTTGTGAAACGTACCAGTATGTCCTTTGGGGGTAAAAGGGTTAATAACAGGGAGAACTGTTATGCTGTATGAAATCAGTAGGCAAGTTAAAAGTACCATATAACAATTTCTAAATAACAGTAGTAAGCTATTGGTAAGTTTACCATACAATAGAGAGGTTACTGTACTGTACAGCGAAGTACAAGTAACTATATATGACATGGTCGGTAAGTGTTAAAGTACAGTATGCATACAGTAATAATACAAATGAAATATCTTGTTACTATACTGTATTAAATGTAATACAGTACAGTAACATTTAAGATTAAAAAAGATAAAGGTTGTTACTCTACTCACCACAAAAGCAATTAAAGTAGAACTTGAGTGATGCTGGTTTAAGGTTTAAAGGTTTAAAGGCCACTCATGAATGGCAGAGGCAAAGGACAATGACATTGCCCTATCAAGCAGGACAATGCCCTAGAGACTGACCATATATCGTATTGTCAGCACCCAAGCCCCCTATCCACCCAAGCTAGGACCAGGGAGGGCCAGGCAATGGCTGCTGATGACTTAGCAGATAGACCTATAGGCTCCCCCAAACCCCCCATCCCTAGCTCACAAGGATGGTAAGGTTGCAGACACTAAAGGAACTAACGAGTCTGAGTGGGACTCGAACCCCCAACTGGCGATAACCAGGCAGAGACGTTACCAATCAGGCCACTACAACCTGGTGGTGATGATTTTTACTGTGCAGCTGATGACTGTATTTTATGTCTCTGCAGATGGCGGTTCCATTTCCTGGGACACCTCTTTCACTTCTTCCGAAGGTTTAACTGTAGTATTAACAGCTGGTACTGGCTTTTTTAGCGAGGCTGTAAAAACATTGTGATTGTCAGTTTCTGCCGCTGCTTCTTTTTCCCGTTCAAAGAGTATCTTGTAGAGATTTATGACTTCGTCAACTATGTTGCAGAATTGTACAGAACAAACTATATCGTTGTCCCGTTCTTGTGACCTCTCATGCAATTCTTTAGCCAGGTTGCACAGCTTGGCGAGCCACTCCAGAGTCAAGCTAGCTTGGTTGAAAACTTCTGCAGTTTCTTGCTGCATTTCTTCTTCCTTGCTCTCCAACTTTGTCAAGTCTTCGAGCTCTGTGTCAGTTAGTGGCAGTCTAGTAATTTGTTGAAGTCTCCTGTGTTCATGTCTGCAAGGCCATCGCCTCCAATAATTACCGCCAACTGCGCAGCTTTCTGTACTGCGGAGTGTTGAATTTTGGCAGGTGTAAGGCCTATGTCGTCGTAAACAACCTCAACTTCTTCCAGTTGGTGTTAATGCTGGCAGGTTTAATTTCTTGCAATGCCTTCTGGATATTTTGGAGGCACGTAGCAATTGTGTACAGTACTGCCGCCAGTATGCCTTCAAGTTGAAATCTTCATCTTCTTGGGCTGCATCCATGGAAGAAACCAGGTTCGCTAAGGCATTCCTTGTGTATAGGGCCTTGAGGTGCTTAGCTCCAGTTTTATGCTTAATTGGTCAAGTCTTATTGTCCAGGCAGTCATCCTATAAGGAAAACAAGGTGTCAGAGTACCCTCTAAACAGCTCCTGCAAAGTGCCATCCCTGGCCAGTCTTCCTGCCAGTTGGTTTTAGGATCTCCACCCACCATGAGGTGAGTCTCCTAGGTAAAGAGCAGAAGGTTTGTATATTGGGCTGGAACAAATAACAAATTGGGAAATAATTTGTATTTTTCCTAGCTATGCAAACCTGAAGCTCTTAACACATACTGGTACTACCATCACCTACCCCTGGGAAGTCCTGCCACAATTGCAAAGTGACAGTCAGTCACTATTGCTGGTGTGAGCGGGGTGGCTAACCTATCCCGCTTCTCTTCCCATCTGTTAACTAGTGGAGTGTTGTTACATCTCACTAAAGCTTTAACGACTAGTTTCAGCTTCACTGAAATAAATACTCCAAAAAGAGCTCTAGGTTTGTATAGCTAGGAAAAATAAAAATAATTTTCAAATTTGTTATTTTATGCTAGAATATTGTGTTGATTAAAAGTACTTATGTTCTTTAGATTCATATAACAAGTAGATACGTCTGTGAGTTGTTGTTTGGCTGTCCATTCTCGAGATGCATGTCTGATGTGTGTTAATCAGTTTCTTATTCTAATTGGAATTTGTAAGGCACTGTTAGAGTTTACTGTTTAGTTTATTTGTATTTTCTTTTTCATTGAACAGCTGAGCAGGATGGAGAGGTAATGTACTGTCTTTGGCATGTTGCTGTTTTTAATGCTAGGCGGTAGGAGTTACAGTAGACCTACAAAAGATACAAAATTCATCACATTTTTATTATGCAAATTCAAGTGTAATAGCCTTTTCTCTTGCCATTTAGTGCTGTATTATCATTTATAGCAACTTGCTTGAATACTTATTGCTGTATTGTACAGTGCAATGTACTTGGTTGTACATTATTTTTTCACCATAAAAATCTACAGTTTATCGTTATGTTGCTGAGGAACTTTGCGTTTCACACACCTTGTGTTATACAGTATTTAAATAATTTATTTTTGTTCAAAGATTGTGTGTACGTAGTAACAAAGCTATTGTTGCTAAATTTTTTGTTAGTTTTAACAATTTCAGTAGTCCACAGTATTCAGTACTGTAATGTACTTATATTAGTTGAAGCAGTGTTTTCACTTGCTGTATATTACAGTATGTATTCCCTTTCCTCTCCTTTAACAATAATGTTATATCTCTATGGGTTTCAGTAAAACGGGCTAAATTTTTATCATTAGTTAGTGGTTCTTGTTCATTAGTCGAGAAGTCAGTTTTAACGTATGTTTCTACTGCAGGTACTTCATGTAGGCTACTGTAGTATTATACTATTCTAATAGATATTTTATCAGACTGCCGTACAATTTTTGATAATTTTTAAAGTTTTACATGTGGGATCAGATGAGTGTAGGTTTTCAAGCTGGTAATGTTATAGTGCTGTAAAATATATAAATTTTGTTTTTCAATATTAAACTTACCCGATAATCATGTAGCTGTCAACTCCGTTGCCCGACAGAATTCTATGGAGGGATACGCCAGCTATCACAATACTAGAAGGGGGTGTACTTACCAGCGCCACCTGTGGCCAGGTACTCAAGTACTTCTTGTTGACACCTCCTCAATTATTCCTCTGTCGTGCTTCCGGCTAGACGTTCTGGGATACGCTTATGTTCTTGGAGTATTTTCACGACTTTGGTGAAGTATTTCTCTTTGATTTCGGCTGTCGCTTTACTGGAAACTTCTATATTAGCTTAGTTAGCTTTTGGAATTAATTTGATTAATTATGGTGACGAAGAGAGTATGAACTCTCGTTCACCTTTCAATGGCCGACCCTTCCCTTAGACGGAAGTGTTGGTGTCTAAGAGAGTATAGACTCTCTTTCTTAATTTTGCTTAACAAAAGTTATAGATTTATTTTATATCTCTCCGCCTCTTATAGGCCTCTTCTATTAACTTCCTTTTATTATAAACTTATTAAAATTAATTTTTATATTTGTTTATATTCGACCTTCCTAATAGTAGGCGGTCTTTTCTTGGTACCGAAGTTAATTAACATTGAGCTCGTCATTTCGGTTTTACCTGTTAACATATTATGCTATTTCCGCCGCAGAGTTTGAAAGAATTTCTTTGATAGTCTCGTACTTTTTCAAAGTTGAACTAACGTTTTGTTTTGTCTCTGCAGTTGTTGACGTTCAGAACGTTCAACTTGCACTCTATCGTTACGATAGAGAAAGAATGTTCACGGTTTCACATTGCAGTAAGAGTAACCGTGTCTAGCGTTTTGTTCATTCTTTCTTAACTTAATGGTTTTGATCCTAATAAAGGAACTTTTCATTTTGGGAAATATTTCAGTTTTTTCCTTTAACAATAATATGTTTTAACGATATATATGATTGGGCTCTTCTCTCAGGTTCTAAGTCAAGAGAGAGAGAGAGAGAGAGAGAGAGAGAGAGAGAGAGAGAGAGAGAGAGAGAGATAGAGACGGAGGGAGAAAGAGGATAAACGTTTCACTCAAGCCTGCCAGGCGTACGAGTAACGTCGTTATCGTTTTTGCTCTTCTCCCTAGTCTCTTTAGGGGAAGAAACTAAACGTTTCTAGAGTGATCTAGTGTTTAGTCTCTTTCCAGCCACTGAATTATCTTTCATTAGATTTTTCTGTTACATTGTAATTCTGTTTTCGCAATTACTAACTTTTGAGAAAGGATAGAATTGCGTGTTTCAGGTACAAACCACTTAAAGTTTCGAGTTCAGTGAAATAAGTGCAAACAGAAATCAAAGTGATAAGTGATTAGCGCAAAGTATGTCAGTGTTGTGCGTGAGGGTACTTTTGTGCGCGCCAGTCGTCCTCCCAGTCCGGGACCTCTTGCAAGCTCCCAAGCCCAGGGGAGAAGCAATGTCGAAGGACAAAAGGGTTCGGCAGGCCTTGATCGGCGCACAGAAGTATCCTCGGTGGTTGTGGGCGTGTCTTACCGAGACCGTCACTCCCACCCGCAGACGATTGAGCCCTTATTTTGCTCGTCTGCAGAAGAGATTTAGGGGAGAAAATAAAGGCAGAGTAACGCTGTTCTCAGGTCTCAAGACCTCTTAAACGTAAAGTCCAGACCTATGCCAGACGTACGAAGTTAAAGTTCAACAACCTGGATGCAGTCATTGGGTTAGCTCTGACTCTCCTCAGTCATCAGTTGAATACACTCCGCCTAAGAGGAGTAAGGTTCTGCCGCAGCAGATCTCTGCTGTTAAGGCTTTACCTCAGCAGTCCTTAGTGTCTGCCGACCCCAAGTTGACTCTACTGCAGTCCATGCAGTCACAACTTTCGGTCTTGATGCGTGAGTGTCGGGCTGAGAGTGTTGCGCCTCCGCCTCCGCCTACACTCCCCCCGCCTATGCTCGCTCCGCCTGATCGCAGTACCACCTGCCAGGCGTACGATGTTGTGGACTCTACTACAGTCCATGCAAGCACAGCTTTCGGACTTGATGCGTGAGTGTCGGGCTGAGAGTGTTGCTCCTCCGCCTCCGCCTACACTCCCTCCGCCTACACTCGCTCCGCCTGATCGCAGTACCACCTGCCAGGCGTACGACACCTGCCAGGCGTACGATGTTGAGCCACGTGCTGAGTTTGCTGTTCCCTGTGGTGTTCAGCCTCCTCCTTCCTTAAGGCAACCTTTACAATGGGATCAGGAGGATTATACCTCTCTTCCTCCGCCTCCACTTGCTGCTCCACCAGTGATGCAACACTCGGTTGAGGTACAACAACCTCTCCCGTCCATGAGTCAGTCTCCTCAGCTCTCGCTGCAGCGAGCTCAACCCTCCACAAGGCAAGCACCACAACACCTTAGCCTTGCGCCTCAGGAGCCTCAGCTTGCGAGACATTTACCTTGTTCTGCGCAGCCTCTTCCTCATCGCGCTCCGCTCACACCACAGGAACTGGAACTTGCTACTCCGCTTCCGCCAACCGCTCAGCAAGCGCAACCCTTGGGTTCAACCACTCATGCTAGGAGTCAGCCTCCTCCACCCATGCGCCTTCCTTCTGCTTGTCTTTTATTCAGCCTTTGCAGACTGAGCCTCAGGTGTTCCCTCAACAGAGTCTTGAAGAGGAAACCACAACTATTGTTGTTCCAGCTCGTTCTGACTCTGCTGTTCAGCATACCTTACCTCCATTTTCAAACCATGGCAAAAATATGAATCATGAGTTATGAATGTAAGGTAAACATTATGTTGATTTTTAAACCCCATGCAAGCATGCATAAAGCACTCTAGCACTGGTCATGGAATTTCTGAGAAATGTTAAACGCCATGCACACGCTCTGCTTTCCTTACAGCAGGCTCTGCTTACAGCAGGCTCTGCTTACTACATGCTCTGCATACAGCATGCTCTGCATACAGCATGCTCTGCATACAGCATGCTCTGCATTCAGCATGCTCTGCATACAACATGCTCTGCATACAGCATGCTCTGCATTCAGCATGCTCTGCATACATCATGCTCTACATACAGCATGCTCTGCATACAGCATGCTCTGCATACCTTACCGCATGCTTCTCAGTCACACATCTTGGGTTGTTGCCAACTCACTAGACTGTCAAGCAGTTTCATTACGTTGCCTTCTAGTCTGCTGCTTTTGCACCAGTGAACCCTCACTCAGAGAACTTAGCTTTTCTAGGATAAGGTCCCTGTAGATGAGAAAGTTCTTTTCTCCCTCCTTCTGATATTCCCTTGAGGACTCTGTCATTTGGAGGGAGCCTTTAGCTGCATAACCTCTTATGGACTTTTATTTAAGCATAACATGCTTCCAGGGAAGGTAATGGTTCCACTTCAGTCGCTAATCCCGTCTGTTACCACACCTGCTCCCATAGACCTTGAGCTGTGTTGCATGACATGCAGTCCAAGCTTAGTCCTTGTTAGAGGATTTTTTGTTTACGGAGTCAATGTGTCACGGGGAAGACGTTCAACAACCAACAGAAGTGACTTGTTGTGACGCAGTGCGGCAACCTCAGCAACCCGTTAAGGAATTGTCTGTACGACCCAGACAGTCTAGACAGATTCGGGTTGTCACTGTACTTCCTCGCTTGCCCATGATTGACAGTTCACAGACTGTGCAGCAGTATCATGATCTTGTGTCCGGCTCCGTCAGACGACTGGCTTTTAAGAGCTCCCACAAGTCGTCGCTGTCTGGAGATTTTCAAATGGACTATGGATCTGATCAAGGAACTGGGCCTCCTGGTCAATTTTGAGGAGTCTCAGCTCGTTCCATCCCAGACCATTGTCTCCTTGGGTATGGATCTTCAGAGTCGAGCTTTTCGGACTTTTCCGTCGGCCCCAAGGATCTTCCAAGCCCTAGAATGCATCCAGAGCATGCTGAGAAGGAACCGATGCTCAGTCAGGTAGTGGATGAGTCTAACAGGGACACTTTCATCTCTGGCCCTGTTCATCGTGTTAGGGAGACTCCACCTTCCCCCCCTTCAGTATCATCTAGCTGCTCACTGGATAAGGACATGACGCTAGAGACGGTCTCAGTTCCTGTTTCCGAAGAGAGGAGGTCTTCTCTCGCGTGGTGTAAGAACAGCTTTCTTCTCAAGGAAGTCTACCTTTGGCTGTTCAGAAACACGACCGCCGTCTCCTCTCGGACGCATCAGACATGGGCTGGGGTGCGACTTTGGACGGACAAGAATGCTCGGGAACATGGAATCAGGAGCAAAGGACACTTCACATCATTTGCAAGAAGTTGTTGGCGGTTATTCTGGCCTTGATAAACTTCAAGTCCCTCCAGCTTAACAAAGTGGTGGAGGTAGACTCTGACAACACCACAGCCCTGGCTTACATCTTCAAGCAGGGAGGGACTCTTTCGTGGAAGTTGTTCTAGATCGCAAGGGACCTACTCATCTGGTCTTAAGATCGAAAGCTAACTGGTAACGAGGTTCATTCAGGGCGGTATGAATGTCATGGCAGATCACCTCAGACGGAAGGGTCAGGTCATCCCCACAGAGTGGACCCTTCTCAAGAATGTTTGCAACAGACTTTGGGCCCTGTGGGGTCAGCCAACCATAGATCTGTTCACTACCTCGATAACCTAGAGACTCCTGTTGTATTGTTCTCCGATTCCAGACCCAGCAGCAGTTCACGTGGATGCTTTTCTGCTGGATTGGTTCCACCTCGACCTGTATGCATTCCCGCCGTTCAAGATTGTCAACAGGGTACTTCAGAAGTTCTCCTCTCACAAAGGGACACGGCTGACGTTGGTTGGCTCCGCTCTGGTCCGCGAGAGAATGGTTCTTAGAGGTACTGCATGGCTGGTCGACATTCCCAGGACTCTTCCTCTAGGAGTGAACCTTCTAAGTCTACCTCACGTAAGAAGGTACACCCAATCCTCCACGCTCTTCGTCTGACTGCCTTCAGACTTTCGAAACACTCTCAAGAGCTAGGGGCTTTTCGAAGGAGGCAGCCAGAGCGATTGCCAAAGCAAGGAGAACATCCACTCTCAGAATCTATCAGTCTCAAGGGGAAGTCTTCCGTAGCTGGTACAAGACCAATGCAGTTTCCTCAACCAGTACCACTGTAACCCAGATTGCTGACTTCCTGTTATATCTAAGGAAAGCAAGATCCCTTTCAGCTCCTACGATCAAGGGTTACAGAAGTATGTTGGCAGCGGTTTTCCGCCACAGAGGCTTGGATCTTTCCACCAACAAAGATCTACAGGACCTCCCTAGGTCTTTTGAGACCTCAAAGGAACGTCGGTTGTCCACTCCAGGCTGGAATCTAGACGTGGTCCTAAGGTTCCTTATGTCATCAAGATTTGAACCTCTCCAATCAGCCTCTTTTTAGGACCTCACATTAAAAACTCTTTTCCTCGTGTGCTTGACAACAGCTAAAAGAGTAAGTGAGATCCACGCCTTCAGCAGGATCATTGTTTTCACATCTGAAACGGCTACATGTTCCTTGCAGCTCGGTTTTTGCTAAACGAGCTTCCTTCACGTCATTGGCCTAAGTCGTTCGAGATCCCAAGCCTGTCCAACTTGGTGGGGAATGATCTGAAGAGAGTACTTTGCCCAGTTAGAGCTCTTAGGTACTATCTAAAAAGGTCTTAACCTTTACAAGGACAATCAGAAGCCTTATAGTGTGCTATCAAGAAACCTTCTTTTCCAAGTTCTAAGAACTCAGTTTCTTACTATTCAGGCTTCTGATTAGAGAAACACATTCTCATCTGAAGGAAGAAGACCTTGCTTTGCTGAAGGTAAGGACACATGAAGTGGGAGCTGTGGCTACTTCAGTGGCCTTCAAACAGAACCATTCTCTGCAGAGTGTTATGGATGCAACCTATTGGAGAAGCAAGTCAGTGTTCGCATCATTCTATCTCAAAGATGTCCAGTCTCTTTACGAGTACTGCTACACCCTGGGATCATTCGTAGCAACGAATGCAGTAGTAGGCGAGGGCTCAGCCACTACATTCCCATAATCCCATAACCTTTTAACCTTTCTCTTGAATACTTTTTATGGGTTGTACGGTCGGCTAAGAAGCCTTCCACATCCTTGTTGATTTGGCGGGTGGTCAATTCTTTCTTGAGAAGCGCCGAGGTTAAAGGTTGTGATGAGGTCCTTTAGTATGGGTTGCAGCCCAGTATACTTTAGCACCTTTGGGTTGATTCAGCCTCCAAGAGGAACGCTGCGCTCAGTAAGGAAGACGAACTTAAAAAAGAGGCAGAGTAACGGTTCAATTCGACTTCCTTACCAGGTACTTATTATTTCATTGTTATTTGAGATAACTGTTATATGAAATATGGGATACTTAGCTATCCTTTAATCTTGTACACTGGTTTTCACCCACCCCCCTGGGTGTGAATCAGCTACATGATTATCGGGTAAGTTTAATATTGAAAAATGTTATTTTCATTAGTAAAATAAATTTTTGAATATACTTACCCGATAATCATGATTTAATTGACCCTCCCTTCCTCCCCATAGAGAACCAGTGGGACCGAGGAATAATTGAGGAGGTGTCAACAAGAAGTACTTGAGTACCTGGCCACAGGTGGCGCTGGTAAGTACACCCCCTTCTAGTATTGTGATAGCTGGCGTATCCCTCCATAGAATTCTGTCGGGCAACGGAGTTGACAGCTACATGATTATCGGGTAAGTATATTCAAAAATTTATTTTACTAATGAAAATAACATATTAGTGTCCATTTTTGTATATCTTCCTTAATTGTATGCCATCAAGCAATGGTTTGTAAAGTACTGATGACATGATGAACTAATTGTGTTCATATGAAAGTACAAACTATTACTTTACTGTGTTTGATTTTATGGGTTGAACTAGTTCTCAAGTTGAATTTAAGATTGTGATTAAGTTGGGTATGAGGTGATTCTCCTATGGGGACTCCCTCTCACTTTCCATTAGCTCCGTTTTTATATTGTATTGCTTAGTGTGATCTGCATTAGCTGATTGCCCATTGCTTTAGTCTATCCTTTCATCCCTTCTAATCATTATGGTGATGATAGCTTTTATTTGATGAGTTGAGTATAATCAAGCAATACCTGGCAGAAGTGAGCACCATTGATATTACTATTGGAATTTTTTTCAGTAGCATTCAGGAGGATAGATGTGAGAGAGACAAGAAAGCGTGCTAGAAATAGGAATGAATGGTGAGCGATTGTGATGCAGTTCCGGTAGGCCCTGCTGCTTCCTCCGGTGCCTTGGATGACCGCGGAGGTAGCAGCAGTAGGGGGGATTCAGCGTTATGAAGCTTCATCTGTGGTGTATAACGGGGGAGGGTGGGCTGTGGCACCCTAGCAGTACCAGCCGAACTCGGTTGAATCCCTTGTCAGGCTGGGAGGAACGTAGAGAGGAGAGGTCCCCTTTTTTTGTTTCATTTGTTTGATGTCGGCTACCCCCCAAAATAGGGGGAAGTGCCTTGGTATATGTATGTATGATTGATATTAAAGTAACTACTTTGTTGATGTAGTAACAACAAAGTGAGAGAGTATATTTTTGGTACAGTCTGTTAATCATTCTAAGGGAAAGCTTATAGTTCCAGGTATAATTTATAATGGTGAGAAATCTTTCAATAAATGTATAAATTACCGGTATATCTATTAAGAACTTACATCATCTGCCAGGTGTCGGCTAGTTTGGGTTTTGAACAGTGGCAGCTCATGTATAGGCTCTGAAGAACTGCAGAACCCCTTATTTCCACTCTATATTATCAATAACATTTAATATAATTAGTCCCTTTTTTCTCTAATTCTTTCTTTATACTTTTACATTATATAACCCTTAAGCTTAATATCAGTAGCCATCCCCTAGTTTAGCGCTTAATTGCTTGAAGGGGATTAAGATTTTGTCTTATGATTTTGACCTTCAGTCTGAACTCAAGCTGGCGGTTAACATTCTATCCTCGAGTCAGACTTCACTCAACGGGGTCAATGAAGGTGTCGGTTTTGGAAGGAACAAGCTCTCTTCCCACAAGAGGTGCCATAGCTCTTCTAGTTATGATGAGCGGGCTCCCTCTCTCAAGTCTTTAGGGTATGCACCCCTTATCTACTAATATATGTTCTCACGAGTAATATGCCCCCTAGCGTGCAAGGTGTAAGGACTTAGACTCATCATATACTACCTTGTCCTTGCATTCTTCCTATACCAGATTGAAGGAACCTGCCTCACTTGATGCATGCTCACTTATGATGCACACAACATGAGCACTCATCATCGCTGGCTTGCTTAACACTAATGTACAGTGGTAGATATCCAAGCAAGCCTTTGAAATTGTGCTCATCTTTGTCTTGCGTAGGACTTCCTAGACTCTTACACATGCCCCCTTCAGCATACTTTCCAGAAGGAAAGACATTTTCTTATGTTTCCCGATTGCATGCAAGCATCTGATGAGCGTGAATTTAAAAATGATGACAAGCACTCTCATCGGCTTCACTCGCCTTGGCATGTAACGAGCTAAATGGGCAAGAGAACTGATGATGCATGCTCTCCTATTCCCTTTCCAGAGGAAGAGAGGGTAGCTGATAAGGACATGTGCATGCACCTTAGTGGTGCGTGCTCTCCTATGCCCTTCCCAGATGGACAGGGGTTAATCATTAAAAACATTTGCACCCTTTACCAAAATTGTTAAATTTCTTAGAAAGGAAACAGACTGCTCTTACACGACCCCCAAGAAATACCTCTAAGTGTGCTCGATCTTTGATGAAGAGATCGGATAAAGACTGTAGAAGGCAAAATCTTGAGCATTATCTGATCCTCATCAGATTCAGGGCTTTTGTCTTCGGAACTTCAGTTTTTAATGGAGCGTATTCCCAGACAGTCAAAAATGACATTACCCTCACCAGAAGCCACAAGTGAGATCAGTGTCCTTATATCCTTAACCTCAGATGCACAAAAGGCCTAGGTCACGTAGGTGCATATCATACAGGGACAAGTACAGATTGTCTCCATTTTGGTTTGTCTCCGAAACGAATACCTTTGGATCCAGTGTCTCTGGAAGGGGTTACTCATACAGAAGTAACAGATGACCCTTTTTCACCCCCCTTAAAATGGGTTTCAAGTGGAGGGAGAGCAAAGATTCCAAGACAGCACCAAAATGATCATCTAGCTCTACATCAGTAATAGCTCTACAGCAAAGAGTAAAGTTCCGGTCAGAACACCTTTTATTTCAACGACTAATCCAGAAAGATTTTTAACTTCTGACTCCCCTAGATGATGGCTGGGTACTGTGTCATCCCTGTAACAAGTGTTGGACTTGGCCATCTTTGCAATTGTTGGAGTACAGTAGAAGGAGAAAGTCCAAGAGAGATTTTTTAGCTTTTGGTGTCTTCCCCAGAACTGCAAAAAGGCCTTGGACACTCGTTTTGCCCTCAGGTGACTTCTGCTAGATCAAACTCTCCAGCTGAGAGTTTTTCATGTACTAGATCTCCGGGAGTTAGGTGCATATGTATACGACTGTCGTCAAGCACGCAGTCTCCCTTAAGTGAATACCTAACTTATAGAATGTCTTTGGTTTGATTCTTGACTCGCAAAGATAAGTGCCCACAGAAGGGTTAGGCTCCAGTTATCATCGAGATAATTTCTCATGTACTAAGTCCCTACGAACTAATGTAGATCCTCATGCGGGAGTTCCCCATGTAACGGATCCCTTTTTGCTAC
Organism: Palaemon carinicauda; assembly: GCF_036898095.1. Classification (NCBI taxonomy): domain Eukaryota; kingdom Metazoa; phylum Arthropoda; class Malacostraca; order Decapoda; family Palaemonidae; genus Palaemon; species Palaemon carinicauda. The sequence goes on along the minus strand of NC_090762.1, from coordinate 7,290,485 downwards.
ATCTACACACTTTGGATTCCCACATATTATTTCATGACGCTCTATGCAATGATATAGGATACTTTCAAGAGGAAGGTTTTTACATGTCCTGTTATAAGAGGTAAAGGTCCTTGAAGTCATGATCTCCAGCTAGGTCGGCGATTACAAAGTTGACAGTAGTGTGTACTCTATGCTTTCAGCAATCTAGCTAGACTATATGATCCAACCTCTCCTTTAATGATCAATCTATGCGGGATCATTTATTTGATAGAATCCCATGTAGCTATGCTCATCGGGACGAGTTGTTTTCTCCTAGGAGGGGAGTGGAACCCAATAAGCATCAAACTGTTCCTCAGTGGATTCCCCAAACAATTGGGAGACTAGGGGCTTGAGGACCAAGTTGAGGTGACGTTCACCTTCCTCATCCCTTCATCATAGACCCATAGGAAGGAAACAGAAGCTCCCTGATGTTCCAGCAAGGAGAACCCCTTTCCTCCAATGGCCATGCGCAGAAGTCGGGAAGAAAAGAAGCGAGTCCAATCCTGAGGATCTTTAAATTTCTTCACAAGACCCTGTTTCTCCCATATAGAAGCAGCCTAAGGACTGTCAGCCTCAGATTTTCCTTTTGTCCTTTCTTGGGCCCTTCAGAGGTGAAGACCCCTTTCATATCATGAAAGGGTCATGCTAGGGTAAAGGATACCTCCAGAACTAAGAGGAAAACGAGTCCCATTGCCTCGCTACCTTCGGATTATCTTCTGAGTTTGATCTAAGGTCCCAAACAGTAACAGGCTTCTATGCTTGAAATTTCTTTCAAACAAATGAAACCTCTCCAGCCCCTCCCTAGGAAAGAAGAATCCAGAGGCACATTAGACCTGTCAACACTTAATTGTGGCCAGCCCTGTCAGAAGCATAGGACCTGGAGGTGGAATCGATCTTTGTCAAGGTGTTGGCTCTCATCTGAGAGTTCAGTGATTTTAGGGAGGCAACAATGGTCGTAATTGCGGGAAGAAAGACATCCATTGACTGTTGCTTCGGTGTCCCTCAAGGTTTAAGCCCACCTTTGAATTGCTCTGCTTGGAGGGTGCTTAAGATCCCATGCAGAATGTAGACTCAAATTGCTGGTCCAATGAAATTATGCTTTAGCAAAATTCTGCCTCTAGCTTTGTCATGTCAAAGGAAGTTCTGTGACTCAGAGGCTGCTGGCCTTTCACCCTTACTGAGAGACCTCTGGTATCAGACCACATTGAGGTGCTGATTTGGTAAGGAGAAGCACCTGCACATAAATTTGTTGGAAATGAAGGTTGTGCTTCTGGCTTTTCAGTCATTCCAACAGCATTTAATAGGGCACTAGGTAGTGTTGATGAGCGAGAACACTACCGTAGTGGCATATGTCAACTAGCAAGGATGTACAGTTTCACGGCGCCTTTGTAAGTTGACGAAGTAAGCACACTTATGGGCTACACAACACTGGACTTCCCAGCAATGTTCAATGTACAGTAATTGATGAGAAACTCAGTTGCCAGGGACAGGTCGTAGGTGCAGGTGGGTCTCTTTATATTTGAGTGGTGAAGAGTCTTTTGACTTTGTGGGGTTTCCCATCATTCTACCTGTTCACCACTCACCTCGACAAGAATCTTCTAGTATTCTGCTCATCAGTTTCAGACCCAACAGAAGCTCTAGAGGTTACCCCCCAACACCTGTAGGACAACACTGATGCCTACAGTTTTCTGACATTGTCTGATTCAAAGGGTAATCAACAGGGTGCTGACTACTCCGAATCTAAGAATAACCCAAGTGGCTCCCAAATGGCCGCTTGCTGAATTATACTCAGACCTGCTGATGCTCGTAGCATAGGTAACAAGAAAACTACCTGTGTGGCCCAACCTACTTTGCCAACCCCACCTCCAGAGGTGCCACAATGCATTCACTTGTGTCACTTTAAGGGTAGACTATTCAGCATCTCTTCCAAGCAAAAGGCTTTATGCAAGTCACTACACAGGAGATATCTACATATCTGCATAGCTCCTGGCTGACGTTTACCAAGCAAAGTGGGCCATCTTCTACAGTAGGTGTTGTAGAAGGGCTACTTCTCCACTCAAAGCCTCTATGCAGCTAATAGGAGAATTTTTGTTCACCTTTGCCAAGAAAAGCTCCTTTCAGTCTTAGAGGTGAAAGTCAATTGCTCAGCCTTTAGCCGGATCCTCAGGCTGAAAGGTTTAGATCTTTCCTCGTCAGATGAGCCTTGAATGGACTTGTTTCCCGAGGGAAATTGAAACATCTTCATGCGATGTCACCTACGGTAAATTCTCCGGTCACTCAGATAGGTCCTCTATGAACCCTCAAGACAAGTTTCAGATTGAGATCTAACTCTCAAGACTATTTTCCTACTTGTCCAAACCTCAACAACTCATAGGTGACCTTCACGGCATTTCTTCTGCCACTAATCATACAAAGGGAGAGAAAAAGGTTTCCTTTTCCTTCGTTTCTGAGTTTGTTGCGAAGACTGAATTTTTTTCCATTTCCTCTTCTAAAGAGGCAACCAATGATCTGAAGGAATTGCTTTTCTGTTCTATGAGGGCACTACAATGTAACCTGAAGGGGATGCAGATAGTCAGACCATAGCTCCAAAAACCTTTCTTTTACTACAGGTAGACTCAATAAGAATATCTCTGAAGAATACCATTTTCTTCTGGCTTTAGGAAACGATAAGGATAGTGTACCTCCCTCACTTGTAGATTCAGAAGAACCTGCTTAAGCAAATGCACACAAAGTTAGAAGGATTGGTTTTACACATCTTCAAAAAGAACCTGTCAGTAAGTCAAGTGTTGGAGACTGGGGTATGGGACTGCTAGACAACCTTCACCACCCACTATCTGTGATTATACCCCTAATCTTTGAATACGTTCTCTCTGGGACTTTTGTTAACTGCTTAGTAGGTTGTGCAGCGAACATGAGATAGCAGTCGCGACATAAGTATGAATTGTGAGGTAAGAGTGTCCGGCTAATGTTTCCTTCTTTCTTTTTCCCTCTCTTTGGGTCAGCAGTCGTGATGTTATTTGCTGTATTGGACGTTGATGCAGTAAGCTATCATACCAAGCAGCTTTTCTGAATGAATATAGAAGTATCTACCCCATCCTCCTTACAAGGTGGAGGATGGCCTCAAGTGTGGATAACTCCATTAATTTGAATTAACCACTGTAAGATGAAATATCTTCACTTACCATCTATTGCTAGAGAAGAACCTAGCCAGTCACCTAAGAATCTTTTTTTCAGATGATGGGAGGTGGCCAGGTGCCAACACTCACTTCCCTAGATCATATTCTTTGAACATTCTGGATTTCTATACCAGCCAGCTTGGTCATAGGGACGACCTTCCTCCTTAGTATAAGATTCCTATTAAAGGATGAGGGTTTGTAAGAGTGTAGGAATGAATCGTAAATTAATTGAAGTAATATCTATTTTTCCTAACTTTACAAACTTGATTCGTTTGAGTTTTACTTCTTGCCTTATCCACCCCTGAAGTCCTAGATAAATGTCAAAGGGGCTACTCAGTGTTCTGCCGAGGGGGCGGGGCTTTGTTGCCATCCTCCTATAACTATTGGCATCTTTTTATCAATTCTAACAACTGAGTTCTAGCTATGCTGAAATCATACTCCTATCAAAGGACCCAGGTTTGTATAGTTAGGAAAGATATAAATTTCCTTGAAGATCTGTAATTTTTTTTCAGTTATCAATTTTTCCTGTTTTTGTTCAAGTTGTACCACTATTGTGATGTAATATTACTTGTTCCATTACTAAAATCCACTACTGGTACATACTGTTTGTGTTAGATATTAATTTTTACTCAGCTATCTCATTTATTGGGATCCAAGAGATTTGTCTTCCTGCTAATGGAAAAATTGGAATGTGTCTAGTAACTTGATGAAAACTTCTGTTACTGTTTAAGTGTTCCTTTTACTGCCCTAGTTATATGGCAATAGGCTATTTTGTACAGTATGAAATTCATTTGAACATTAGTGTAAACCTCTGTGCTCCTTTTTTTTTAATCTTAAATGAAAATCTGTGACATGCAATATAATACTTGTGACATTTGCAAATAGGAGTTCTGGTGTGATGTACATATTGTTAATTATCATATTGGTATTTAAAAGAAATTGCTAGGTCCTCCAGAAGCCATATGTACAATTTAATATGTCTTGGAAACACAGATGTGACTGTTATAGTTAAATTATCATTACTGTATAAAGTTAGCATATTTAAAGTAGATAAGTTATTGATTAACTGCTAAAGTTATTTATTTGATAGTAATCGAACCTTACCTTCCAGAAAAATATATTTTTTTTAGTAAATATTCCTCAGTTTGTTGGTGAACATCATCATCATTAGTCATATTTTTATGTACATTTTGACTTTCTGTTTACAGAGTTAGACTTATGAAAAGGTCACTCGATTATCTTCTTTCACATTTACTTTCCAATTTTAAATTCTTATCTGATCCAGTCTGTATGTTCCCCCTTTCCATGTATTTCCAGACTCCCACAAAGCATTCTGCGATTCCCCTGTCACCACAACGAATCAGTAGTTCATCTCCCCCCTAAAACATCTCAATTTGTTCTTGTGCCTATGAACACCACACCACCTGTCTTGAATTTTCTCATGTATTGATAGAATTTTTACCCTCATTGATAATGGAATACTTCTTTCTTTTAACAGCAGTCTAGTGATTTCCTCAAATCAAAGTTATTTCTGATGCTTTCCTTACTACTCTCTTAATTCTTGCTTCACATTACAAGTACAGTACCATGAAGGTAATATATATCTAATGATTCCACAATACTATAGCAAAGTCCTCCTCCTCCATCTCTTCACTCTTAGCTCTTCTGTATGTCAGTCACTAAAAATTCATAACTTCTCATGTATTTCAATCTTGAACATTTCTTTTGCCATCATCTGTTATATTCAGTCTATATGATATTTTATTCTCCCCTAGACTATGTCTAATCCACATGGCTAATTTTCATCTGCACTCTTATTATTTCCTCTCCTATCACCATATTCCTTGTTTAGCTTTTATTCATTTCAAACTGTCCGTATATCCTTGCTTCTGTTTTTTGAACATATCCAAGAGGGTTTTTCTCTTATTCAGCTGTTAACACAATGTAGTATAGCAGTATAGTAGCTCCAAGGGTCACCCCTTTCTGTACATCTGTATAGTTAATGCCCTTAATATGATACTATAGTTTAAAAGCACCAATAGCCAATCACTTGTAATGGACACCATCTGTAACTTAAATTGTATATATGTACCTGCTAATGACTTTACTCTAGATCTCATTAAATCTATCAGGTATCTTTTCCTATTTAATGTCTACCTTATTACTTGTTATGTCAAGATCGGGAAATTTATGATGTGTACTTTTTTGTATAATACTTGCATCATTTTGAAATTTTTCCGTTTGGTTGCTTTTCATAATAATACCGAACCAATAGTTTTCAATAACAAATTTTTGTGTGATCTTACTGCCACTTATTTTTTCATACCGTGTCAGTAGTGATACTCCTTGATAGTTTCCACATTTGATTGTGTCACACTGTATTGCCTTTACAGGGGTAGTGTATCTCATATTGTGCTCTGTATGCATTACTAAAGGGCCTTGCAATATCCCTTCAACCTCTAGCTGCACTTACTTTTTAGCTTTCTATTTTATCTTTGTTTCCTATTCCTTTCTTTCATCTTACTGTCAAATTCTTTCAACTTCTACTTCATAGTGGAATTGCATGGTTATCTTTCAGTTACACCTCAGTCCTGAATTGCCTCCTTGTTCCTAGCAACAGGGCCATATGACCAGAGTTCCAAAAACCCAAATACTGTACTTCTTTTTACATATTGTACTGTTGTAATACTCTTTCTAATTTTTCTAGTTCCCTCTTTATTTGAAAAATTCTAGACAACATACTATGACTGGATACCCTGAAACATCTATGAAATTTCTTGTTACTCCTGATGGTGCCAGGTTCTAAAGTCTTATAATTTTTCATCATCTTTAAGGCTCTTCTAAGTTTTTTGGTTTGTAACCGAAATGAGTATTGATTAAATTGTGTTTTATATAAAAGTTATTAGCATTTTTGGTTACTTTTATTTCATGTTATACATTCAGAATACCTTATTCATATCCTCTTTTCAGCTCATCGAACATGCCTCTTGAGTGGTTATTTGGTCGGCGTATGACGCCAGAGGAGATGCTGAGGAAGAATCAGCGGGCGTTAAATAAAGCGATGCGAGATCTTGACAGAGAAAGATCTAAAATGGAACAACAAGAAAAGAAGATTATTGCTGATATAAAAAAGATGGCAAAAATGGGACAAATGGTAAGTTGACTTGTATTCAGTTATAGTGTACTGTATACAGTATCTTGTACATAACAGTGCTTCATGATAGTTGTTCCATCACTAAACACAAAACTTTTCAATATTAAACTTACCCGATAATCATGTAGCTGTCAACTCCGTTGCCAGACAGAATTCTATGGAGGGATACGCCAGCTATCACAATACTAGAAGGGGGTGTACTTACCAGCGCCACCTGTGGCCAGGTACTCAATCATTTGTTGTTGACACCTCCTCAATTATTCCTCTGTCGTGCTTCCGGCTAGACGTTCTGGGATACGCTTATGGTCTTCGAGTTTATTCACGGATATTTGGTGAAGTATTCTCTCAGATTAACGGCTGTCGCTTTACTGGAATCCTTCTTATATTAGCTAGATAGCTTTTATATAATACTGATATAACGGTTAACGAATTTTGCTTGTTTTTGGATCACCCTTTGGCTAACTCTTTGAAACAAGATGTCTGACGTTTCGCAAGCCCCCTCCCATAGACGATGTAGGTCTTGCAATAGGCGTATTCCGAAGGCCTCGGTAGATCCTCACACCGCTTGTTCTGACTGTAGGGACAGGCCCTGTCTATTAGAAAATCGATGTGAGGAATGCGCCGGACTTTCGGAATTGGAATTTGTCCGTCTTTTAAAATATTCATCTAAGTTAGAGAGAGGTAGAGTTAGGAGAAGTTCTTCTCACTCTTCTATGTTTTCCTCACCTCATGATCCCCTACCTTTTCCTACCCCTGTAGTGGCTACCCCCGAACCTACTGTGTGCCCTCCGCCTGATATGTCAGTTGTTTTGCGTGCTATTCAGGCTTTAGGCGATAAAGTAGAATCAGTGGTAAGTGACCATAAGTCTCTGATGGCCGAAGTTAAAGAACTGAAGGTCAAGAGTGCAGTGGGTGGAATTAGTGCCAGTGCTGTGACGAGTGCTAGTGTCGGTGCAGTGCCAAGTGCTAGTGGTGCCAGTGTGGTGCGTGAGGATTTTTCTGTGCGAGCCAGTCGTCCTCCCAGTCCGGGACCTCTTGCAAGCTCCCATGCCCAGGGGAGAAGCAATGTCGAAGGGCTTAAGGGTTCGACAGGCCTTGTTAGGCGCACAGAACTATCCTCGGTGGTTGCGGGCGTGTCTTCCTTAGACCGTCACTCCCACCTGCAGACGATTGAGCCCGTCTTATTCTCGTCCGCTGATCAACTAGCAGGGAAGAAACGTTGGTCTCAGGTCTCGAGACCGCTTAAACGTAGAGTCCAGTCCGCGAGTGCTCAGCCAGGTTGCAGTCATTGGCTCAGCTTTGACTCGCCTCAGTCATCTGTCGACTGTACTCCGCCCAAGAGGAGTAAGGTTCTGCCAAAACAGAGCCCGACTGTGACTTTACCTCAGTCTGTTATCGTTTCTGCCGATCCCAAGTGGACCCTGCTTCAGTCCATGCAAGCTCAGCTTTCGGACTTGATGCGTGAGTGTCGGGCTGAGAGTGTTGCACCTCCTCCTCCGCCTACACTCCCTCCGCCTGTTCTCGCTCCGCCTGTGCTCGCCCCGCCTGCACTTGCTCCGCCTGGTCGCAGCACCATCTGCCAGGCGTACGGTGTTGAGCCACTTTCGGAGTTCGCTGTTCCCAGTGGTGTTCAGCCTCAGCCTTCTTTAAGGCAACCCTTGCTTTGGGATCAGGAGAGTTATTCCACTCTTCCTCCGCCTCCCCTTGCTGCTCCACCAGTGGTGCAACTCTCGGTTGGGGTACAACAACCTCTCCCCTCCGTGAGTCTGTCTGCTCAGCCATCGCTGCAGCGAGCTCAACCCTCCTCAAGGCAAGCTCCTCTACACCCTGGACTTGCGCCTCAGGAGCCTCAGCTTGCGAGAACTTTACCTTGTTCTGCGCAGCCTCAACCTCATCATGCTCCGCTCATCTCACAGGAACAGGAACGGACTACTCCGCCTCCGTCCTCCGCTCAGCTTGTGCAATCCTTGGGTTCAACCTCTCTTGCTAGGAGTCAACCTCCTTCACCCATGTGCCTGCCTTCTGCTTCGTCTGTTGTTCAGCCTTTGCAGTCTGAGCCTCAGGTTTTCCCTCAACAGTTACTGGAAGAGGAAACCACTGTTATTGTTCCTACCCGTTCTGACTCTGCGGTTCAGCATTCTGGTCCGATCGCTTCGCTACCCTCTGCTGATGAGGTGTCGGATGATGAGGAGGCACACCTTGATCCCTCATCAGACGTGGACGAATCTAAGCTTTCTCCATTGTCGATTGATTTTCGTAAGGTCTTGGCTCTACTCAGGGAGATTTACCCAGACCACTTCGTCTCTGCTATTCCCCGCTCTCCACCATCTGAGTTTTCGCTGGGCGTACAACAAGCTAAGTCCAACTATACTAAGCTTGTCCTAGCTAGATCCTCCAAGAGGGCTTTAAGGATCTTAGGGGAGTGGCTGCAGTCTAAACAACACCTTGGCAAGACTTCCTTCATGTTCCCTCCAACGAAGCTCGCTTCGAAAGGTTGCGTTTGGTATGCCACAGGGGAAGCACCAGGCTTAGGAGTACCTGCCTCTGCCCAGGCTGACTTCTCAAGTCTGGTGGACTCGCCTCGGAGAACTGCTATGAGACGCTCGAAGGTTTGTTGGACCTTCTCAGACCTGGATCATTTTCTGAAAGGGTTGTTCAGAGCATTTGAAATGTTCAACTTTCTCGACTGGTGCCTGGGAGCCCTCAGCAAGAAAACCTCTCCTGCAGACAAAGATTCTGCCATGCTAATAATGTCCTGCATGGATAAGGCCATCAGAGATGGATCGGGTGAGCTAGCGTCGTTATTTGTATCAGGGGTGTTGAAGAAAAGGGAACAACTGTGTACCTTCCTTTCCGCCAGCATTACACCTTGCCAACGGTCACAACTCCTTTTTGCTCCACTCTCAAAGTTCCTCTTTCCCGAGGAGCTAGTTAAGGACTTGTCGGCTGCCCTGATACAAAAGGACACGCACGATCTTGTAGCCTCATCGGCTCGTAAGTCTAAGGTTGCCACCTCAGTCCCCAAGACTTATCGCTCCCCAGTGGCTGATACCCCGGCTACGAGGTTCATACCGCCCTTTCGTGGTAGAGCCCCCAGCCGAGGAAGCTCCCGTCCAGACTCTCACAGGAGCAAGTCTAGGAAAGGATCCAGGACATCTAAGGGAAAGAACTGACTCTCAGATTCTCCAGACAACAGTAGGAGCCAGACTCAAGATCTTCTGGCGAGCCTGGGAGAAGAGAGGTGCAGACGCACAGTCTGTCAGTTGGCTGAGGTACGGTTACAGGATTCCATTCTGCCTCAAACCACCTCTGACCACATCGCCCATCAACCTCTCTCCCAACTACAAAGAAGAGGACAAGAGGCTAGCATTGCAACAGGAGGTGTCGCTACTTGTGCAGAAGAAGGCAGTGGTTATAGTCCGGGACCATCAATCCCCGGGCTTCTACAACCGTCTCTTTCTTGTGGCCAAGAAGACAGGAGGTTGGAGACCGGTGCTGGACGTCAGCTCTCTCAACGAGTATGTCACCAAGCAGACGTTCACGATGGAGACGACCAAGTCGGTCTTAGCAGCGGTCAGACAGGAGGACTGGATGGTCTCGTTGGACTTGAAAGATGCATACTTTCACGTTCCCATTCATCCAGACTCCCAACCTTTCCTGAGATTCGTTTTCGGAAAGGTTGTCTATCAGTTCCAAGCCCTGTGTTTTGGCCTAAGCACAGCTCCTATGGTCTTTACTCATCTGATGAGGAATGTAGCGAAATTCCTACACTTATCGAACATCAGAGCCTCCCTCTACCTAGACGACTGGCTGTTGAGAGCCTCCACGAGTCGTCGTTGTCTGGAGAACCTCAATTGGACTTTAGACTTAATCAGAGACCTAGGTCTATTAGTCAATATAGAGAAATCTCAACTCATTCCCTCCCAATCCATTGTGTACCTGGGAATGGAGATTCAGAGTCAGGATTTTCGGGCTTTTCCATCGGCCCCCAGGATAAACCAAGCCCTAGAGTGCATCATGAGCATGCTGAAGAGGAGCAATTGCTCAGTGAGACAGTGGATGAGTCTCACAGGGACCCTCTCATCACTGGCCCTGTTTGTCGAGCTAGGAAGACTCCACCTCCGCCCTCTTCAATTCCATCTTGCTGCTCATTGGGACAAGGGCTCGACTCTAGAAGCAGTCTCTATCCCTATCAACCAAGAGATGAAGACCACTCTCCTGTGGTGGAAGCACAATTTCCTTCTCAAGGAGGGTCTATCATTGGCCATCCAGACCCCCAATCTTCATCTCTTCTCAGATGCATCGGACTCGGGCTGGGGTGCGACCTTGGACGGACGGGAATGCTCAGGAGTATGGAACAAGGAACAAGGATTACTCCACATCAACTGCAAGGAACTGTTAGCAGTTCATCTAGCCCTGTTGAACTTCAAGTCCCTCCTGCTAGGCAAAGTGGTGGAGGTGAATTCAGACAACACCACAGCCTTGGCTTACATCTCCAAGCAAGGAGGGACCCATTCGAGGAGCCTTTACGAGATCGCAAGGGACCTCCTCATTTGGTCAAGAGGTCTAAACCTCACTCTGGTCACGAGGTTCATCCAGGGCGATATGAATGTTTCAGCGGATCGCCTCAGCAGAAGGAATCAGGTCATTCCCACGGAATGGACCCTCCACAAGAGTGTGTGCAACAGACTTTGGACCTTGTGGGGTCAACCTACCATAGATCTGTTTGCCACCTCCATAACCAAGAGACTTCCGCTTTATTGTTCCCCTGTTCCAGACCCTGCAGCGGTTCATGTGGATGCTTTTCTTCTGAACTGGTCCCATCTCGACCTGTACGCATTCCCTCCGTTCAAGATAATAAACAAAGTTCTGCAGAAATTCGTCTCGCACGAAGGGACACGGCTGACGCTGGTTGCTCCCCTTTGGCCTGCAAGAGAATGGTACACAGAGGTACTTCAATGGCTAGTCGACTTCCCCAGGACTCTACCTCTAAGAGTGGACCTTCTACGTCAACCACACGTAGACAGGTTGCATCCAAACCTCCACGCTCTTCGGCTGACTGCCTTCAGACTGTCGAAAGATTCGCTAGAGCTAGAGGCTTTTCGAAGGAGGCAGCCAGTGCGATTGCCAGAGCTAGAAGAGTTTCCACTCGTAGAGTCTACCAGTCTAAGTGGGAGGTCTTCCGAAGCTGGTGTAGAGCCAATTCAATATCCTCTACCAATACCTCTGTGATCCAAATAGCTGACTTCCTTCTACATCTTAGGAATGAGAGATCCCTTTCAACACCTACGATTAAAGGATATAGGAGCATGTTGGCCTCAGTTCTCCGCCACAGGGGTTTGGACCTGTCTTCCAACAAGGACCTTCAAGACATTCTCAAGTCTTTTGAGACGTCTAAAGAACGTCGTCTTTCCACTCCAGGCTGGAATCTAGACGTAGTCTTAAGGTTCCTTATGACATCTAGGTTCGAACCTCTCCAGTCAGCTTCCTTCAAGGATCTTACCCTCAAGACTGCTTTTCTCGTTTGCCTTGCAACAGCTAAGAGAGTCAGTGAGGTTCATGCCTTCAGCAAGAACATTGGTTTCACAACCGAATCTGCAACATGTTCTTTTCAGCTTGGATTCCTAGCAAAGAACGAGCTTCCTTCACGTCCTTGGCCTAGATCGTTCGAAATACCTAGCCTCTCCAACATGGTAGGTAACGAACTAGAGAGAGTTCTTTGCCCTGTCAGAGCTCTCAAATATTATCTGAAGAGGTCTAAACCTATTCGAGGACAGTCAGAAGCCTTATGGTGTGCCATCAAGAAACTCTCGAGACCCATGTCCAAGAATGGGCTTTCGTACTATATAAGGCTTCTGATCAGAGAAGCACATTCTCACTTAAAGGAGGAAGACCTTGCATTGCTGAAGGTAAGGACCCACGAAGTAAGAGCTGTAGCTACTTCGTTGGCCTTTAATAAAAACCGTTCTCTGCAGAGCATAATGGATGCAACCTATTGGAGGAGCAAGTCAGTGTTTGCATCATTTTATCTGAAAGATGTCCAGTCTCTTTACGAGAACTGCTACACCCTGGGACCATTCGTAGCAGCGAGTGCAGTAGTAGGTGAGGGCTCAGCCACTACATTCCCTTAATCCCATAACCTTTTTTAACCTTTCTCTTGAATACTTTTATTGTTGTTTTTTATGGTTGTTACGGTAGGCTAAGAAGCCTTCCGCATCCTTGGATTTGGCGGGTGGTCTATTCATTCTTGAGAAGCGCCTGGGTTAAAGGTTTGGTAGAGGTCCTTTAGTAGGGGTTGCAACCCCGTGTACTTTGGCACCTTTGGGTTGATTCAGCCTCCAAGAGGAACGCTGCGCTCAGTAAGGAAGACGAACTTTAAATAAAGAGGCAGAGTAACGGTTCTATTCGACTTCCTTACCAGGTACTTATTATTTCATTGTTATTTGAGATAACTGTTATATGAAATATGGGATACTTAGCTATCCTTTAATCTTGTACACTGGTTTTCACCCACCTCCCTGGGTGTGAATCAGCTACATGATTATCGGGTAAGTTTAATATTGAAAAATGTTATTTTTATTAATAAAATAAATTTTTGAATATACTTACCCGATAATCATGATTTAATCGACCCTCCCTTTCCTCCCCAGAGAGAACCAGTGGACCGAGGAATAATTGAGGAGGTGTCAACAACAAATGATTGAGTACCTGGCCACAGGTGGCGCTGGTAAGTACACCCCCTTCTAGTATTGTGATAGCTGGCGTATCCCTCCATAGAATTCTGTCGGGCAACGGAGTTGACAGCTACATGATTATCGGGTAAGTATATTCAAAAATTTATTTTATTAATAAAAATAACATATTTCACTTTTTATTAGGGAATGAACTTATGGCAAAGCTGAAAAACTAGACTAATTATAAGACTTTTAGCAAGGTATAACTACCCTCTGCCAGTTAGCAGAGTGTGTAGTGGCTATTACCAGTCCATCTATCAGCAAGGAAGTACAGCCATACCTCTCTACACGAAAGAATCTGCTTACAAAATTTTCTCACTGCGAAAGAAGATGCAAAGGATTTTACAATTAACATCGTGAAAAATTTTTCTCACAATGAAACAATGTACGGTACGAGAGTTCGACTGTCTCCAAGAATGATTTTATAATTCCTGCGCCGCCAGCTTGTAAACTCGCCAATATCCTCCCGTGCTCCCTTTGGTTATCTCCCTACTCAGATGCTAGTTACTGCCATAAGGTCCTGCTCTCCTACTGGTCAGCATCTTCAGTACTATATCCCATCATGCATCTACGCATTGGCATCTCTCGCTCATTTTATTTCAGCAGCAGTATCATATTCATTGACTTTTTGTTTGTGATTTCGCTTTCATGGCTATTGTACTGTATGGTGTTGTGATACAGTAGGGTGATGTGCAGGGAAAGAAGAGGAGGATGCTTTCTATTCTATGGAGATGAACATGGAAATAATCAAGAAATAAAAGGCTGCTATGCTGTTAAGTGTGATCGCGAAGGAATATGACCGAAATCTGTCTACGATAAGAACGATCCTGAAACAGAAGGAAGCCATCTTAGCAGCAACACCTTTTAAGGGCGTGACTGTTTTCTCTAGCAAGAGGAGCCATGTCCATGATGAGATGGAGAGACTGCTGCTTGTGTGGATTAAGGACAAGGAAATCGCTGAAGACACGATCACCATAACAATAGTTTGCTAGAAGGCCAGCGCCATTTTTGATGATCTCATGTGGGCTCAGGCTGAAGACGACACAGAAGAAGGGACATCGAAGCACGCAACCTCATAGTTCAAGGCTTCATGGGGGTGGTTTAAAAAATTTAGGAGTTTGTCTGGGGTTCATTCGATGGTGCGTCATGGGGAGGCTGCAAGCTTGAACAGAAAAGCGGCCGAAGCATTTGTTGATGTGTTCGACGAGTTGACTGTCAAGGAAGGCTATAGTCCCCAGCAAGTCTTCAACTACAAAACGGCTTTTTTGGAAGAAAATTCCTTGTCAGACGTTCATCATTGTTAGTGGGGATTGTAAGGTGAAACCCATGCTGGTGTATCACTCCAAGACTCCTCGAGCCTTCAAGGCCCACAAAGTGATCAAGGAGAAGCTTCCGGTGATGTGTAGGTCTAATGCCAGAGCCTGGGTAATAAGAACCTTGTTCACCGAGTGGATAAACCTTTGTTTCGGCCCGACTGAGAAGAAATATTTGGAAGAGAAGTGCCTCCCCCTGAAATCCCTGCTGGTGCTGGACAATGCCCCTGCTTACCCTCCTGGCCTCAAGGATTTTTCCTTTATCAAGGTTCTCTATCTTCTGCCTAACACCACCCCTCTCTTCATGCCCATGGACCAGCAAGTGATTTCCAACTTTAAGAAACTCTACACGAAATACAGTATCTCTTCACGACTTGTTTCAAAATCACTGAAAGCACAAACGTCACCCTTCATGAATTTTAGAAGGAGCATTTTAAAGTTGTTATGCCTCGAAATCATCGATACAGATTGGCCGGAGGTTTCAAGGCACACCTTGAACTTTGCGTGGAAGAAGCTTTGGCCTAATGCTGTCTCCGTACAAGATTTCGAGGACTAACACATAGCTTGCTACCATAAAATTGCAGCTTTTGTCGAAAAGAGACTTCCAGAAAAAATTGATGGAGGTCATGCGCTTGAATATCTAAATGACGTGTACCTGAGTCATTTTAGGGAAATTTTAAGCAGGCAGAAACAATCTTTCTTGGATAGTTTTTTGAAAAGAGGCCTTCTGTACTAGTAGGCCAAGGGGTAGCTCAAAGTGATCTTAAGAGAAAGAAAAGTGGCAGTGGTGAAGAAAATACAGAAAATACAAAGTGTTAAATTAAAAAAAATACAAGATTGGAATAACGCAAAAGAAAATTGGATTTTAAGTTCATCGTAAAATTGTGTTAATATTTTCTACCATTTTTTAATGTGTTTCTTTAAATTAATTGTTAATGTTTTCTGCCACTTGTTAATGTCTTATGCTGTTTTTCATCCTCTACTGTGCCGGCACTTCGCTCTCAGACATCGCCTAACTCCAAAGGTTACCACATTTTTTTTACAGTATTTTTACTGTTTGCTCTAATTATACATTTATTTTACAGGTTACTAATGGCTAGATTATTATTGAATGATCCAAATGATTGTACAATACAGTATTTCAATGAGTTTAGTGTAGTTGAGCCTTCTTAAAAACATTTAATGTGGTGTTTTTGTTGGGCCTTGAACAAATTAGGTTATGTGCATGTTAAATGCAACTCACAATGCGAAAAAATCACGGCACGAGAGCCACTATGGAACCAATTAATTTTGTGTTGTGAGGCTTTACTATATTTGAGAATCATTGTAGACAACTGGTGATACCAGTTCAAGGTGCTGTGCTTCTGCCTGTCAACAGCACCTCAGGTTTTCACATGGGTTTTCTCACTGGTGTCAACCTGGGCCCACAGGAACAGCATTCGTCTGTTGAAATACCTGGACGACTGGCTGATCCTAGCAAACTTGTTGACGACCATTCTCCAACACCAAGACAGACTTCTCGAGTTTAGTCTTGATCTGGGGATTGTGGTAAATCTTGAGAAGTCCTCCTTGTAACCATCACAGAGACGTATACTGTACCTAGACACTAGGTTGGGGAAATTATTACCGCCCGATGACAGGATGCAAAGACTAAAGAAGGTAGCAAGCTCTTTCTTAGAGCGAGACTCCCTTCCAGCTAAACAGTGGCTATGTCTAATAGGACACCTGTCCTCCCTGGTATGTCTGGTTACCAATGGCTGACTGCGTTTACGATTGTTTCAGTGGCAGCTGAAGTCCAGTTGATCACAGCACAAGGACCCACTGGACCTATTGGTCCCTATGGGACCCGAGCAAAATATGGATCTAAAATGGTGGGTTGCAGTCAACAACCTTTGCAGAGGGGTAGACCTTCATTCTCCCCTTCCCGGGAATATATGCTCTTCACAATCGTATCATATGGCCTTATTGTCCGAGTCTAAAAGATTTTTGCACATCAGCTCCTGTCAGGTCACTCCATAGTGTTGATGACCAACAACACCATGGTGATGACATACATCAACAAACAAGGAGGTACATACATTTTCACAGCATTTATGCCATCTAGCAGTGGAGATGCTAAGATGGTCAGAAAACTACTCAGTGTCCCTATCAACTCACTCCACTCCGTGCAAGAGGAATGTGATCGCAGACAATCTGAGCAGAGTGACTCGGATAGTGGGCTCTGAAAGTGGTCCTGGAATCGTGTAGTAGCCAACAAAGTCCTGACTTGTGGGGTTCCCCGACAGTGGATCTGTTCGAAACATCTCTGAACAGCAAGCTTCAGCTGTACTCATCTTCGGTACCAGGTCCTCTAGCCCTATGGCAATATGCCTTTCAAATGATGGAACAGCACAGATGTCTACGCATTTCTCTCATTTTGCCTGATGAGAAGGCTCAACAAGGTAAGAGCATCCAACAACCTGTTCAACGACCCTCATAGCTCTGCTATGGCACTACGCGTAATGGTTCCCGGACCTTCTACAGCTACTCACAAAGGTCCTGAAAGAACTCCCTCCACGTCACAATCTACTCAGACAGCCACACGTAAAGATTTACCACAAAGCCGTAGAGTCCCTACATCTTCATGCCTGGAGGTTATCCAGTATCTCCTCACGAAGATAAGCTTTTCGCTACCTGTTACGAAAAAGATGTCTGGATACCTCCAGGAATCTTTAGCTGCAGTATATCAGGCAAAGTGGGCAGTCTTCTGTGGTTGGTGTCGTGGAAGGGGTATCGCTTCTGTCGATGCCTCTATCCTAGTGATAGCGTATTTCCCTGTACAGTATACCCTCAGGAGGAAAAACTTCTCTCAGTCTTGGCAGTGAAAGGGTATCACTCAGCTTTGAGCATTGCCTTTAAACTGAAATGGGTAAATGTTTCCTCATCGTTGTTGTTGTTTCACCTCATATGAAATTTTGAGCTTGCCTGTCCTCAGTCGGGAGTTAGACCACCTCCATGGAATGTTGTTCGAGTTGTATGGTCCCTTAAAGAAGCGCCTTACGAGCCGTTACGTCAGACATCAGATCTTCACCTGACTCTGAAAACAGTCTTCCTGCTCCCATTCAAGGAGATGAGGACAGGTAATGCTCGGCTTCGTCCCTGAGTTTATCGCCAAGACTCAAAATCCGGGAGTATCGCACTACCCATCCGGATTGAGAGTCTGTAACGTAACCGATGACCCATATCAGATCCTACTATACCCAGTGAGAGCTCTGAGGTGTTACCTCAAAAGAATTTCAGGAGCTCGTCCCTGAGTTAATGGGGAAGGTGAAAAGAAAAATCACTAAGAAGACGATCTCAGTGTGGAATTGAAAGATCATAGAGTGGGCCTTGAATCCTGATTCATCTCCGTAGATGCGAAACATAGAGCTCACAATGTTACAGGCATTAGCATGTCCCTAGTATTCAAGAGAAAATGCAGTCCTCTCAGATATACTCAACCAGAAGTAAATGGTGGTATTCATCTCTTTCAAACAAAAGTAACCAAGTTTTAAAATATGCATCCCAGCAGCTAAGAAACCTTGTTTCATTTATTAAAATGTAAGAGATAAAGTTGTACAGTATACAGTAACGTGCAAATGCAAATTACAGTGTAGTGTTATAGAAGTCAGGGCTTTTGTTAATTGAACTGTTTTGATGGGGGTAATTATCAACCTTTAGATAGTTTAAACATAAAGGAATGTATTAGTAGGGTGGAAGTCACTGCCATTTAAGCTCCCAATATCATCTCTACACTTTTTTTTTATTTCTACTAGATCCTTGCATGACAAGAAACTAAGAAAAAAAAAAAGCAAAGGAAGAACTAGCTCACTTTGTTAGAAAAGAACTATTTACGAATAAGAAAATCAAAGCCTAATGTCAGTGGATACATGACTGTTAAGTGACCTATCTATCCTAAACACTCAAAATTAGCCATCAACACTAATTAAAACCAAGAATATATGATAGACTAATCTAAGCTAAAGCTAATATCACCAGTTCAGGGCAAATATGAGAGCTTGTATTTGCTATCTCCCACTTCTTGTCAGAGTGTAGATATTGTGGTAGCAAGTAAGAATAGTTTAAAAAAATCTTTAATAAAGGACATAGATGAAAGTCTATAAACATAGAGGAATCCTGACTGAAAGTACCAAATACAGAAAACCATACAGAGCTTATTTTATGTTTTGAAAACCTATGCAGACACATCAGTAAAATTAAATTTGAAGCAAAATGAAAAATATTTCGATATGTTTAACCCAGCCACATCAGTTTGTATCTGCCTAATTCTCTGAATTAAATCCATTACCCTCTTCCCAGAAGGAATTTGTTATATTGAGAATACGTTGCTTAGTTCTTTAATAGAGGAATAAGCTCAGTCAGGTTCATTAGCTCCCTAGACCTTATTGCTGATGAAGACAAGACTAAGCACTAATTTCCAGTTATATATGTATTTTTTAATTCAGAAAATTTATCTAGTTTTTGAGTAATTCCTTATTAAAGCCGCCTGAATACAATGTCTAAAATGAATTCTTTTTATTTTCTCTCTCCAAATATCAAGTACACAGGAAACTTAATGTTGTCTTAAGTTTGTAGTGTAAGCCAATCTTCATGTCAAGGTTATCATGTCCACATTAGGAAACTTTATTCGTAGTCATAAGTATGTAACTCAGTTGATTTGTCACAGTTGTAAAGTCCAAATTAGGAAATGTAATGCAGTACAGTAGTCATTAGTAACCCAATCGTTATTTCATGGATATCAAGCCCACATTAGGAAGGTAAATAGTAATAAGTATGTAACCAAATGGTCATGTCGAGGTTGTATCTGAGTAAACACGTCTTATTAAATATTCTGCCTAGACAAAGTCAAATACCGTAAAGCATTGTTAGAAATTTTTTAAAGAGTTTTGAATGTGGTGTTTGACATCCATAAATGTGTTGAAAGAGTAAACTTATTTTGTATGCTTTGTGCACTATCTACTGGAGATTTTAGAGTATGACTTTACTTGCAGGATGCTGTTAAAGTGATGGCAAAAGACTTGGTCCGAACTAGGCGTTATGCCAAGAAGTTTATGATGATGCGTACCCAGATTCAAGCAGTATCTTTGAAAATCACCACACTCAAGAGTCAGAATGCAATGGCTCAGGCAATGAAAGGAGTCACCAAAGCCATGATGAATATGAATAAGTAAGTTTTTAAATCTATCTATCTATCTACCAAGGCACTTCCCCCAATTTTGTTGATAGCTAACATAGGAAAAAAAAAGAGGGAGGATTTTTCTTCTTTTTGTTACTCCACCCTGACAAGGAATTCAGCCGAGTTTGGTTGATACTGCAATGGTCATACAGCCCACCCTCCCCTGTTATCCACCGCAAATGAAGGTTCATATGCTGAATCCCCTACTGATGCTACCTCAGCGGGAAACAGCAGGGACCATCGAAATTGTCATAATCGCTTGGCATTTACTGTATTCCTATTTCTAGTATGCTCCTTTGCCTCTCACATCTATCCTCCTATCACCTAGAGCTTTCTTGACTCCTTCCGTCCACCCAAACTTTGTCCCTCCCCTTGTACTTCTCCTATCAACTCTTGCATTCATCACCTTTTTCATCAGACGGCCATTTTCCATTCTTTCTACATGACGAAACCAATTCAACACATTCATATCCACTTGAGCAGATAATTAATTTCTTACACCAGTTCTCACCCACACTACTTCGTTCCTAACTCTATCGAATCGAGATGCACCAGCCATACTCCTCAAAAACTTCATCTTGAACATATTCAATTTAGTCTCTCCATCACTTTCATTCCTCACAACTCTGATCCATACATCCTAGTTGGTACAGTCACTTTCTCATACATAGCTCTTTACAATCAATCCTAACCCTCTATTCTTTATCACTTCCTTTACTGACCCCAACATTTTACATCCTTCATATTTTTAAGTAACTAATTGTGTTTGATTAATATAATTACCATCAGAAACATTTGATTGGTTAATCTTTTCTGGCAGAGACAGTTTAGTTATTTATTATTTGTGCACTTAATTATTGCCTTTTAGTTATGCACTAGTCCTTCTGTTCTCTTTTTCTTCCTAAAGCAGTTACCACTTACACAATGGCTTCTATGGCCCACTTTTAATAAATACTACTGTAAAGATTTTTTGCAGTCTCCTTGTGGCCCAAGCTGCGTTGCTTACTGTCTCATACTTTTCAGCTATTATTTTTGGCTGCTTTCCAACTTCTTTAACTTGACCTTGCTACAATATTTACCTTTCATATAAGAACAAATCCTAATTTATTATAATAATGTGCCTTTTTCCAATGAATTTCTGGACCTTCCTACTGATCTTTTACCTGTTGCTTCCATTTCTAGTGTAATACTTCTCTGGCTACCATCTCTGTATTTGATTTCTCAATCTGTTTTCCAACTGCAAAACCATCACATCTCTTTGCAACTCTCATTTTTCAGGTAATCATGAGTTAACATTTCTTAGTCACTCCTTTTTTCAAAATTTTCCTTTTGTTGTAAATGGCTTTGTCTCTCCCCCATGGAGTTCTAAATTTCACTTTCAAAATCTTCCTTTTTTTTTTTTTGTCAGTGGCCTTGTCTATCTCTCTCATAGAGTTCTAAGTCACACCTTTCAAAATCTTCTTTTCTTTGTCATTGGCCTTGTTTCTTCCCAATAGAGTTCTAATTCATACCTTTCAAAATCTTCCTTTCTTTGTCAGTGGCCTTGTCTCACTCCATAGAGTATTATAGATCTTGTGCATATTTCATAAGTTTAATCTAACTTTGCTCCTACACTATGACAAATCTTCGGCCTTTAATAGGATACCGTAGATATCAGCGAAGTTGTAGTACTTGGCAGTCAAACTTTTATAACGAGGTGTAAACAGGTTAGCGGCTGGTCGTGGGGAATCCCTGCCCCACCTCTTGTTCATCGAGCAGTCACTTTGATTTTGGCCGTCAGTCGAAACAGACGTTCTCTCACAGGGTGGAATATCTTGGTAAATTTATATTTCTTTTACTCTCCAGCCGGCTTGTCATTGTTTCCTGTCCTATGGATGTTTACAGTTGTGTGGACTTACCGTGGGGGTGTTGGGATGATGTTGCGACACCTTCATAAGTGGAAGGGAAAAGGACCCCCATCTGTTGTGTCCTGCCTGCAGAAGACATTCCTGCAGTCATGAATCTTCTTGTCAGGAGTGGTCACCTTCCCAGTGGATTGTATATGGCAAGAGGAAATCCAACCCTCTTCCTCTGACCCCCAATAGGATTTCTTCCGACCCTTCCCTGTCAGTTTCCTCTGGAAGCCGTACAGAGAAAAGATGTGGCTTTTTGCCTTAGGAACAAGTCTCGAGGATGGGAAACTTGACCATTTCTCAGGAGGAACAGGAGGGCTTCTCCCTCAGCAGCAGTCTTCTTCTGATTTTCATGTTGATTATGCCCTGTGAGTAATTTGAACCTCCTTTGGACTGCAAGGTACCCCTTTCAAGGAGTTGTTGATGACGGCTCTTACTTGAGGAAGGCACAGAAGTGTGTTTCTGCTCTAGCACTGGACACCTTCGGCTAGTCCCCTTCAAGAGCAGAGAGGAGAGAGTCTTTCCTTCTCAGGCTCCACCCCTTGAAAACATCCGCCATCACACCAGTCTCTGTGTCTCCTTACGAGACCTGTGGAGGAGACATGCTTAGTGTTAGCATGGTCTCCATGCGCCTTCCCTCTGGGATGCACGCACAAGCATGAGCACGAGCAACATTTTTCTGGACACGCACAAAGGCATGACTGCTCTAGTACTCCTGGTCTTGCATGTCGATTAACTCACTATTTCCATCAGACAACCCCTCTTATCTTGAACCTGTGATGGCAGTGCACATGGCACCAGCGTGTGCTCTGCTTATTAGGTGTTTGGAGTTACCAAAAGTGCTCATCACGCACCTTGCCACACTGCATGTCTTGGTCTCACCAGTCTGCACGTTGCTTAGACGCACCTCGCCGTGCCTTGGAATGCCATGCTTACATGATGGAGCGTAACTATAAACCCTCTTCAAAGAAAGACTCCACGCAAGCAAGACTTGGAGAGCATCCACTCAGAATTATGATCTGTTGGTCTAATTAGTAAACCCTCTGACTACTGGAGTCGTGATCATCGGCATCCAGGTACTCTTCTGGATGACCCTCTTACTCAAACCCATCATGGTTCGAGATCAGAGTAGTTTCTTTCGACAACAATTATCAATTATCCCCGATCAAATGTGTGTTGACCTCATGCTCTCTCTCTTTCTCCTTGTATTTGAGGAGTTCCCAGTAGGGAATGTCTTCAGTCTCCTGAGTGGAATGGATTCCATTCAGGTCCCTGGATGCCTTGGAGGATAGAAGATTTCTAGGTAAACTGCTTTCCCCTTTCTATGAAGGCTTTTGCCTCAGAGAAAAGGATATTTGTTCTGTACCAAAGAACTGATTTTCTCGCATGCCATAAAGGGATTCTTGAGCTTCCCTCGGAGATCATGACTCGAGGTTCAAATCTGATTCTAGTAGTAGTACTGGGAACATTCCCTCTCGTTCTCAATCTTCTCCAAGGAAAGAAGAACTTGAGACGTATTTGTCTATTGATCCCTTCCTACACCGACTGGGCATAGTATTGGAGAGGGAAGATCTTGCTTCCGATCATGACTCTTGATGTTTCAGATGGTGCCATTTGTATTCTTTCCACACCTGGCAATACTAAGATTATCATAAAGATCTGCACTCAAGTGGTTAACTACTGTACTGTAATTATTTGGTGTTTAATTTTCTCTTGTTAAGGGTAGAAGAGATTCTTCAACTATGGTAAGCAGCTCTTCTGGAAGTACACTCGAGATCAAACCATTTTCTCTAACCTTAAGTAGTACCATAGCCTCTGTACCATGGTCTTCCACTGTCTTGGGGTAGAGATCTCTAGCTTGAGGGTACACCTAGGCATGTTATTCTGTCTTATTTCTCTTCCTCTTTTTTTTTAAGCATTTATAGTTTATATAAGAAAGATCAACATCAATGTTGTTACTGTTCTTAAAATATTTTATTTTAATGGTTCATAACTTCTCTTGCAGTGTATTTATTTCCTTTCATCCTTTCCTCACTAGGCTTTTTTTCCCTGTTGTAGCCATTGGGTGGGCTTATAGCATCTTGCTTTTCCAACTAGGGTTATTGCTTAGTAATGATGATAATAATAACCAGAGAGAGGAATCAAATGTAGGACTGTCTGGCCAGTAAAAGGACCCCAAAGCTCTAGTGGTAGTGTTTCAAGGGGTGGCTGGTGCCTTAGTCAACTTACTACTGTTAAGGTCAGAGTAAAGGTTATGCTATCCACTAGTTACTACTACTGTACTACCTCACTGAAAGTTTAAATAATAATTCCAGATTTGCTGAACTCATACTCCTATATAAGGTCTCAGGTTTGCATAATTAGGAAAAATCGTCAGCTTACTCTTATTTTGAATTGTATGTGAAAAACATATGTAATACATTCTTCATTTGTTATCTGGCTATTGATTTCTGGCATTGTTTTTCAATAGACACACTGTGTATACTGTGTAAGATTTTTTGTTAGGGGTTGATGAACACTTAATAAAAAAGGCAAAGATATGGAAATAGCAGTTCGAAGACCTACAGGGAGGCCCATGCAATTATGCAAAAGGCCATAAATAAGGACCTAGTCTGGATAAAGAATCATGCTTAACCCTTTTACCCCCAGGCTATTTGGAATTTTCCAACCCTTAACCCCCAGGGGGTTATTTTTTTCCCAGCACATTTTGCAGTATATTTTTTTTTAAATTGCTATAATAGCCTTAATTTTTGTCATAGAGAGGTCAGGTTGGTCTCATTCTCTTGGAAAATGCCTGAATTTTCTCAAAAAAATTATAAAAAATATGAAAAAAAATTTTTTATTGCATTTTTTTGCAAGGACGTACCGGTACGTCCATGGGGGTAAAGGGATGGCTTTTGTGAAACGTACCAGTACGACCTTTGGGCGTAAAAAGGTTAAAGTGCACATGATATAAGATAATGGTGATCCATAATTTTATGCCTAACCTCATAAATGGAAAGTTAAGGGGTATAAATGTTAATAAGGAATGTAATAATGGTGAAAAAATTTATGGTAAATACAGTCTTGTTATCTAATAAAAAGTTTATTGTTAAGAATATCAAACTAAACAGTTTTCTTTCTTTCAGGCAGTTGAAACTTCCTCAAATACAACAGATAATGCAAGAGTTTGAAAAACAAACGGAGATCATGGACATGAAGGAAGAAATGATGAATGATGTCATTGATGATGCAATGGGCGATGAAGATGATGAAGATGAAAGGTAAGCGATATTTATTTTTTTGTTGGCTTAAGGATTGTTTTTATTTTTTATTGATACTATTAAATTTCAGCCATTGTTAAGGTGAATTTAATCATAATCTACTGTAAGCAGATATTTAACTTTTGAGATGATGACTTCTTGTTGTGATTGCCAGTTTGATATCAAACCTATGAATTGGTTGACTATTTTCAATGTTTGCCTTTATAGTAGCTTTTGAAACTTAACGGAATATTCCGCATAACGAGACTGTACGGCCTGATTTCCATAACTTTAATACTGTATGTATAAAAATTTTCAAACTATTGAGTACTGTACTGTTTTAACTAAATTATCAAACTTTTTATAATTTGTAAGTTATGTTTTTGGTCGAAGAGACATGATAAAATCATTTTGAAAATCCTGCTTAAAAACTTGGCATATTAGTTCAGTGAGTCCTACCCTGTAGGCATCATGCTTTAAACATTGAAGTCACTGGCCTCCCAACCTCTAATTAAAAATAGGACATTTTTCCACCTTCTGATCTACCTTCTTTCCTCCACTGTGTTA
>NC_090762.1:7237674-7257674 GCF_036898095.1 Palaemon carinicauda | reverse complement strand
GCATTGATCACTTTCAGGGAAGAAAATTAGCTTTCCAGTTTGGGTTCCAGGGGACTGCCAACCCACTAAGCAGTGTTTTCCTGGTTTGTATGGCGCTTAGGAACAAATGTCAGATTTTCTGTTTATGTAACAGATGTTTAAGGTCAAAGAAGTAGTAATGTTTGCTGTTAGAATGAAATATAATCGTTAGGATATTAAGTGTAGGACAGTGGGCCCCCGTAAAAATTACTGATGGGTATTTCAGAGTTTAGTAACTGAAAGTGTTTAATCTAGCTCTAACAGTGTCACAAGAGTTTTTGCTATTTTTTTTTCAGTAGATTAGAACCAGCAGTTGACACTGATAAGGTGCAAACAAGCTAATTTTAGAAAGAGAAGATATTACAATGATCAGTAGTCTTTGTTACACATTTAATTATTATTATTGTTATTACTTGGTAAGCTACACCCCTTGTTGGAAAAGCCGGATGCTATAAGCCCGGGGGCTCCAATAGCCATAAATCAAGCAGGTGAAAATATCAATATGTTGTAGATTCTGAAAAGGGTTTTTACTGTGTTTCATGTGATATATTAATGAAGATCATAAGATTTTATAAAATTTGTAAAAATTATTTCAAATATATATGACAACAATCTTTATAAAGTTATGGTTGATGGAAAATTAAGTGATCCATTTCAAATGACTGATGTGTAGTGCAATTTCATTACCTTTGTTATATATTTTGGTTATAGATTTTATTACACAGTATAAACTTGTTCTTAATCAAAATAAATGTAGGTACGGTAATAATTTACATGAAAATAGAAGACTTACATCTTGTCAATTATTATGACA
The DNA here is from genome assembly GCF_036898095.1 of Palaemon carinicauda. Lineage (NCBI taxonomy): Eukaryota > Metazoa > Arthropoda > Malacostraca > Decapoda > Palaemonidae > Palaemon > Palaemon carinicauda. The sequence goes on along the minus strand of NC_090762.1, from coordinate 7,256,842 downwards.
GAGTATTGAGATACAGAAGTTCTGAAGAATATAACTGTCATATGGTTGTTTAGTCAGGATAGGAGACAAAGTAGGACTGGTATTGCTAACTGATCAAAAATCAAAATAATGAATAACATTGTCAGTGGCTATATTTCATGTACTTAGCTGTAAAAAACTGTATACAGTGTTAACTTATGGCAAAATTTCAAATAAAAAATATCTTGAAAGGGAAAATCTTTATTTTATGAGGAAGATGAACCAAATGATTTTTTTAGTGAAGAGTATGTTAAAAAGGATAAGTATAATAAAGTCATAGGAATTTTCAGGAGTTATAGAATACCTGTTTAGGAAAATCTCAAGCAAAAGGAGTCACTGATAAGGTTCTCGCCCTCTGCTCTGAATGTCTCATGAGTGATAAATTCACATTTTCCAGCTCCAGTCTGATACAGATCCTATTTTAGTCTGAAAGTAACCTGCCTTCAGCATATGCTTTTAAATTTCAGTGTGATCAGAAAAATAATTGTGACATTTTAGGTGTTGTAAAGATAAACTCATGAGTGACAATGCAAGAGTTTAATGAGGGGTGCTATAATCATAAGGGAAATAGAAGGAGCCTAGAACTCATCGTATAAACCAGCTGAACATGAATGCATCAAAGAAGAATGATATACTTATTTTATCTACCTTATTCTAATTACTGAGTAACTGAGAGAAACCTACCAGCCAACAATTAGTGGTCTTCCATCTCCTTGTTCATTCACGGCATGCCTTGTTATTTCAGTGATGCCATTGTTTCACAAGTCCTAGATGAACTGGGTCTACAGATGACAGAAAATTTGAGTGATTTGCCATCAACTGGAGGTACTCTTGGGGCTACCACTGCCAGCAAGACACCAGTGGCAGTTGCTGATGCTGCTGATGATGACATCCAGGCTAGACTTGATAATCTCAGGAGAGAATGAGGAAGTCAGACAAAGATGATTGATGTTAGACAAAAGCATGCCTCTTGCGTGATTACATATTATACTTGTAATATGGAAGTACATTACTATCTTGTTAAAGTTTGATTTCCAGCTGTGTCATGATAATTCTTTCTTGATAAGAAATCTCTATGCTGAAGCTTTCTTGTACTTATTCTTTGCTATAGAGTACACAAAATAGTTTTGTAATTTTTATAAATTATTGTCTCGTGTTGTAGCAGCATATTTAGTTTATAAATGCAGAGCTTAACAAATGGAAATTTTTAGTACGTATGTTGTGAGGTGTAATTGATTTATGAAACTTACAGTATATTGCATATTTTATGGTTCATCCCAGATTTGCGAATTTTAAATTTTCCATTATTATGCCTTTGATCCAGAGCACTATCACCTTCAAGACAATTTTTTTTTTTAAATAACGGTTTTTTTAATAGGAAATTGGAAAAAGCTTTTGTAACTCCGTTCATTGTTTATAAATTCATGTAAGCATATGTCCAGATTTCACAGTGAGGTTATTATTAGTCAATTAGGTACAGTGTTTGCTTACTGTACTATATATATTTGTGTATGTACATTACTCAGTACCTTGTTTATTTTTATATACTGTAATCATAATCATTTACCAAAAGTTATATTTATCTTGCCTTCAAGTATTTCCAGAAATGGTGCTGCTTTTCAGTAGTTGTTTAAATTTCATCCATCACTCTTATTGGAACTTTATATTGCCCCATAATTATTTTCTTAGAATAGCACTTTGTTTGGGGCACTTCATAGGGGGCAAACTCCTCTGTTACTTAATGATTTTTATTAGTGCCAAGCATTGGTATAGACAGCTATAGAACTTCTGAAGTGCTAGGCAAACAACTTCACCTACAGAAGTTATTTCCATATACAGTACTGTACAGTTACTTCCATTTAAACTAGCTGGGTAATTGATATACAATGTGCAAAGAATCTGTCTGCATGACCACTTTTCTCTGAAGAAATTGATATTGGTATATTTATCAGTGAGGCTTTTTTAATTCCTTATTGTATTTGTTAGAAACTCATTACTGGATCAAAGTGAATAACACAGATCCTTGTCCTGGAGATCAACAATTGGTTATCATAGTCATGAATTGTGTTCATTATGTGATCTCTCAGGGTTTTACTGCTACCAGAATTTAGTAGGTGATTAAAAAAGAATCAAGGCTAGAGATGAAAATATTAAAAAAAGTAATTGACCATTATTGTTTCATATTCACCAATCACCTCCATATTTCAATACATAGTGGTTAAGGAGTGTTGGTTATTACATACAGTGAATAAATTATGGGTGTTGAGGATATCAGCAAAGTATATTTAAATATACATTTTTCTACAAGAATATATTTGGTATGCTTTAAGTCTCCAGTTGTGAAGTTATTTTGAAACCAACTTTTAATTCACCATAATAGGGAAATTAAGAAATTGACATGAAAAATAAGGAAAATTTCTATAGAATTTTTATTTTTATGAGAATGAAGTTGTCAACACTTAAGAAGATTAGTTCACAAGCACTATGAAACAAGTGTTGGAAGACTTTTTTTTATATATATAATTACATCCTTGTATAATTATTACAGTTAGGAGTGGTAATTCATTTTATGTCATGGATGATAACGAGACGTTAATGCCATTCATACTCCTAAACTCATAGTGCAAGATATTATATTGTTTTCAGTATCACATATGAAAGAAAATTACCCATCATTAAGGTCACAATAGCTGCTTATTTTGTTTAGATTATGTGGAATAACATCACATTTATAAGCTGAAATATAATGCAATCATTAGTAAATTTCCCACTTGATGTAACTTCTGTATTTTGTCATAAGAAGTTAGTAACAGTACCAGATAGAGAAGTTAGTGTAACCCTTTGAAAACCAGTCATGGCCTTAAGTATATGATAATATCATTCAAGTTTGATTATATATCGTAATGTATTCATGGTAGATTATTTAGTTTGGAGAGCCAAAAATTGGTATGTGAATCAATTCTAATGTTGATCAAGCTGCCTGAAAATGTTTTCAAAGTTGATTGAATTATTTGTCTTGGATCCACTTTATAATAGACATATGCAGTTGCAAAGAGTATCCTGCATTTGATTAAGCTGAGGTATTTGGTTGTTAAAAGATATGTTTATGGCTATTAAATGGGATTGTCCAAGTGTCGGTGATAAAATAATTTTATAAATGATTGCTATTTAAGAGTTTGAATTGAATTTTGTAATGAGTAGATAGCTTTGTTATTTGAAAATTTGGCTGCAGTGCCTGAAGAAATTTATTTAGTGTTTTCTGTAGTATGGATGTATTAGTAGGTTGTACTTTTTACATGAGAATTTGTTGTTAAAAGGCTGTAGATTATATAAGGTATATTCATGAATAAAATTTCTGTATAGATTACAGCTTTTCAATTTCAGTACTCGCAGATTGTTTAAACATATTTTTGTACCAATGTATACAAACCTTTCATCCTGTAATTAAGGAATAGGTTTTCAGTTTGAGCTGGAGGACCGTTGAAATCGTTTAACAAGAAGGGGAGCGAGGGTGAGAAGCTCTTCACTTATGTTTTTGGCTGCAACGAGTACGTTTAGTGATGTGCCCTTAATTGAATTTTTCATTTTCTTTTTCTCTCAGGAAGTGAATGCTGGGTGTTGATTGCTATGGTTATGAAGCAAGAGATTCATATGTGTAACAAAAGATAGTCTTTCCATTTGGTTTTAGATAAACTGACTGTCAATCCACACACACTTCTTGCTAGAGTCATGATTGGTCACAATCATCCCAATATGCAGAGTGTAGGTCTTGGGCTCCAATGCGGCGACAAGTGTATGCTTTGAGAGCATTGCTTCTTCCTTCCTCTCATGGATTGCATCCCTGGCTCCATACTTAAGGAGTATGCACCTGGACATAGGAAACCACAGAGGTATATCAACAGGCTTTTCACTTTCTGGTGACGCTTAGTGTTCCCCCAGTGTTTGCACCCATCAGATTTTTGGGGCTATTCTCTCTTTGTGTATACTGCTGACAATGAGTTTAACTTAAGGAAAGCTTGGGCCTCCTTAGGTCATTCAGGTAGGCTACCCAGTTCCTGTGTCTCCCTTAGTGATGCTCGTGGTGAAGGGTGTTGTCTCCTCTGATATCTGCAGTAGTTCCCTTTCCCTAGGTGTTGGGTAACCATGATGCCGAAAGGGCATGTTGCCACAGTGCTAGGGGTTTCCCTGTACATCTCTGACCCTGTCACCCCTTGTTGATCCTTTCCCCTATACCATGGGGTGTCTGGGACTCTCTAACACTTGCTACCCTGTGAGTGTGCCAACCCCTCCTTGTGGCCAAGCTTCTCCAGTGTTGTGGTCCCTGTTGGAGCAACCCTTGTGGTTTCTCCCCTCTGGGTTGCTTGCAGAGCCTGAGGTAAGGGTTGGAAAAAGGAAGAAATTTGCACGTTCTTCTTCGTCCTCTGACTTTTGGTTTTCTTGTTGTCCTATTCGACTTTCGACTACACATTTCTTCTAAAAAGTAGAGGAAAAGGTTGAAAAAGCCAGTCTTGAGGACACAACTTCTTTTAGAGGGGACCTTCAGTGGCTCTTAGTTTTTGCCATGGCTTTGAACTCGGCTACCCAGGTAGCCACAGGTGAGGTATTTGTTCGGCCCTGTGGTTCTGCCCTAGGTTGTGAGTGTCATGGCCACACGGTGCGGATGGGTCCCTGGCTACCTATACTGGCCCATATTTTAGCCTGGAGTGAAAACTTTGATCACTGGTGCCATTCAAAGATTGAGAAAATCTCTAGAACTGCCCTGGTCAGATCTGGCTGGATTGAGGTGACAATCAGATCTCTTGCTTCCAGTGGGTCAAATAAGGTCTTGACCTCGCACTCTTGAAGCAGAGAAGGTTCTCTGTATTAGAGAAAGTTGTGCTAGCACCTCTCCAGTTTGATCTCTCAGTGTGTGCACTAACAGGGTCAGACTGAAGTCGGAAGGCATGTCCTTATCTGCCTCTGAGTCGGTGGAGATGGAATTCTTCCTTGGTTTCCCTTGAAGCTGTCTCTTGGTTTGATCAGTAGTCGTGGAAAGTGAAGTATTTCACAAAGTTTATGGGGTTTCGAAACCCGGAATCTTTGAAGAAGTACATGGGTTGCTGTGGCCTTATTGGTAACGTCTGTGCGTGGCAATCACCAGATGGGGGTTTGAGTCACGCTTAAACTCGTTAGGTCCTTTGGTCAATGTAACCTCACCATCCATGTGAACTAAGGATGGGGTGTTTAGGGGAGCCTGTAGGTCTACCTGCTGAGTCATCAGCAGCATTTACCCAATCCTCCCTGGTCCTAGCTTGGTTGGAGAGGGGGCTTGGGCGCTGATCATATGGTACTGTATATGGTCAGTCTCTAGGGCATTGTCCTGCTTGCTAGGATAATGTCACTGTCCCTTACCTTTGCCATTCATGAGTGGCCTTGAAACCTTTAAGGATTCTTTTTCTGTCTGATGGGAAGACTGATCTTTCTACCATGCCAGTCAGCTAACCAGTGAGCCAATTAATGTCCTGTTTTACAAAACAAGTTGGGCCAAAGGTAGTTCTGACGCTCCGTAACATGTCAGCATAGGCAGCTACGTCTCTCCTGAGGTTTAAAGATTACTTATAATTGGCAAAGGACAGTTAAAATGCTTTATCTAACAAAACAATACTATATCTAACAAAACAATGCCCTAGCTAACAAGACAATGCCCTAGAGACTGACCATATATACATATGATCAGCACCCAAGCCTCTTTCCACCTAAGCTAGGACCAGGGAAGGCCAGGCAACAGCTATTGATGACTCGGCAGGTAGACCTATAGGCTCCCTCATCCTTAGCTCACAAGGATGGTGAGGTTACAGAAACTACAAGAAACTATCAAGCTTGAGTGGGAATCAAACCCTAGTCCAGTAGATCAACAGGCAAGACTCCTGATCCTGCGTGCAGTTTCATTCAAGGTCCCTGAAGTTTCTAAGGTATTTGCAGCCAAACCCTTGGGATCAGCCATGCATGCAGGATTGGGTCAAGAAATGCCTCTGGGGCTTTGCTATGCCCGGAATAGGACTGCCTGTTGTCTTTTGCACAGTCCTTTCAAGCCAAACAACCTGGTCCATTCAGAAAGAAGATTGGTGGGAAGAGAGGAGTGAGAGGGAAATGATGATGCCAACGTTCCTTTTCCCCTGCTGCGACTAATTGGTTGTCAGTCTGGCCTTTGGGCAACCTGGTAGAGAGATGGCACCAATCCATGGGTAGTCAGTGTCCTTCAGGATTGTTACTTATTAATTTCTATGGACCATCAGCCCCCTATCTCACAAGGCGATAGTATTTTTGCCCGATTTTTCAGCATCTCTGAATGGCCCGGTCTTGCAGATAGCGGTGGAAGGGAAATTGAAGAAAAAATGCTCAAAGTCGTTTGAAAGGAGTCGGGACTTCTGCAGTCAATTCTTCCTGGTGGAGAAGTCAATTTGTGCCTGGAGACTTGTAATCACCTTCCTCCACTGAATAAGTATGTTTGCCAAACTAAGCTCAAGATAGAAATGGTACAGTCTGTGCTGAATTTCATCAGAGGAGATTTCATGCTTTCAGTGGATTTGGTCGATGTATCTCAACCATTGGCTGATCTTGGCCTCCTCTCTGAGGCAGTTGTCATGATATGGGGATTGTGATAAATTGCGAGAAGTCAAATTTCATACCTAAGCAGAGGTTGAAATACTTGGACATGCTGTTAACCACTACAGCAGCGACAGTCTTGCCTTCAGACAATCGTATCAGCAACCTCAAGGCGGTAACGCGACCGCTCCCTTCCATGACGGTACTCCTAGCTCGGCGCTGACTGAGTCATCTCGGGCCACTTTTCATTCATTGGAGAAGCTCATTCCTCATTGGATCCTCCATTAGTGATTCCTTCAGTGGTGTTTGAAGGATCACGTGTCAGCCTACAGAGATCACCCAACCTTTCTATTTTAGTGGGGCTGGAGGCTCAGGGTGATCTTGCCGTACAAGGAAAACCTTACTTGATGACTCCAACTTCACTCCCCACCTCCAGTCATTTAACTGTTCTTTGATACATCAAATGAGGAGTGGGGTGCACATCTGGGTGATTTGTTGTCTCAAGAGTGTGGTCTGAAGAAGAGAAGCATCTACTCATCAAAGTCCTAGAAATCCAAACAGAGTTTCTAGCATCTCTGAGTGGAAGGGTTTTCACGTGGCACTGCACAGAAGATTTCTGAATTCCTGTGACTATCCTCTGTAGCTGTTTACCAGGGAAGTAGGCTATCTACTGTAATTTTGTTTGTAGAAGGGGTACTTATCTGGTCGGAGCATATCTGGTGCAGATCACATATTTTGTCGTCATCCTTTGCCGAGAGAAGTGCCTCTCATTATTAACTGTCAAAGGCTACTACTCAGTCATGAGAATAATCTTTCAACTGAGGGTGTAGACTTCTAGTGGAGTTGTGTATGATCATGGGAGCTTCAAGCAATCTTGCCTACCCCGAGACCACTGAGCCTGAAGTGGAACATGACCGTGGTTATCATGGTTCTTATGCATACCCCATTTGAGCCTTTGGGAAAGTTGTCAGACAGAGATCTGACAACCAAGACTCTTTTTGCTAAGCCTTAGCATTGGCAAAAATAGTAAGTGAATTGCTCAGTCTCTTTTAGTCACCCACACTGAGAGTTGGATGGAGGCCTCCAAGTTTGTTCTTGAGTTCTTGACCATATTCAGAATCCTGAGGTGCACAACCCCATATTCAAGAGCTTCTCCATCTCCTCTCTACGTAAAGTGACAGGTGACAATCAACAGGAAATGCTTTTGTGACTTGTGAGGACTCTATCCTGCTATCTGATGAGGATCCAACAACTCTGGCCTGAGTTTTAGTGCTTCTTCCTTAGCACTGACAGAACCAAGAGAGAGTTTCGAGAAACACTATCTTTTTCTTGCTCCATCAGATGATCCATAGGGCATACACTTTACAATTGATAGGGTTGAGGGCTCATAAAGTTTGGGGTATAGGTCCCACCCTAACCTTAAAGACTTTTTCCCTATGGGAGTATATCAACAAGTCCCTTGACACTTTAGTTCTTAGTCCTGTGATGGCTGCTCAAGCAGTTGTTGTGTAACCCCCTCCCCCCCCAGCTCCTGCACGGGATATGAAGCATCTTGTCTATGGTAATGTGTAGACATAAGTCTGGGAGGGAAGATAGAGTTCTGGCTCTTCTTCATTTACTCTCTGGCTCTGACTTGGTGGTGGTAAGCTACACTTCTGACCTCCATTCTTCAGAACGTACAGAACTATTTCTCTCGTCATCCCTTGACCAGGGGAAGGATCAACCCATTGGTCATCATACACCAGGTATATCATTTTAGACTGCTCTCCCCTTTGGAGAAAAGGCTTCCTCCTTTGACCATTTACCAATTTTCTTGTAAAGGCCAGGCCGTGTCAGCCTATTCATCCCTATGGTGGACAGATAGGAGGTTACTGGAGTCATCCTCTTTGCTCCTGTATGGGATCAGGTAGACAAACAATTTCAGAGAAGAAAAAAACTAGTTCAGTATTAGGACTTCCAACCCACTAGATAGTGAGTCTCCCCATTTTAAAGAACAAAAGGTTTGTATAAGCATACGAGCAAATAACAAAATTTAAATGTATTTTGTATTTTTCATAGCTGTACAAATCTGAGTCTTTTAAAGTTAAACTTCCCACCTCAACTATCCTCTCAGTCCTGAACTGAAGATCAAAAGTGAAGACTTTAACAAGCTGGTGGTTAGGGCTACTTGCCAGTGCTCACCACCTGTTAACTACCTCATTGATAAATTTAACATCAATTCCAGCTCTGTTGAAGACATTTCCTTTGTTTAAAGGACTCCATTTCCTATACCTAGGAAAAATAGAAATTGCTTTTAAAATTTGTCATATTTCCCAGCACTCGGAAATTAAATAAAACTTTAGGATGATCTGCTCAAGATGGTAACATTACCTTCACGATTTCACTGGTAGTGGCCTAATAGGTCTTAATATAACTCGGCCAATAGCTAATTTTGATTTCCTATAGTGGTGTTAGGGGCTAATAGTTCTAATAATTGTGATTATCTTTATTTATTAGAATTTTGAATACTGTATTATTTATACAATTTTTAGCAGAATTGAGGTTTACCAAGGCCATCCTCTCTATGTAACTTTTTGGGAACCTATCAACCTTGTTCCAATGAACAGCAACACTGCTCTCTGTAAGTTACAACAGCTTTTTAATGATTTCTTTTAGTATACGTATTTAATTGCTTCATTTGATTTTTGTTAAAAGAATTTTACAATCACAACTAATAACAACTACATTTTAAGACATAGCCCATGTTTTTTTCTTGCTATGAGGCTGTGGACTACTACAGTACTGTATTATTTTAATTGTTGACCTGAATTGGATTTCCATTGCCAAACATTCGGTAAGGAAGTTTCTCCAAGTTCAAGTAATTGGAATTAATGGAAGAAGTTGAGATTCGTCCATTATTTTCCGTTTGCCTGAGATTTGCACTTTTTACGTCATACTCTGGGAGTAAATAATTTCAGTTTATGTGGACCCTTTCACAATATTTTTAACTGAGGAAGGAGACAATGAATGTAATAGCCTAGCATTAATGTAGTGAAAATTAATTGTAAATATGATGAGAGTTCATATAATAAAAAGTAATCCCTTTCCAGATTGACTAGGATTTATACAATGAGACAGTAATCATTGTATCAGATTAACTGAATATATTTGTATCTTATACAATAAATATTAATGGTTGTCAGATTGATTAGGATTTATAAAATAAAACTGTATACTAGTGCAGTAGGATTTGGAAATTTCAATGCTTTAGACGATGATAAATTCAGGGTATCTTATAATAGAAGGATGACAATGGTAGCTCATTTTTGGCCTAAGAGAAAGTGGTTCACAGGTGGGTTGTGCATCAAAGGATAGGTTCCTTTGTATGAAATGGATGCTTAAGTTTTATCTAGACATGTCTTACTGCATTAGAGAAAAAGTTCCAAAATTATTTTTTGGAGATAAGGTATCAGAGTATCCTCTCACTAGGAATCCTTTGTACTTTCTTAAGTGTTTAGTGACCGAAGCTCACAGGGAAGTGGATTTAGGTCAGGTGAGTGACTTGAGGATATGAGTACAGTACATGTTACTGTAGTACCTTCGTTTTTAAGAATGAATATAAGCATAAAAATACAAATCGGTTTACTAACATTGCATTGGTTTGTGAATTAAAATTCCCTCCGCATTTTTTTTTTTTTTTTGTGGGCAGGTATTAAAATAAACTTACATGAAATCAATCGCGCAGTACCTATATGCCATGTAGCCTTCTTGCCGTGTTCATGTGAGTTTTACCCCATTTTCATGCCACTGTAAAATAGAGGCAAAAGAAGTTGTCTCGAGACAGGTACCTTATCAAAAATGAATGTAAGTAAAAAAAATAAGATCAAGTCTCTATAAAGTAGAAATTAAGTAATGTAGTTAGTGATAGTGAGTGTTGTTCAAAAGAGAGAACTTGTGATATTTTACCAGATCTGCTTATCAAGGGAGATTCTCCTTCTAAGCAGTAATTTCCTCATCCTCCTCTCTTGTCTCCCTCACACCAGGTAAAGTGTAAGTTAATTTGTCAATATTTTTTTTTCATTGTGAGTTATTAATTTGTATTCATTTCTAATGGTAGGGATTGTAATTTGCTCACAAAATTCTATTACGAATATTTAAAAATCAGTATTTGTGTATTTATGGATTTGTAAAATTCATCTAGTTTAATTTCCTATATTACGTATGGGAAAAATAGTGTTAGAATACAAGCATTCTAGCCTGCAAGCTCACTCCCAAAAATGATTAAATTATCAAACCAAAGTATTACTGTATTAGGGGTGCAACTATTTTCTTAATTTTTGTAGGAATTTCTTTGGAAAGGGATTTGGCAGCAGCTCTGTGGTATACCAAACATTTTTTTTTTCCAAGCTCTGTTTAATAGAAGCCTGATTTCCATATAAGAGTCACTTGGATTAGGGTCCTGTGGTAGCTGCAGGTGATGTTCTAGTATAAATTGTATAGATTAAAATGCCTTAAAATTGTTATCAGTTTGTATTTCCTCATAGATATTTATTAGCAGTAACTTCTTTATGCATGGTTATGTGGTGTTTCATTAATCTTTTTAGCTTTCGTTGGGTATCATTGAGCTTCTTATAATTAGTGACCCTCGGCTGGTTGATTTGTGTAAGTACAGTACTGTATTTAGCTTAGGGCTGCTGAAGACATATCCCTAATTTAAAAAGACTCAGGTTTGTATAGTTAATACAAAGCACTTCACTTCCTGCCATTTACCATTAGACTTGAGTATCTAATCATTTTATGAGAGGCATGTGTCTATTGAAAGGAAAGAAAAGGGATTTTGACGAAGGAAAAATCTATTTCTGGGCTCGACCTGTGTCGCTCCGTGAAATGCTCCTGTAGCACCATTTCTAAGGCATAATTATTGCTGAAAATACCAGAGAAAAAGAGATGCATGGAATGCCGGGAATAAACCTAGCTCGCTCACTCATTGAGTGTCGGTATACCAAACTGGGGCGTGATTGAACCACGACCATAGATCCCTCACCAATTAGACCTCTCCTTCATCAACATACCCCCATCTCTACCCCTACATCTTCCCACCCCCCATCTTCATTCCTCTTCAGCACTTGCGTTAGTCAGACGTGTTTTGTTTTGCTCGGGGGTAGGCTATACTCGTTCCGAGAGAATTGGACCTTCAGCAGTTGGGCTCGAAGCATAGTTTCCAACGGACTGGGGTGGAGTTGGATTCAGAGACCCCCTCCATCAGTCAGATTTTTTCAATTCCCAGAGCCGGAACTCGTCGATTTTGCACGAGAACTTCTTCTCAAAGATGCGATTCAACGAATCGGGCATTTAAAGTTTCAAGGTCGCTTGTTCAGCGTGCCAAAGAAAGACTCCGACAAACGGAAAGAAAACAGAATTTAAAAAATTCTAATGATAAATACCCAGTATAGATAAACTAAGCTTTTGGAGAATATGCAATATGAACATCAAGTGCAGGCGAGTGTAGAAAGTGCAAAATAATACAAATTAATTGAGTTTTTAGAAAAGCATTTTATTTTGTAGTAATAACTGTAGGAAATATTTATACATATGTAGGCTAGCTCACTGATGTTAGTAAGTTCAGTTGATTGAACAAATAGTGAGTAGGGTGTTGTCAGTTATGAGCTGGATGACTAAGGTTAATTATGTTGAGTCTGAAGAACTTTTCAACTAGAGAACCCACTCTTAGAATGCATCTCTTTCTTAGGTTGAAGACTTAATTTATTCAGTAAAATCATTTCTTTTCTTTTTGGTATTTTAAAGTAATAAAACAATGGTCATTCTTAAATAGCTTTAATACTATGTAACATTAAATTTAACAAATATTGGTTAATGCTGTGTTTTGTGTCTTCCCAATTATGAGATCAACAAAATCTACAAGAAGCCATGTCTCAAAGTGAGTCGTACAAAAGTTTTGTGATGAAATGTGAAGGCTCATTTTGCACTATTTTTATTTTACAAACACAATATACTCACAATTTGTCAGAGGATGACTGAAAAAGGGGAACTCGAGGCAAATACTGTTAAACTCTTGAGAGGATCTACAGTACAAAGTTACATTAGCGTAGATTTTGTGCATGAAATTAGGATAGTGGACTGGGTATACAACAAAATATATTTTACTGAAATCATACATTTCACAGCATTAGTGATAAGTAATAGAAAACCATGTACTCAAGAGAGAATAACCCAGTCTCTTGAAATATCCCATACTGGCATTTCTCAGGCTGTCAAAAGAATTTTTCACTTATAAGAAAAAATCTTTTTTAACAATTCAGTATTTTAATAGCAGTTTTATCTAGATGTTCTAAGTTTTGCAGCAATTGTAAAAATTTTGGTGTATCATGTAAGTATAGTGTGCATGTGTATTTATATGAATATTAATATGAGAATATGCATGATATTTACTGTACTGTATATATGAAATAATTTTCAATAGAATTAACTTTCATAAAGTACTTTAAATTTGCTATTATATACTAAACTAAGTAAAACTTGATAAAGCGTAACTTATATTTTATAAGTAGTATTGTATAAACATATTTTGTGGTTTAACCAAAGTTAGTTAAATGTAGAAATTACTTTCTTTTTACAAAACTATTCAATTTGAGAAAGAGATCTTAATTTTTTTCTTTTTTAAGATATAATTATGTTCATAATATTCTTGTGCAACAAAGTGTAGCATAAGTGTGTTGATGATTGTTTTACATTTAAATCTTATGGCATACTACTATCCCAAATGTTGTTTATATTGACATACAGTACTGTGTTTTTAGTGAAAAGACTTCCGTGATAGTATGCAAAAATTCCTGACAGATATGTAAGTAGTTTTTCTATGGCTTGGACATATTTTAAACTACTGTACTATACTTGTGCTCTTTCACTGTGCAGGACACTGAAAGACATGCTTTTCATCCAGGCAAAAATAGAGCACTTCACTAATGTGAATAGATTTAAAGGCAATTACATATCTAGTTTATTCATATTCAGCTATACTTCTATAAAGATGGAAGTGAAAACTCCTAAATAGTCTATAAAAATATTTTTGTGAGTAGAATTCAAAAGGGAGTGCTGCATGAGGTTGGAAATTTTCCTTGAAATTCTTCCAGCATGAAAAGGTTATTTATGTTTTGAAAACTATAAATCTTATCATTATACTGTACTGGTTTATCTTATGTTGGAACATTAACATACTAATGCAAATATCATTATAAAGTACTGTATGGGTAAATATCAAGAAACTTTACAGAAAGAGCTTTAGTTGACTAAGATCACCTGAAGATCAGTATAAAGGTAAACATTTCATAATTTCTTTGGGTATCATACTTGAATACCAATTGTTTTTCATTATCATTTTATATGATACCGTACCTGCATTCAGAATATTCAAATTCTAACGTTACCTTAATGTTCACATTTTTAGGGAATTTCTTCAAATGACACTTCACATGTTTTGAAGACATTATTAAGCCTTTTTCCCTTTCTGTTAAGAATGACCGTCTCTTTATCTGATATGGTATTTTATCAATCAATGCTGGAACTTTGATGTTAAGGAAACAAGGAAAAGATTACATGTAGCTATTGAATATATCACATTACTGTACTATAAACGAAGGAGACTATGCTATGAATCTTTAATTTGTGATAGACAAGGAAATGCACCACGTTTAGTTGTGAACGTTTAAAAATGGTAGAGTCTCATGGTGTTTATTGTTTAATTTGATACAGTACTTTCTGTGTGGCCTGTCACTTTTTTAACTCAGTTTATTACATCACTTGAAACCACAGAAATGCCACAAAATAAGAATATGATTTATTAATTTCAATGTACTCACTTGGGAGTGTTACTGAGACAATAATAAATAAAGCTCTATTTTCTAAGTTGTCCTGTTGAAATGACAATTGTGCTCTGGATGCCAATGACTAGACAGACATGAAATATTCTTTTGTACAGTATACATTATTATTGATATTCCTTTACAGATTGAAAGCTAGAACCAGCATAGTGGTAACATATGAGAGGTGTCAAACTGTAGGTGACATTTTAAGAGGCGTTATTTACATGGCTTACAATATACTGCAGTCTGGCATCCAGTGCTTTTGGTGATGTGAGGGTTATTATTAAGTAATTTTACCATAGGTGGTAGTCGGAAGTGGATATTGATAGCCTCTACTACAATGACTGGTGTTGGAGACAACATTCATGGGCTCCTAAAGCCTCTTGGTGAATTCTCCAGTTACAAGAGACAGTAACTATAATAATTATATACTACAGATATGCATCCTAGATCAAGACAGAATTCATTGTAGTAAGTTGTATTTTGTTTCAGTTGTAAATTATGGGGTCTAACCTTTCAGTTACCGACTAACAGGCTGCTTGTACAAACAATAGCCCGTGCTGGCATAAGGCCACCTAATCTAACAGCAGAATTGTTTATACAGAGGATTTTGTAAGCTTTTATTCTAATATCAATGATTGTGAGATCATAAATATCAGTCTAAATTCCATAGCCTAGATTCCACAATCAGGGATTTTTAAATTTTTGTAAAAAGATTAGTTTCAGATACTGTATACAAAATACTGTATTCTGTTTATCTCATAGAATAGGTATAATTTTTCTTAGGATTTGGCAAGAAAAGAATACAATAGGTCCTCGGGTTACAATAGAGATTCGTTCCTACAATGTGTTGTAACTTGAGTTTTTAATGTAAATTGAAACACAGTACTGTATATAAGCATCGAAGTCACTCGCCTATACTAATGCAGTAGTAAAATCATAATCCAGGAGATATAAATACACATATGACCTGGAAACATAACTAGGACTAAAAAATTGTGGCAGACATAAGTTTAGAATATTAAAATGTGACTGTAACAAAGAAAACATCAATTCCTGTATGGGAGCAGTGTTGTATCCACAAAACATTGTAAGTTGTAAGCATTGTGACCTGAGGACTTTACTTTATCACACCCTGAATGCAAATCATTCATTGTACAGAATTCATGAAAAGTGTCATCTTTAATTTTTATTTCATTATACATCTTAGAAATTCTTATTAATCCTCCTTATTTTTCAATGACTATCCATGTTACATTAATCTTAACTATTTCTGTTGCCATCTCATGATATTTCTTGAGATGAAATGTCTAGAAGTATAGATTCTCACTTGTGTTAATTGTTTCAACGATAGTGCAAACTACAATACTACTGTATAATAGTGAAAAGAAAACTACCAAGATCTATAAAGAAAATAAATGCCATCTTCTGAATAGTGACTTTATCACAATCATAATTATAACAGGCTTCAATAATTTCTTGAGTCCATCTTCTATTGTGATGTCTCAATTCATATTACACACAAATATCATACTGTATATGTATAAAGCTATTTATATTAGCTTACACTGTTTATTCACTTGCATTTAATTTATACACTTAACATTTTTTAAAGCTAACAACTAAAGTTAACATAAACAATCACCATTGCTCAATTCATAGGCGTAAGCACAACTACACAAAGCATCAAAGTACATTTTGCTTATTTTGATTCTTCAGCTAGTGGAGGAAAACAACAGGCACAGTTGTGAGGGGATGTCTGAGTCTTAAGTCATACATCATCATGTTGCCTAAGTAGTAAAGAGTAGAGAAAACTACATTTATTTTTTTTTTTGTGGGAGTAAACACATCTTCATTAATAAGCCCAGTTCCCAAAGTAGAGGTAGGTTAAGTTGAAAGACTGAAAATTTCTCAGTACAGCAAAATGCTCGAACCCAAATGAGCTACTAAAAGAGTAGAACTTCATTCAAATTGTGACTGTTCTTCTCACTCCACTTAGAAAATCTATTTCTTAACTATAATGAACTAAAGGGTAATAGACATATCTGAAAATGCTAAAGTAGTTCAGAATCTGTTAGAGAAATTCATAAGGCATTCAATTATAGAGATGTATGTTGTGGTATTCTGTGGACAGAGTAACAAATCACAATGGATTCAGGTCCACATTATCTGGCTGGCAGACTGTTAATCTACCACTTTCAGATATGCAGTTAATTTTACAAAAGTATAAAACCCTATTTACATATGCAGCCTTACATTTGGTCACTGTTTAATTCAAATTCTTTCAAAATTTTATTTTGGAGGATTCAAACAGAGAAAGGAGGGAGGATAAAAGTATTGTCCATTAATTTGCAGAATGAGTACTATTTAGTTCTTTATTCAAGAATTTTGACTGGACACATTACTGCAAGATGTCTTGCAGGCAACTGCATGTCTATTTAGTTATGAATTCAGTATGCTATTGCAGTTTGGAAAAAATTTATGCAGAATATGCTCTAATTGATAATTAATCCATAATTTTCTGTGCAGTAGGTCCAAGTAAAAGCACCAGTTACAGATAAGTTATGAATGCGTACTGTAATATTACTTTACTAAGCCATCTTCTGCTTTAATCGGTCTTGTTTTCAGAGGGCGGCATATTCATACTTTTCTGTTTTCAACCCTAGGGAAGCTAAAATACACTTTGCTTTCATGTTTAATTTTTGCTTCTTTAAAAACACAATCCTCTTTTCAGTCAAAATTCTTAGTTGTTAGTGGTTTCTTACTTCTTGATACTGTACTATACATATTAAGAAACCTCAAATTCTCATAGAATTATCTTCCAGGAGTAACTGAGCTTTTTACCCATTAAGCTGCAACATATTCTAAACTTGCTGAATGGGAGGTTAATTCCCTTTGACCACTCCTTAATGGACACTCAAAGTTTGCCTTCAACCAGATAATAAATCTTTGGGAGTAATTTTCCTTCTTTGTATTGCTATCAAAGACATTGCCTAATGCAACAAATTTTAGAAATGTCTATGGGCTTACTAGTTCACTCTAATACTAGTTAGTAATTAAAGACTATTATTTGCTACTTTAAATTAAAATCCATGATTTTCCCTTAAATGGAAAGACCATTTAATCTTAAAATGGCTTCAGATCTATAGATAGTTTATAAGATTATTATTCTAAAGAAATAAGTTTTGTCTCTGCACTTATCAGATTGTTAATTTCTCAAAATATCTTTTGAAAGTAATTCTTTTAAAGTTATGTTGCAACAATAGTCCGAATATGGAATTTTCTTTTCCCAGCTATTCATAGCAGGACCATAAGATGGAAGTTTATTACTCGTTAACATCAGTGCTGATCTTGATTTCTACCATTCAACAAACTTCAAAAACCCTCTACCCTATACACCCAGGAAGGGAAGCTTCAGAGAGGCTATATCACAAAGTGAGTACAATCCATGAGATTTTAGTATTTTTGCCTTTTTGAGGTAAAGTAGCCTAATGGCTACTTGATGCTATTGGATTACATTACAGGTAGGTGGAGTAAATCAGTGAAGTATGTACTGGCTATAATGTTTGTGTAAGACAGGATCTTTGAAGTACAGGATTTAGAAAAAATAATAGAACAAATGTCAGGTATGTGTCAACTTTCCTGCATTGTGTTATTTTTTAATAAGAAGGCAGCATTGAAATAATTAAAGTAGTAGTAATTAGTTCCTCAAGAAGTACCTAGATTTCATTCATAAAGACTTTGGTTTCAAATTTTATTTCAGCCCTTAATACTGTAGTGTTGAAGTTGTACTGATAAAACTTTGAATCTTACACACACTGAACTGTAGTTGATATTATCACAGTGCTGGCAATTTCCTAGTTACAAGTATACAGAAGAAAGGAACAAAGATGTTGAGAAAAGATTCATTTTATAAAATGCTGATCTACATTTTAATAGCAAATGTATCTCTAGTTAACAGGAATCATTGGGATAGGATTATCTTTTCAATGTGCAACTTTTAATTCTAGAATTATCCCTTTCTTAATCATTTGAAATGAAATAATTATTTACTATTTTATTTGTATAATTTGTTGTACTATTATCTGTATTCTATAAGGGCTTCAAATCCATTTCATGTCCTATTCTTTATGATGAGAACAGTGAAGCTCCTCTCATTAAATCAGAAACTCCCCAGACTTTAATTTTTTTTGCTGTTAACACTCCTGTTTACTCAAGGCACAACTTATAGGGGATTCCATATCTTTTGTAGCCTCATATGCTGTTCAGTGGTATTATTTCTACCTGCTGCTACATCGGCACTGTTATTAGTTCAAGATGCTGCATCGAGTTACCGGACTTCCATGATGCATTCTGCATTACCGGGCCTTACTTTTTTTTTTTCATAAAATTCATAGAAATTGTGACGAATACTAATGAGCAGAACTTTTTGTATTTCCTTCTACAAATAAGATACTTGTACTGTACTTTTTGCTCATCTTTTTCTAAAATTCTTCAATTTAATGCTGTTAATACTGTAGTGGCAATTTCCATCACATTTATTTCTTTGATAAAACAAGATTAGTAATTCTATGTTTCTTGATTCTCTTTCATAAAGGGGCAAATGCTGTAATTGATGCTCACACGTAAATCCTCTATAACCAATTATTATCAGCTGTGCATCTACCTTCGTATGATTTTTCTTAATCTTGTCAGTAGCTGTTAAT
>NC_090762.1:7217674-7232674 GCF_036898095.1 Palaemon carinicauda | reverse complement strand
GTTTAGTACTGCACTTGAACACTGTGAATGTTGGGCTATTACATTACGAGATTTAAGAAAATTATCAACATTGGAATTCACCGAAATACTTTCAAGTATGGATTACTGCAGTCGTTACAAGTTTCTGAAACTTCCATCGTAAAATACACAGAAAGACGTCACTTGAACTAACAAAGGCCAGACTTGGACAAAGGTTTCCACGGAAAAGGGTTCGTTGGAAGGTGGGGGTTGGGAAATATTAACCCCCCCGTGCAAACTTTCCATACGTATGTGTTCGTGATTGGTTAACGGAAAAGCAACGGAGTCTAGAGAGTAAACATGAATGAATCAGAATGGGAAACTTGTCCAGAGCAAGTATTTATGTGAAATCTGGGCATGACAAGGTAATAACAAAATGTATAAAAGTAATATAGCAAGATAAAATGGAGTGTATGATAAATAATATTTAATGGGAATATAAAATGAGGTGCTTTTATATGATATTGGATAATAAAACGAGTAATTCTTGGGTCAAACGTAATATGTATATGAGGGTATTACATAAAAGGAATGGTGTAGCTGTACTGAATCAAGTAAAATACTTGAATAAAGTGGGTGAAGTCGAATAGTTGAATGATGAGGTTAAAATGACGTAGGGGAAAATGGGGAGAAGAAGTAATCCTATTGGTGGAGGGGGAGTTTATGCGCAGAAGGTCGAAAGTTGCTATATACATACGAACGAACTAGAGCGACTACAACGGACCTGTAGAATGTCAACAAATAAATGAAAAACACTGTCAATGTTAGCATGTTACGCTAATATTGCTAATGGCAGCTCAATATTACCATATTTTTTCATCGGTTTATTATACATCCAAGAAGGTAATGTATAGAGAAGAAAAGGCTTGTTTTACCATTATATACCGATTCCCCAGTATGTTTTCCCCACCCAAAACCCCGAGTTCCCACTGGGGGTCCCCTATTATCGTTGGATATAGATATATATATATTTCTGAAACTATTCATTTGCAACGGGAATGAGTGTCATTTTCGAAGAGAGCGGAATCTTTTCTATAGGAAAAAGTAGTTTTTCCCTAGGTTACATTGCCCTGTAATACAGTAAAATACTACCAAAAATTGCACTGATATGATATGATATGAAACTGAAATTTGCCATAAGAAATGGACGAGTGCTGGCTAGTTTGGTATTTTTCTCTGTGTTTAATGGGGTCTGGGACAAAATAACTTACATATTGGACAATTAAAATGTAAAGTCTATCTCACTCTTAAGTCCATTGTTTACATCTGAGAGACTGATGTCGAGTTACTGCTGACTGCATATGCTTTGCTTGTATTCGCTTTGGCCAGCTTTTCTGTTTTTTATATGATGTAATCATTACCTGGCTTTTTTAACCAATTAGGAGCTTCCAAATATTTATGCACACGTTTCCGGATGATGTTCTACAACAGCCATTTTTTCCACCCTTCCCTTTAGTTTGAGTTAAACCACCATCACATAAAGACATCTCCAAGAGGAAACTTGAGGGTGTACAATCTATTTCAAAATTTTGTGTAATTTCAACTATGTCGGCAGTTAATTAGAATGGAAGCGCTCTCTGTTCAATGTATAACTGTTGTTACCCACATGAAAATTAAAAAATATCCCCGAAATAATGAGCCATGGGGATTGCGAGCGCAGCTCAACATTACCGCTTGCCTGTACATACGGAGCTAGAAGTTTCCTTTTTCCGCGAGCGAAGGGAGCGCACGGCGGAGCAAAAACCATTAGAAGAACGTGAAGTTATTCCTAGATAATTATGATACTTTAATAATTTTCAGCCTCTTTCATGAACTATATATTTTTCCAACTGGTTGTCAAGTGTTTATTTTGCATTATTGAGCATTATTACTGCTGCAAATAACTCGTTTTTTGCCATTTCCCCACCCAAAAAATCCCGGTTCCCCGCCAGGTTCTCCCATAATTGTCTTTATGTAAAGGAGTCCAAAAACTCATGAACGGGTGGTTTGCCCCAATAATCATGGTCAGAAATGCATGAAACGGAAGATAGCGAGTAGGAAAAAAACATATTTCATGTATTTGGCTAGAAATTAAAGTATCATGTATTTACCGATTGCTGGATGAAAGGTATAGTATGTAATGTAGAACCAGTTTTGTTTGTTAGGCCTACTACACAGGAGTACTAGAGCTAGTCAAGCCATGTTAACTTGCAACTAAGATTAAACTATTGCTTTAGCCTAACGAACCATTATATTTAGCGTTGCTGATGTTAGAGTAACATTGCATGTTAGAGTAACATTGCTAATGTTAGCATACGCAGCTCAATATTACCGCTTGCCAGTACATACGAGCTTGATGTTTTATTTTCCTGCGAGCGTAAGCGAGCCAGGGGCGGAACAAGAACCATTATATATAGTGTTGCTAATGTTATGAACTTCTAGGTTAGGTTAGGTGGGTTTGTTAAGTTCTGTACCCTTTTTGTACCTTTTTATATATTGTGTAAAGGGTATAAGGAAAAATGCTTTAAAATTCACATGCTAATATTAGGTTTGATCTAATATGTCATAGGGCATAGCTGAGTTGGTCTGATTTCTGATTTCTGCATTTGGTGGCAGGTTTTGGCTGCTTGGTTTTAAAGGTTTTGTGATGGACTGCCCTACTTTTCACAAGGCATAAGTAAGCCAAGCAAAGCAATGCTGCGGAGTGAATGTCTTGACTTTACCAAGTATGGTAGAGAATGGGGAGCTAGGCCCAGTCATAACTTTTCTTACGGTTTATGGTAGGCTAAGTAGGCATATACAGTAGTACAACTATTAAGTGGGGAACTCCCATATGTCAAAGTTGATGATAGCTTCTATATATGCTAGAAGAATAGCTTTTGGCTTTTTAGTTGTTGTTGACCTTAATCTATTGCATAATCAATTGGGTAATTATTTACAAGGGAAATTAGCTTTTGAATTTTCATAAGACATATTTTACATCCTGGAGGGCAATTTTCTAACTTGTGACATAGAAATGTGACATTTCTTTGCCCACCAGCCAGGAACCCTTTGCTTACTCTGCCCAACGCAGCCAATGTTTGTGCGCGTTATTTTGATTATCTATATTAA
Organism: Palaemon carinicauda; assembly: GCF_036898095.1. Taxonomy (NCBI): domain Eukaryota; kingdom Metazoa; phylum Arthropoda; class Malacostraca; order Decapoda; family Palaemonidae; genus Palaemon; species Palaemon carinicauda. The sequence goes on along the minus strand of NC_090762.1, from coordinate 7,229,566 downwards.
TCACTCAGGTCAACTGGTCTGTTCTGCCATGGCTTGCCTCACTTACAATTTAACATTATTTCATTGTTCCTATGTTCTGGCAAGTGGTTTAATTATCAAGTTAATCACTTTGTTCGACTGATCTTTACTCCATGCTGAAGCACACAGCCACCTGTAGGCCTATAGGTCATTCTTAATCATTTTCCTCTGTTTCCCTACAAAGGCAGAACAGACACGACATCCTGGCTATCATCGTGCATTGGACGCTAGGGTTCCTGGCTGGTTGGAGGAGCATTAGATTTCTGGGCACAAGTAGGAATACTGCGTCTGGTGATTTCTTCTTGAGCCTCTATGACATATTTTTCATTTAGTAATTTTTTGTAATTTTTATTACTATTATTATTTTTTGTATGAAATTACAAAATACTAAATGTAAAATTATGTATATATTTAAAGTAAATTTATTCAGGTGTATGGTAAAGAATGTTTTAATCTCTGGCCTGGTCATGAGTGATAAATTTTTCTTTTTGTCATTGGATTGAAATGGTTAATGCCTGTTTGGGGAAGATTAGTGGCCTTTCAAAATTCTATTAGAGTTGTTATTAGTACAGTACAGAGTACAGTACTTTATAGTAATTATAAAAATGGTATTAAAATAATGTTTTAAAAGAGTTTCAGCCTTATGGAGCAGCAGTTCCATCAGTTCATTTTAGGCTGTGCATTATAGGCATTACCAATTTACCTTCATTTTTACTTCCTTTCTTCCGTCTTGCTGTTCAACCTCTATTATTTTTGCTCATAGTACAACCTCAGTGCCAAATGACCTGCTCTTCAGTGCAGGGCCATATGACCCTTATGTCATAAATAAAACTCGAAAAAATTAAAAGCTGCTTAGTTTTGGTAGTTTTAGCATTCTTGGATTATAGGCAGTAGGTTGGCCAAGGCAACAGCCACTTGTTGAGATACTACCCCTATAAAGTTATTGGATCCTTTATCTGGTCAGATAGTACAGCATTGGATCTCTCTCTGATTATGGCTCGTTTTTCCTTTGCCTACACATACACTGAATTTCCTGTCCTATTCTTCACACATTCTCCTCTTTCATTATACACCTGGCAATTTGCAACCCTAAGCTAACTGAATAATTTTTCTTCACTCAAGGGTTTAACTACTGCACTGTACTGTTCAGTGGTTACTTCCCTTTTGGTAGGGGTAGAAGAGAGACTTTAGCTGTGGTAAGCAGTTATTCAAGGAGAAGTTCTTGCCTTTGGTAAAGATAGAAGAAAGACCTAGCTGTGGTAAGCAGTTATTCAAGGAGAAGGGCATTCCAAAGTCAAACCATTGTGCAGTTTATCTAGGAGAAGGACACTCCAAAATCAAGCTATTGGTCTTTAGACTTGGGTAGTGCCATAGCCTGTGCACTATGGTCTTGCACTGCCTTGGGTTATAATATTCTAGCTTGAGGGTACAGTCAGGCACACTGGGTTATTTTCCCTGTTGGAGCCCTTGGGCTTATGGTATCCCGCTTTTTCAACTACGGTGGTAGCTTAGCTAGTAATAATAATTATATTTGTTTTTAAATAATCAGGAAGGAATTTGCATTTTGTGAGATAAATATTTGTTCCTACATGTAATGCAAACCCTTGACCTTTAATAGGAGTATCACGTTGGGAAGGTGAAATGGCTGTTAAACTTTTAACAAGTTAAGTATAGTTGGTGGCCGGTGACTCTGGCCCACCCGACAGGTAGAGGAACCCTTACTTTAAGTCTGGCCACAGCTGAATACCCATGTACCTTACTTCAGCTCGGAAATGGTTGTTCTTGACTGATTACTTTTTCTCTTTCCAGAGTGAGTGCCATTTGCCCTTTATGATGTCCGCCCTTAAGCGAGACATGCATGCAGCTTAGCCCTGGTAAGGGAGGCTGTAATTTTGGCTGCAATATGAGCAAGCCAGAGGTTGACCCCCATCTACTTTGTGCTTTTAGCAGGGGCCATAACTGCTCTGTTTGCAGTCATCCCCCTGTGAGGAGTGGAGGGAATGGGTGCCTTTGCAGTAGGCAGAGATAGTTGAGAAGAAGAAAAAAAAGTCTAAGAGGGAGTCATTGGCATCAGGAGGCATGCTCAAGCTAATGCCGAAGAGACTCTTTAGTTCCATCTTCCTTTCTTCAGGAACTAAGCCAACTGCTTCCCCTTGCGGTTTCTTCCAAAGATGGGTCCTCTTGTGAAACTTTCAGGGGAAAGGAGACTGTTCCCACCCTCCTGGAGGGTTTCTGAGAAGTTGGGGGTATGGCCGGTCCTCCCCTAGGGGGACCAATATATATCTCTTTCTTTCCCAACCATCTCCTCATGCTATAATTACTGTTTACAACCATAGTGAGAATTTGAATAATTCTAGGTTGTGGCCTTCGCCGGGAATTGGTGGCACCCTTTCTGCGGAGAAACTTCTGAAGGTGCTTATGTCTGCCAGAGCCCTGAAGTCTTGTGCTGCTGCTTCTCTGCAGGTTTATCCTGTGGTGGAGGTGTCTGACGCGGCCCAGGGTGGCAATCCTGTTCGTATGGATGAAGATCCTTCGAAGATGCTGTATTTTATTTGAGAAACCCTCAACTGCAGAGAAGAAGACCAAGAAGAGTGTGAAGTGTCCCTCCCCCCTTTTGCCTCTGTCTGCTTCAGACGTGTCACCACACACACGATCAACACTTGCTACCCCGAAGGAGAAGAAGACGAGGTTGCAAAAGTAAAAGACAGCCGGTTGTTTGGAGTTTAGTGAGACACTTGCCAATTCCCCAGTATGGTTTCCTGGGTGGGAAGTAATGCCACACCAAACCTTGAACCTTGGGAAAGCAGCTCGGTGTAAGATTCCAAGAATCTGAATCGTAAGAGACCGATCGAGAGCGTTACTGGCCAGGACTCTAGTCCCTCTCCTGCCTCAAGACACTCCTGAAACACTTTGGTGGCTGATATCCCTGTGAAGAAAGCTGTCCCTGTGAAGAAAGCTGCAAGGAAGAAATGTCAGACAACGGTTCCGATTCTTCTGAAATTGCTTAAAAAGAAGAAGAAGGAAAAGTGCCACTCTGCTTTTTCTCCTTCTGAGAAATGATCACCATATGCACAATCATCATGCACACAATCTCCATGCAACCAATCCACATGGACTAGATCTCTACGAGCACGATCAAGACGTCTTGGTCATTACAAACAAAGAGATGCCACTCTTTCCCCTGTAGGGATAAGACGCTTCATGCTTCTACTTCTCAGTCACCACAAAAGAGGTAGTTGCGGACGGCTCGGTCTTGCTGCACACAAGACAGGAAGGCTCATGCTTCCCGGTTTCGTTCAGTGTGGCAATTGCAAACATCCCAATCACAACACAAGTCCTGTAAACTGCGCTCCTTGTTAACATGTTCTTAGATAATGCACTTACTATCACGCCAATCACGATCACCCCAATCTGGGACATGAGTACTCTCAGGCAGGAGATGATGGTGTTGCTCCCCACGTTCCAAGGAATATAGAGAGGAATTGGTAGTTTTCACCTCCCGATCTCCATCGTCAAAGACCAGTTGTAGCCAATATTTCTGACAACTCTCTTCTCCTCCTAAGAAGTCTCGGTTCCATGGAGACCAAGCTTCAGCAGAGAAGGCATCCGGTTTTTGTACACCTTGGGCCAAGGCATCTAAAGCAACAGTAAATAAGACCCTTCGTTTCTCTAAACGGAGGAGGGGAGTTTCGTCTCCTGAGGCTTCAGGGCCAAATGCAGCTCAATCTAAGAAATCTTCCTGAAAAGAATGTTCCTCTCCAGATTCAGATCGGGCTGCTTCAGACTCCCAATATGAGCATAAGGATGTCAGTTCTATGTATCAGCCTTCTTCCAAAGAAGACAAAGCTAAGAAATATTCGGCTCCAGTAAAGTCAACCTTCGACAGATGATCGTCTCAACAGACTCATGGAGGTTGTGTAACCCTTTCTTTCAGTTCTACATGTAGCGGCATGTCAGTGGCTATGTCTTCTAGGACATGTTTCATCATTAGAAAAACTTGTTCCCCATGGTCCCCTCTACCAGAAATCTGTACTGTTATGATGGAAGTATACTGGTAAACTTTCACCAATCCTCCCCATTCCTTGGTTTCTGTGAACCAAGAATCTAAAATAATGGTTGAGCAACGGAAACCTCATGAAGGGAATTTCTCTCGACTCCCTCCAGAGATGCTGCTGTTTGTAGAGGCATTAAAGGATGGGATGGGGCACACACCTGAGGGACAACTCTGCCTCGGAATGTGGTCTGAAAAAGGAAAAAGGTCTGTACATCAACCTGTTCGAAATGCTAGCCTTGCTTTTAGCCCTTCAAATTTTCAAACAGAGTTTGATAAGGCACTCGGTAATGTCGATGAGTGACAATACTACCATGGTGTCAACAAGCAAGGAGTGACTGTTTCACAGGACCTGTGAGAGTTTGTGAGGCAGACAAACACGAGAGCATCGACAATGGTGTGTAGCTGTCAGCAAGATACATTCCAGGCAAGAGAAATGTACTAGAAGACATGTTCAGCCGCTGGGGCCAGGTAATAGGGGTAGAGTGGTCCCTTCTACCAGCAGTAGTAGAAAAGGTTCTGGCCTTTTTGGGGTTCTCACATTATTAACTTCTTCATGATACACCTGAACAGCATGCTTCCAATATATTGTTCTGAAGTTGCAGATCAGGCAGCAGTGATGAAGGACATTTTCCAACATCCCTGGAGCAATTGGGATGCTTATGCTTTTCTGCCTTATTCATTAGGCTATCAACAGTGTTGGAGACCGTGAACGTCAGGTTGACCCTGGTGGCTCCCAAACGGCCACGAGCCGAATGGTTCACCGATCTGCTGATGCACCTCATCAAGTTACCAAGAGCAGTACTTTGGCAGCCTAACCTCTGTGAGTCCCACCTGAAGATTCCGCAACTCCATGGCATATGTCACCTTATGTGTGGTGGTTCTCCTGCATCTCCTTCTAGCAAAGGGCTTTTCACAAGGCACTGCAAAGATGTTTTTGGATATTTGCATAGATCTTCTGCTGCAGTCTACCATTGGAAGTGATCCATCTTTTGTGATTGGTGACGTAGTCGGAATATTTCTCTGATCAGAGCCTCTCTGCAAGGAATGGCTGATTTTCTCACCTTTCTTTGCTGGGAGATAGGAGCCTCTCTGCAAGTAAAGTCTAATTTATGTGCACAGAGGCGTACCCTCGATGACAAGGGTGCACTAAGTCAGGGTTATTGGCTTTGGGCCCCACCTTAACCTTCAAGAAGAAGCTGGAAGTGCCAGATAACCTTCATTGCGCACTACCTTCAGGAACACACCCACAGGTCCCAGGATACCTTTTTCCTGGGACCGTTGGCAATCGCTCAATTGGTGTGGTAGTGAGCCCAGCTCCCTCATAGGACAAATAGTCTAGAGTGGAAAGTATGAATGAATTGCAAGTTTTCCTTTCTTCCCCTCTTTTGGTGTGCAGCAGTCATGCAGTTATGTTACTGAACCAAGTGCTAGATGGGGATGATCTATGCACCAGAGTGACTTTTCTTTGCAATTTTGTATTGTATAAAGTATTTCCTACCATCCTCCAAACAAGGTAGACAGTGGATCCATTGTATACGCATTCATTAATCATGTAATGCCCATACACTGGACAACTTATTCTTTGGATATCGATACCGTACTTCATTGACTTACCTTACCAATTTGGTAATGGCCTACTCTAACTCAGTTTGCAGTACTATGCATAGAAAGTAAGGGGGTTGATAGGAGTCTTGACTTTGGCTCCTCTTTCATTGACATATCAGTTAACCAAGCCAGTTTTGGTCATAGAAACTCTCCCTCCTAAGGATAAGCTTGATGGTTTGTATTACGTGTAAGAAAAATTAACAGATTTTAAAGTAATTAGTATTTTTTCCAATTATACAAACTTGAGACCTTTACATGGCCCACTTCGAGGCCTCAAGTTTTTATTGTCAGGAAAAATAAAAATTACTTGAAAATTCGTGACATTTTCTGAGTATATAGCTAGATTTGTAAGATCCAGCCCATCTGTATTTTGTATGGTTTGGTAACTAAACATTTTCAAAAGAAAATTCAGAGATCGTGGCCAGCCTTTATCTTGGGAATTTTGTATGACTTCTTTTTGGAAAGCATTTTAATTGGCGAAGTTACTTTATTACAATGTTAGGTTATTTATTCTCCCTGTTATTGATCATAATGTTCCTTAAGGAAGTTGTGGAATTTTAGCTTGATTAGTTTATGGGGATAGTACCTGAGTATACAAAGTATGGTTACTATATATTTACTGCCTGTATTTGCATGATATTGTCTTTCATACTACACATCACCGACATAAGGCAGGTCAGGCAGGAAACATAATGAGGAGTATCTCCATGAGATACTAAATTTGGGAATGTTGGTGGGTTCAGATCCTCGTTTCTTGCACAAGGGATATTATCCCTTTGACCCATTATTTAACTTTACTCAAACCAACCAATGTTCAATAATTGTCCTAAGCTTAATGAAATAAACATAAGATATTTTAGTTTTTATTAGATAGGTTTTTACACCAGAGATTATTTTTAACCTAAAACAAAATAATTTCAAATGGTTAAGCAAATCAGCATTCAAGAATTACTCATTGATATTTGTGCAATATGTGAAAATTCAACTGATAGACGTGATTATAATTATTGTTTGGGAAAAATTACCCTTTTTATTGTTGATCCTAAGTTATTCATGAAATGCCCAGAGGCCATTTCTTGCCAAATTGTTAGTTTCTATTAAATTATCATCATGGCACTTTTATAGGAATATTGAAAATCTTAAAAATTGATAATTTGTATTGTCACATTTAAAGTTATTTATTTAAAATCCATTGACTAGTTATTGTGACTGTTAATTTGTTGACGCAAATTATTAGTGTTGTCCCCGTAGTGGGTTAGTGCCATCAGTGCACTCACTGTGTGCACTTTATGCTCTACTAGAGGTTCTTTGTGGGACGCAATCTGCACTCACTTTTTAGTCTCCTATTTAACCTCTTCCTATTTCTTTCTTTGGTCTTGCTGCCCAACCTCTTAGCTTGTATATCATAATGTAAATGCTGGGGGTTCTTCCATTTGCACCTTGCTGCTAAATGGCCTCTTCCGCCTTGGTGCTGGGCTGTATGGCCCAAATTCCATGTTCAATCCAACCCTGTCATTATTGATGTTTATTGATAATATAGGTAAAATACGTTACTAATTCAGTGAGAAAAGTGATATGGTTTTAGTTTTTAGTTATAAAACCTAAACATAGTTAATTCTTCGCGTAATAATTTATACGAATATTGAAGGCCATGATCTCTCTATTTTGAATCACTAGCTGTTTATTGCAAAACAGCAATAAGATAGATTAGCAATTTATCATGATTTTGCATTGTCATGCATTAATTAAAAATGACCTGTATCATAATTCGATAGTTACTGTAAAGATAAACTCACGAATGATATCAAGCAGCTTTTGGCATTTTTAGCAAGTAATCAACAGTGGTATGTAATTTGAACTTTTTGTATTTTGTGTGTCGCGTGTCGATTCGATTATTCATCAATCACTGGTCAATATCATAAAGAAAAGTAAAGATTATCATTAGCTTCTAATTATCTCCGAGTGTTTTACTAGATTTTAAAATGACATAACTGTCATTTGTTTGTTAGTAAAAAGAGAGAGTATTACTGTCACATTTTTTATTAGTAAAAAGGAACTAGTACTACTGCCATTTGTTTGTTAGTAAAAATTAAGTATTATCATCATTCACAAGTCAATGTATTATCATCATTCACAAGTCAATGTAAAAAGTAAAAATTGCTATAAAAAAAATACCAATCACCAACCAAATATTTCAAATAAGACTCCAATGTCATCAAACATAAACACGAGAAGGATAAAATCCCTAGTATCACCCATCACTAATTAATTTAAAATTCCAAATACTGCATCGTAAAACACAAATTAGCAACTCACATGAACGCCTCTTTCAACTCGTCCTGATTGCTCGTGTCCTTCATCTTCTTGCTCATCATCTGGAGGAATTCATTGAACTCGATCACACCGTCTGTTGTCGTCTCGACTCTTGCCACCAATTTCTTGATTTCTTTATCTGCAGTGAGAGAGAGAGAGGAGGAATTGATTGCCGAATTAATTGCTAATTGTTTAGTGGACAATATTGCTGGTATTGAAGTTGGTGACTAGTTTTGTCCTATTTTTTTTTTCTGATGCATGTCTTTTATTACTGTTTTTTTTTTTTTTTTGTACGTTTTGTTTTGTGTTTTTAGGTCTGTCCCATATGCAGTATGATTGTATTGTTATTATTAGAGTAGCGTTATTATTATTATTATTATTATTATTCATTATTATTATTCATTATTTATTAGTTATTATTTAATATTATTATTATCATTATTTGTTATTATTATTATTATTACTAATTATATATTTATTATTATTATTATTACTTATTATTTATTATTATTATTATTATTATTATTATTATTATTATTATTATTTATCAGTATTTATTATTATTTATCATTATTATCATTTATTATTATTGTTATTATTATTTATTACTATTATTTATTTTGATTTATTATTATTTATTATTTATTATTGTTATTATTATTATTTATTATTTGTTCTTATTATTATTTATTATTATTGTTATTATTATTTATTATTATTATTATTATTGTTATTATTATTTATTATTATTATTATTATTATTATTATTATTATTATTATTGTTATTATTTATTATTATTCATTATTATTAATATTATAATTATTATGTATTATTATTTATTATCATTTTTATTAGCTATTATTATTATTTATTAATATTATTATTATTATTATTATTTATTATTATTATGTATTATTATATATTATTATTATTTTTATTATTTATTATTTAATATTATTATTATTATTATTTATTATTATTATTATTATTATTATTATTATTATTATTATTCATTATCATTATTTACTATTTATTATTTATTATTATCCTTATCATTATCATTATTATTATTATTATAATAATTATTATTATTATTAGACAAGCTACATTCCTAAATGGATAAGCAAAATGCTACAAGGTCTCCAGCATGGAAAGTAGCCTAGTGCAGAAAGGAAATACTGTAGAGAAGTAACAAATTACTGACTATAAATGAGAAATAAATAAGATTATATATTAATATTTGCAACAACGTTCAATAGATACGTCATATATAAACTATGAACCGAGGCATGTAAAATGCTCGACAGAAAAGCATTTGCAAGAAGTATGAAATTTTGAAGTTCCCCCTATTCAACTATCGGATTAGGAAGATCATTCCAGAATTTGGTCACAGCTGGAATAAAACTTCTTGGATTACTGCATAGTATTAAGCTTTATGACTGAAAAGATACGACTTGGAATTAACTGCATACCGATTACTACGTACTGAATGATGGTCAGGGAAGATCTGAGTGCCAAACATTTAACAGAATCATGAACAATCTTATGCCATAGGCATAAAGAACTAACTGAACGACGGTGCTAGAAATTAACACCCAGATCAAGGATGAGTTTTTGTCCAACAGATTAATAGAGTCAGTAGTTGAAAACAAGACTGGAGAAAATATTCGGAAAATGGCAAAATGAAAGAATTAAATAGAATGAAGGGATTAAACATTTTCTCAGGACAGATTGATCGCCAAAAATATTTCATAAAAGTAAATTTGCAATTAAGAATCGCCTAGAATTTTAAATGAGTTGTACAGTTTTGGCTAACTGTATTAGAAAATATACATTACACTTAATTTTGTTCAGATTTACATTACAATTGTAGTCATGGAAACAAATGTTGTAATTTAGAAGAACATACTTTTTTTTTTTTTTTGCAACTGTCTCGTTACGTGTTGGTTAGTATTATCAGTAATGTCATTCGTTCTGAACCTCTGACATTTTATCTATTAATCCGCTCTTAATGTCAGCTACTTCATTAATGGCATATGCATGTCGTGTTGTATGCTTGTATTTATACATAGTTTAAGCGATAAATGCCCATCCATTTTGCATCTCTCTCTCTCTCTCTCTCTCTCTCTCTCTCTCTCTCTCTCTCTCTCTCTCTCTCTCTCTCTCTCTCTCTCTCTCTCTCTCTCCATGATCCATTTGATTATTTTAAAGATATGAATGCATGCTGTATATTCACACGAGAAGGTACAGAAAAAACGCATTTGTTGAAAATCTCTCACAAATGAGCCGTAAGTAAACTAGGTAAAACAATGACTAGCTTTTAGCACGGCAAGAAAACAATAGCATCCGTGCGAGGATATGTTATGCCTAGTAAAAGTCTGAAGGGGGCGGGCGTCACGTATTCAGGACACAGAGATTCCTGGCCCTCTCTTGCCCTATACCCAATCCCTGGCTAAGTCCAGAATTGGGAAGAAAAGAAGAAAACAAATGCCCGGCAACAATGAGCGTAAAAAGCTTCCTGGCTTTTAACTTTGTAAAGGATATTTTTGTACACAGCTCAACAATGGATTTTTCTTTTCAAATTCTTCCTTTCTCATTTCTGATTTCAAGCTGTGTTGACGTTCCAGTAATGCATGTTGACGGGAGGAGGAAGAGGCCGAAGGGGCTGGACACTCGTGACCCCCTTTTAATGAAGTAGTTCAGGTCCAACGTTAGTGAGATGTACTTTGTTGATAAGGGACACCTTTGGAATTAGTTGAGGCGATAAGATCTGATTGCGTGTAGACAAGGTCGTTTGGGGCGGGTCGTCCTTTTTGGGATGTGTATTATGCATTGCATGCCATTCGCTGGTAGATCCGATGCTGCATGGTTTTGTTAATGGAATTTTAATGGTGATGGACTACCATGAATGAGTGCGTGGTGCAAAAGTCTGAATGAACCGTCGTTTAAGCTGGATGTATATCAATGAAGAAAGTTTATCCTTCACAGTTATTTAGAATTAAGTTTGCTCTAAATATAAATGTCGGTCATGATTTAGACTTATTATTGCTTAGTATATTTTTATATGAGCAGTTCCTTATATTGGCTCATAAATTGATTGAGTGATTGATTTGGAGTTTTCTGGCATTGAGGAATATCTGAAGTCTCATGATACAATATTTCCCAACAACAGACTCCATTTGATTTTTTTTTCTTTTTTTTTTTTTTTGCAAGAATTGGACTAATTTCATAGTCAAAATAATGCAGATGTTAGGATAATGTTGTGGCATCAATCACCATCGCTGTTATGATGCCAGATAATATCTAATAATCAATCAGTAGAATGTTACTGGTAGAGCTGGGTAGTTATAGTTATACTCGGGTATATGTTCCAGACATTGATAAGGTAATTAAAAATATGACATTGTTTTGCATGCGGAACTCTTTTCGTTTGCATAATAGAAGTGTGTTTAAATGCTATAAATTGAGGTTTATGAAAGGGTTAAGTATGTTACCATGTATTAATTATAATTTTAAAGAGGATGTTATACTTTATTATCCTGAGAATTAATTTTTTGCAACATCAAATTTTTTTCTCTCTCTCTCTCTCTCTCTCTCTCTCTCTCTCTCTCTCTCTCTCTCTCTCTCTCTCTCTCTCTCTCTCTCTCTCTCTCTCTCTCTCTCATATGGGCTAATACTTTTGAAGATAGAACAACTCATGCATTTGGTTTTGCTTTAATGCTGTTCATATTTAGTTAACAAACGAACTTTTTTAGTTTTATTTTCTAAAATCATAACAAGAATTTTTGTTATGATAAAGATTATATTGTTATTGTTCTTTTGCAGGCGGAGTTGATTGAAAGATTTGTTCGTTTCCGTGAGTCCCAAGCATCTTCAGGTAAGTCAAACGAAACACTATTTA
>NC_090762.1:7200174-7212674 GCF_036898095.1 Palaemon carinicauda | reverse complement strand
TATTATAAAGAAGTTGTTACATTGGCCTAAGTACGTATATAAGTTCGTATGTTTATCAACAATCTTGTAGATGTTCGTCCATAATCCTTACTTGTAACTGATAATCATTTTCAGTCCAATAACAAAACAAATGTAGCAGATTCTAGTCCACTGCAGGACAAAGGCATCAGACATGTCTGGGGTTTGGCCAGTCTGCATCACCTCATTGGCCAGTGCGGATTGGTGATGGTGGGAGCTTTTCGTCTGATCGCTCACAGGAAACCAGCTCAGTATGGGTTCTTTCATTCAGATATTTGAATGACCAAGAAGGGCAGTGTGCTGTTCTAAAATATTTATTATTGTTGCTTTCAACATTTGATTGGTAATGTTATAGTATCCCTTTGAGTGGTTTAGATGAAGCTGGCTGTATACCAGCACGAGCCCTTTTCCAAGGGCATCCTGAGAGTGTTGTAAGGTGTTGAGAGGAAAGCTATGCCTAGTAATGACCTCTGGACTCTGCCAAATCAAGCAGAATGTCTTCTCTCTATAAGTATTTGTCCATCTGTGTTGTTTGAAAAGCACGAATGATTAAGTATATTCTGCGAAAATTAATTGTCACATATTCCTGTGAAAATATTTACCCTCAATATTATTTTTATTATTCGTTCCTCCTGGTCGTCATCTGTTTTTATGGATTTAAATAACGAACCAGGATCGGTATCAGCTATAGCCATCGAGTTCTTTGATGTGAAAGCTTAACCATTTTTTCATATCAAATATGAGGATAGTTGAGCATCGCCCCTGCCTGGAATGTTTACACTCGGCTAATCCGTTGCCTTTGGCATCATTTATTCTCGTGTAGGGTTTATAATTTCCAGGATTTTTCATTCCACCTAGATCCAGCCATATTGGGTGAATCTTTTCCCTGCTTGTTTGAAGTTTGACTAAGAAAAAACCTACTCATTGGGTTTAAAGGTTTTAAAGGTCGCTCATGAATGGCAGAGGCAAGGGACAGTGACATTGCCCTAGCAATCAGGACAATGCCCTAGAGACTGACCATATATTATATGATCAGCGCCCAAGCCTCCTCTCCACCCAAGCTAGGACCAGGAAGGGCCAGGCAGTGGCTGCTGATGACTCGGCAGATAGACCTATAGGCTCCCCCAAACCCCCCAACCTTAGCTCACAAGGATGGTAAGGTTGCAGACACTAATTGCACTAACGAGTTTGAGCAAGACTCGAACCCCCGACCAGGAAACACCAGGCAGAGACGTTACCGATCAGGAGTAGGACTGTATAAGCAGTGAGAGCAATCTTAGGAACGAAGGTACAATACATACATCATGCAAGTCAGGAATTAGGGTGCATATATATCGATGATGACTTATCTGGAAGACATCCAACCTGGTTTGGAAATACGTAAGCCAAAATCAATCGTTCTCTGTTCCCCCAACAAAGTAGGTCGGAACTTATGTTTTCGCTCTTAAATGTTTGTTTGTTGGTCTCTTGTCTTTCTGTTTGCATGCGAGTTATATGAAAAGTTATAAATGGTTGTGTTTTTATATGCATCCGAACCCTGCTTTTATTTTAGCATGTTTTGTAGTTTATTTATCTTAAGATAATTATTCTTTTCCATTCTTTACTATGGAAAAACTTTGCCTCCTTATGGGTTTACTGTTGGCATTACCTTGGGGTTTTGGCAATGCACCTCCAGGTGCCAGCTGCACTTGCTTCTTTATACCCTAATTTATCTCCCTTCTTTCTCCCTTTCTTCCATCTTGCTGTCCAACCTCTTGTAACTTATATACCTCATGGTGTAATTCTAGGATTTTATCCTAGATGCGATGAGGCGTTGAATGGTCTCACAGAGCCTAGCGCCGCCAGTCTGTATAACCAGAATCTATAAATCAAATCAAAGTCTCTCAGTGGCTGTTCTTGTGTTATAGAGAAGTGGCCTCTTAAAATTCATCCTTTTAAAGATGCTCAGGTAAACGTCGGAATAGCTTTATCCTTATCGCTATAGGTCAACATTCGAACCGTGTTAGATTTTGACGAGGATCGTTACTTGTTTGGGTATTACCTTAGCTGAATGGCAGTGAATGTTAGTAGGTTCTAAGTTTTCAATTAGCTTTGGTCTGATTTACATTGGTTTATTCTAATTTTTTTTTCTATAAAAGTTCCTTTGATGACCTGATCCCTGAGTTGGAGCTCTTGGTCATTGCTTTGAAATTTTTCTAGTTCTTGATTTATTAATCTGTAATTGATTTCAACTCTTTTGAGTAAACGAAGTTTTCATGTTTTTGCCGAAAATCTTTTAATGAAAATCCTTCGTGTAAAAGTACCGTTTTAATTTTCCTTTTCGACATTAGTTTTCTCCTCCTCATGCAACAGACGAGAACCTCTTTCCAACAAATTCCTTGGTTTTTTTCCAAAACAAAAAAGAATAAGAAAATCTTGTACTATATAAGGAAAAGACTCAAACCAAGTATGCTATCAAGAGAGATGTAAGTTTATTACAACCCTACCGTAAATATCCCTGTCAAATTCAGGAATCTATTCTTAGACTTGAAATAAACCCATCTCCACAATGACAGCTGATTAGGGAGTTTACAGCACTTGGTCACTTACGATGACTATATATCACTAACACTCGTGATTTTAATCAATGTAAATACCAACCACAATGGCATTCTATATCATTCTACCTTTGGGAATGCATATCCACTAGAAATTCATTTATGATAACAGCTTCTAGCTGGGCAGATTTGAACCTATGCCTCTCAGCCGAAACCATGCCTACAGGGACTCTAACCAACCATGCTATCAAGAAATATGTTATTAGTTATTTATGATGAATATATATCTTACACACTCGTGATATTATTCAATGTAAATAACAACTTCAATGGAATTCAATATCGAATTCTACCTTTGTATATATATATATATATATATATATATATATATATATATATATATATACAGATATATATATACATATATATATATATTTATATATATATGTATATATATTATATATATATGTATAAATATAAATTATATATATATGTATGTATATATATATATATGTATGTACATATATATATATGTATATATATGTATATATATATATATATATATATATATATATATATATATATATATATACATATATATATATATATGTACATATATAATATACTGTATATATATATATTTATATACATATATGTATATATATGTATATATATAATGTTTGTGTGTTTGTACGAGCACGTAGGCGCTCGTAAGCATTTTTGCATATGGTCACTGAATGTTTAGTGTTAAATTCGCTCGAAAGCACGATGTTCAGAAAAAAACCGCTAGGTAAATTGAAAACACTAAATCCAGATCAGTTTTGCATTGAATATTACACACACACACACACACACACACACACACATACATATATATATGTATATATATATATATATATATATATATATATATATATATATATATATATATATATATATATAGAACCTATACCTACTGTGATGGAGTACCTGCAGTAAGATATGTTTTCCCATGGCACTGTGCCGGTTGCAGAGAGCAACAGCATCAGTTTGTATCTGAGGACGCATTAAACCACATGTCTCCAGCATCGTGTATCTCTTGTCCTATCTTGACATCCAATATGGCGCAGTGATTATCAAGGACAAACGCGACCCTCACCATGCCCTTCCAGCGCCGCTCAATGCAGTCTACCCCAAGGGCCGCGCGCCCTGTCGTCCCCCGTGGACTTGTCCCTGCCCTGCAAGAAGCCAGGCAAGCCATGGCGGCACAGCAACATATGATCAACGCTCTCCGTGACCGGCTTGCGACACATGCGACCCCTGCACCTCGTGTCCCCGCGTCTGCAGCCCCAGAGAAGTGCGAAATTGAGCTGAAGCCCGCTGCATTCAGGTCCTGGAGGAGGTCGATGGAATGCTGGATCGAACTGTGCAGACTACCGCCCCACGAGGTCGTCCACCACATCAGGCTATACTGCACACCCCCTCTGCAACGGGCGCTAGATGCCAGATTCACGTCACAGGAATGGGGCAACCTCACCGCTACGGAAGCCCTGGACTTCATTCGCGATATTGTGTTGCGTTCTACAAATCGTGCCGTATTATGGTCGGAGTTTTTTAACGCAGTACAAGGCCCAGGAGAAAGTGTCAGTGATTATTTTTTAAAATGTTCTCAGAAGGCCACCGATTGCAATTTCCAGTGCCCTCAGTGTCAGTGCAATCTGGCCGAATATATGTTGTTACCCAAGTTAATGGTGGGCCTCAGCGATGAGGCTATGCGCCGCCATGTATACCAGTGTAGCAATGATATCAATAGTGTTGGTGCCCTTAGGGCCAAGTGCTGTGCATACGAGGCGGCCCGCGTCGACGCCGCTGCTCGCCAATGCAACTGGAGGGAATCTGCTTGTGCAGCTGGCAGCGAAACGCCTGAGGCAGATCATCCAAGTGCAACCGTCGCTGGCACAGGCAGGGGTCCCCCACCACCTCCCTGCGGGAACTGCGGTGGGCGCCATGCCCCTGGTAGAGCTTCATGCCCCGCTAAATCCGTCTTATGCAACGGGTGCCACAAGCAGGGCCACTATCACAGATGCTGCAGGAAGTCACAGGCAAAATCGGCAGGATCCCCGACGGATGTGTCTAGTGCTACGTCTAATGCTGTGCTTGTTGCAGGCGCCAACCTTGCCCGCCACCCAGTAGTGGAGGTGACAGTCGTGCACAACGGTACGGGAGTGCGAGTGCCAGTCACCGCCGTGGCGGACACTGGGGCACAGGTATGTGTGGCCGGGCCCTCCTTACTATCGCACCTCCAAGTTCGCCCAGCAGCTCTCACACCCCGGGCCGGTTTGCGTGATGTGGCGAACCTTCCCCTGAAGTGCCTTGGATCTGCCGTGTGCCACGTCACCCTGCAAGGTCGCACCACGGAGCAGGACGTGTACTTCGTGCAGTCGGCAAAGCACCTCTTTCTGTCGTTGAACGCTTGCAAGGATTTAACGCTGATACCCAAGGAATTCCCCTATCCCTCCCCCGCGGTGGCACACGTGAGCCTGTTCGATGGCACAGCCAGGCGGGCCGCCCAGGTACCACCCCGACCTGCCGAGGTGCCCATGCCACCCCAGGAGGAACATGCGGCCAGGTTGGAAGCCTGGCTCCTACAACATTTCGCTACAACGACCTTCAACACAGCCAGGAAACCACTACCAGTGATGCAGGGGAAACCGCACCGTATCCACCTGCTCCCAGGAACTATGCCTTACGCATGCCATACCCCAGCATCAGTGCCGAAACACTGGGAAGAAGAAGTGAAGGCCCAGCTCGAAGAAGATGCCGCCCGTGGCGTTATAGAACCGGTACCCGCTGGGCAGCCAACCGAATGGTGCGCCCGTATGGTGGTCGTCGCCAAGAAATCAGGACAGCCACGCCGTACAGTCGACTATCAGCGCCTCAACGCATCTTGCCTACGGGAGACACATCACACCCCTGCCCCATTCGACATGGTGTCTGGGGTTCCTAAGCACACGTTCAAGACCGTGGCGGACGCGTACTGGGGATACCACCAGGTGGAGTTAGACGAAGAAAGCCGCGATTTAACCACATTTATTACCCCCTGGGGAAGGTTTCGTTACCGTCGTACACCCATGGGGCACTGCTCCGCTGGCGATGCGTATACCAAGCGGTTTGACGACGCCATCCAGGATATCCAGAGGAAATACAAGTGCGTGGACGACACCTTACTCTACGACGACAACATCGAAGGGGCCTTCTGGCATGCCTACGACTTCCTCGAAACATGCGCAGCCAAGGGTATCACGCTTAAGCCGGAGAAATTCCAATTCGCCAGAAGGGAAGTAGACTTCGTGGGCTTCAACCTGGGCTGGGAGGCCTACAAGCCAACAGAGGAACGTTTGGCGGCCATCAAGAACTTCCCGATGCCACGTCAGCCCTCTATCACCGACATAAGGGCTTGGTACGGATTTGTCAACCAGCTGGCGCCATTCCTCGCAACAGCCCCTATCATGAATCCGTTCAGGGAGCTCCTCAAAAAACCAACAGGGAAGGCAGTGTACTGGGACGAGGCACTCCGCACCAAATTTCATCACGCCCAAGATATGATATGCCAACTAGCGAAGGACGGACTGGCCTACTACGACAGGAGCCGCCCCACAGCAGCGATCACCGACTGGAGTAAAGAAGGCATAGGGTTCGTCATCCTTCAACAGTACTGCTCATGCAGCTCCGCCAATACCCCCTTTTGCTGCACGGGTGGGTGGCGCCTGGCACTATGCGGCAGCCGCCATCTCACCGCCGCTGAAGCTGGCTACGCCGCCGTGGAAGGGGAGGCCCTTGCCGTAGCCTGGTGTCTCCAGAAGGCGAGGCTGTTCTTGCTGGGGTGCCCCAACCTCACCGTTGTGACGGACCACCGCCCGTTAACCAAGTTACTGGGGGATCGTGCCCTCACGGAAATCTCGAACCCCCGCCTTTTCAGGCTGAAGGAGAGAACTCTGCAGTACCGATTCAGGGTCAAGTACCTGCCAGGGAAGCGTAACAGCGCGGCGGACTTCCTGTCCCGATACCCCGCCTTAAAGGCCGATCCCAGCGCCTACGACATGGACCTCGACGAAGATCTCACCGACACCATGGCGGCCGCCGTCGTGGCAGCAGTGGAGCACGACAGCTGTGTCGTGGACGAGGCGAGAGTTAGACACGCCGCTACCATCGACCCCGTGTACCAGCTGCTCACGGCCAGAGTCCTGGCCGGGGACTGGGCCGATAGGAAGTCCCAGGAAATTGCGTGCCTTCGGCCCTTTTACAGTGTCAGGGAAAGGCTGGCCGTTATCCAAGACTTGGTTACATATACGTTCGAACAGGGCAACGTTCGCCTAGTTATCCCGGAGCCTCTCCGTCAGCAGGTGGCTGCCAACCTACACGCGGGGCACCAAGGCCTGGACTCGATGCAACGACGAGCGCGCCAGACGGTATACTGGCCTGGACTCGAGGGGGACCTGCAGTATCACCGATCCTCGTGCGAAGAATGCGATGTACACGCACCATCTCAGGCCGCGGAGGAACTCATTATCACGCCGCCCCCAGAGTACCCCTTCCAGATGACGGTTGCAGATATGTTTCAGCACGACGGACACTCGTACATGGCCTACGCAGACAGGCTCACAGGGTGGCTGGAGCTCGCCCACTTCCCCCACGGAACCTCCTCCTCCCACATCAAGACTCAGCTACGTCGCTACTTCGCCAGATGGGGGGCCCCGGAGCAAATCTCCACGGACGGTGGCACCAATCTGGCAAGTGAGGAAATGGGGGAATTCTTCAAGTTATGGGGCGTGTCTGTGCGTCTGTCATCCGCCCAGTACCCGCAATCCAATGGCAGGGCAGAGGCCGCAGTCAAGATTGGGAAGCGGATAATAATGGCGAACACGGGCAGCAGCGGCACCCTCGACACGGACAAGTCCTCTATGGCTATCTTGCAGTACCTCAACACCCCCCTCCGCGGAATAAACAGGTCACCCGCCCAGATGGCAGCGGGCAGGCAGCTCCGAGATGGCGTACCTACGGCTCGCTGGCACCTCACGGTAGACAAACACTGGGGGGCGACCTTACGACAGAGAGAACGTCAGATGGCCGACAGTGGTGCTGCCCTCACCAGGACCGGACCGTCAAGAAAGCTTCCAGCCATCAACCCGGGATCCCAAGTACGAGTGCAAAATCAGGCCACCAAGCTATGGGACCGCACCGGTACCGTAGCGGAAACGCTCCCATACCGACAGTACCTAGTCAAGTTAGACGGCAGCGGGCGCCTCTCCCTCCGCAACAGGAAGCACCTGCGTCTCACATCATCGGGGCCCCAGCCTAGGCAGGCCACACCCGCTACGCATCCAGCCACGCCCACGCCCGAGCAGCTACCAGGCAGTCACCCCGCGCCCAGCCCACATGCAGCACGGAAGCCACGCCCATCACGATGCACTAGAAGGCCTGCGTGGATGGATGACTACATGTGATCATCGCACATTACAGCGGCACCTGCATACATTTTTCTTTTCTTTCTGTCTTTTATTGCTTTTGCTTTTCATATTATTCTATGAACAGGTATTACCCGCACATTGTATTTTGCATTTCTGACAGCTATGGACCTGTCTTCTTATTATTGCACATGCACCCAATTTAATCCATGTATATCCATGCATTATTTTTTATCATTGCCTCTCCATGTATACCCATGTATTAATCTCGGGGGGGGATGATGGAGTACCTGCAGTAAGATATGTTTTCCCATGGCACTGTGCCGGTTGCAGAGAGCAACAGCATCAGTTTGTATCTGAGGACGCATTAAACCACATGTCTCCAGCATCGTGTATCTCTTGTCCTATCTTGACATCCAATATACTGTAATTTTTATTTATACACGTATGGTGCATATAAATGAGTAAGAGTAGGTATACCAATACTCAAGAATTTATTAAACTCACAAATAAATAAAACTTTAAATTTGGAATACCTTCCAAGTAATTCATCGATGTGACTCCTCTCCGCACCAGTCACATCAAACCACAGAACCTGTTAGTCTTGAAAGCTATGAAGTAGGAACAGCTGAACCGGAGAGCATATAAAAAGGGACGTAAAGGATACCCGAACTTTTGCGGGAAATATGGGAATGTTGGGCCAAGAGGGAGCGAGACATCTTATTGCTGGTAGAAAGAAGAAGCATTGGCTGGTTTGTGGGGAGAGGGGCAACAAAAATCAAGTTGCAGAAAGTTGAGGGAAGCGTCTCGAAGGACGAAAACTTTTTTAAAACTCTTCGGTGATTTGTATAAGTAAAGGAAACTGGTGCATGTGACTCATCTGCGCCCTTCCAGATTTCAAGAAAAAGTCTCGGCTTCGTCTGGGGAAGACAAAGGTTTTTGTTTTTGTTTTATGTTTGTTTATATGTTTGTCGTACTGGATGCACTATCGAGGAAGCAGCCACCAGCTCTTAGCGGTGCATTTATGTCTTTTTTTTTTTTTTTTTTTTTTTTTTTTTTTTTTTTTTTTTTTTTTTTTTTTTCGAAGAACCTTTAGAGAAGTAAGACAGAAGGATGAAAGGAAAAGGAATAGAGTTGGAGGCATTGGCAGTGGAGACTTTCATGAAAGAGGAAGGAACTAGAGAAAAAGAACTTGAAAAGAGCAAAGGGTCTTATCTCTGGTACTGGAAAGCAAAAGATTTCTAAACAGAAAGCAATTTTGTCAAGGCTGCAAATGAGGAAGAAGGTTTATTTTTCCCGTCTCCATAAAGTTAAAAGGTATCAACGCTGATATGGAGCTTGCTGGTTATCTCTGAGGCTGGTCATTTGTTTTATTTTACTTTTTATCTTTTGATGGTGAATGAACCAAAACTGTCATTGATTTCTAAATTCCGTCAAGTCATTGGTAGGAAATTTTCAATGAATATCCTCTCCTGAATGATAAAAGGTTCTACTTGAAAAGGGTAATTAATATGATTAAAGAAATATAGGTAGGACATATAGAGTCAAAATAAATAGCGTGAAGAACTGATTAAACCAATTGACCTGTTGCAAGGTGAACCATGAGGGGTTGGAACCTTTGTAAAGACAAATCTCTTCTCATCCTCCTCTTATTGTGACTACTGTATATTTAATGCCTATATAATTATGTGAACACACATCCAGGAAGCAATATGAGAATCACATCCAGTGTAATTTCCACATGGTAATTAGAGCTAAGACGATACAACTAACTGTGCGTTAATCTAAGTTGAAATTAAGGATCGTGCCATCAGGTAGACATAAAAGGTTAAACAACTTTAACGAACAGGAACGGTGCACAGGAATCTCCCCTGTTATAGGAACATGAACTTCTTCAGGAAGAGATGTTTTCATATTCTTCTGGAAATATTAACTGCTACAAAGCACACCCAGCCTTGAGAGGGATAAGGTTTAATGCAAACAGGCTCCAAAAAACAAAAGTCTTGAAGCACAAACACCTGAAAGGCACAATCTTGGAGGCATACAGCCTCTAAAAGGTTTAAGCTTTAGATTTCGTCCAGCCACTAAATTCCACAAACTTTAACAATCACACGGACCCTCTATAAGGTATAAGCTTTAAAGCTTGCCCACCATTAAGATGAAAAAGATTGAAAGCACCTGCAGCCTCTAAAAGGCACAAACGTTAAGGTACACCCAATCTCAAAATCAGGCATAACCAGTCTGGGGAAAATTTTAGGATTGGAAGGTGGGGAATATATACCAAGGGAATTTAGATTACTAGAAATTAACCCCAAAATTGGGGGAAGTGCCTTGGTAGATGGATGGATGGATGGAGAAATTAACCGACAAAAATGAATTAAGTGTTGTGACTGCCTTCTCCCCAAGGACTATATAGACATGTTAAGCAGCATCTATGCTACAGGTAACCGAATGATAGGAAACAACAACCTTTAAAATTCATTAGCGTCAACTTTCGCCTAACATTTATAAGGCTCAAACTTTAAAACGTGTGTAACAGGCACAGACATAAGGGTATATCCAGGCTGTAAATAGATATTGGTTCAAAGTGCATTCGGTTTATGAAAAGATTAAGTTTCAAGGCACATCCAACTTGTAAAAGGCATAAGCTTCAAAGCACTCACTACGCAGCCTTTATAACTTTTACAAAGCTTCCAGCAGGCTCAAATCACTGCAAGTTCTTTCATCAAAGAGCCTCTACAATTTTTGTAATGCTTCCCGAAGGCTAACATCACTGGTTACAACAAAACATGTAATTAGTGCACAGCATCTACAACGTTTAAAACACTCCAAGAAGGATAAAATCCTTGTCTACATCATCACATACACTTCCAAAGACTAAAATTCTCTCTCTCTCTCTCTCTCTCTCTCTCTCTCTCTCTCTCTCTCTCTCTCTCTCTCTCTCTCTCTCTCTCTCTCTGTGTGTGTGTGTGTGTGTGTGTGTGTGCCTGCCTGCGAGGGTACCCCTCTTTTTTTCTCTTAAATGAAGAATCCATGTTCGATTCCCTACTCCGGAGAGGGAAGTATCTTATGAACGCTTTTCTTAAAACACCATTATTCCTCTAAGCCTTTTGGCTTAAGTTTCAAAGAACACGTCTTTGCCTGGTGATCGCCAGGCTGGGATTCGAGTCCTGCTCAAGTCGTTAATTCCTAAATTCCTATGGTCGTTGCAACCTCACCATCCTTCTGAGCTAAGGAAGGGTTGTTTGGGGGGGAGTCTGTAGGTCTATCTGCTGAGTCATCATCAGCCATTGCCTGGCCCTCCTTAGTCCTAGCTTGGGTGGAGAGGGGCCTCGGGCGCTGATCATATCTATATGGTCAGCCTCTAGGGCATTGTCCTGCTTGATAGGGCAGTGTTACTGTGTTTTGCCTCTGCCATTCACGAGGGGCCATTAAACCTTTAAAGTGTGTAAAAGGCACAAGGTTAAAAAATGCCCAGTCTATAAAAAGCATAAGCTTCAAAACACACTAAGCAAGTAAAAGGCATAAGCTTCACAGCATACAATAAGCCTGTGAGAGCTATAAGCTTCAAAGCACACCCAGCCTGTAAAAAGCACAAGCATCAACGTGAACCTACCCATTAAAATGGGCAAGCTTTCAACACACTCCACCAGCAGGAAATATGCATCGGCTTCTGGGTACATCCTGCCTGTAGAAGGCATATGCTTCTAAGATAACCCAGCCTGTAAAAGGAGTAAGGTCAAAATACCCTCAACCTGTAGAAGGTATAAGCCTCAAACCACACCCAGCCAAGAAAATGCGTAAGCATCAAATCAAACCCAGCCTGTAAATGGATAAGGTTAAAAATACACCTAATATGTACTTTACAACCAAGCTTCTAAAGTACCCATGATTCAAAGCACTCCCAGCTAGTGAAGGGTGAAAAGTTCAAAGCACACCAAAGTAGTGAATAGTATAACGTTCAAGGCATACGCAGCCTTTGAAAGGCATACGCTTCAAAGTAACCTACACACATCCCATAAAATCATTAAGCCTCAAATTACACCTATCCTGTAAAAGGCATGAAGCTCAGAGCACACCAATTCTATAAAGGACATAAGATTCGGAGCGCACACATCCTCTAAAATGTATAAGCTTCAAAACATTCCCACCTTGAAAACTTCACAAGGCATAACATAACATAACGTAACATAACATAACATAACATAAGAGACATGAGCTTCAAAGCGCACCCAGTCTGTAAAAGCCAAAAGCTTTAAGACACCACCTGTATCTTAAGAGCCCTAATTAGCCCCGACCATAACTTATCAGCAAATCTATAAACCTGATAAATCTCGATGCTCAGAATTTATTGGAAGGTAGAACGATTGATAGATACAGAGATAAGAAGGGTATTCATCTTGGAACCTCTTGAAACAAACGGGAGTTTTTTTTCTGCCCCTATTCCGTGATGATATCAGCTGTCAGGGGCCGCTTCAATAGCTTCACGCGAGATAAGCAA
>NC_090762.1:7196951-7199674 GCF_036898095.1 Palaemon carinicauda | reverse complement strand
GTCGCACTTTAATTTTTGTTCTTAGATATTTTCAATCATTGCATAATAACTACATATAAGTCTCTCTCTCTCTCTCTCTCTCTCTCTCCTCTCTCTCTCTCTCTCTGTGACACTTTTCTCGCATAATAAATACACATGTATGTACCTATTTCACACTAAATAAAAGGTTAAATACCATGTCATGTACATCACATTTAGTCCTCTATTTATTCCTTACATACCCGAAGTCTTTCCAGGTTTATAGGACAGAATAAGCACTAGTTGCTATTCCGAAGGTCCATTCTATCACTGTTGCCATGGTACAAAAAATACAAATTTTTTAGGTTGATCTTTCGAATTCTCCCCTGTCCAGGTATACTGTTTGAACAGTGAATAGGCACTCCTCTCTCTCTCTCTCTCTCTCTCTCTCTCTCTCTCTCTCTCATATGTATATATATGCACATATACAGTAGGTCGGTACATATATACATATGTGTACATACACACACACACACACATATATATATATATATATATATACAGTATATATATATATATATATATGTATGTGTATTATATAATGCATATATACGAGTATATATAGGCTATGTGCTTGTATGTATATTTGTATGATTGTGTTTGTGAATAGGTGGAGGGGGAAACTAAGATTTATCTAGTGTATCTTATAGAGGAATGGAAAGGTAATTGGAAAGGAATTAGTTCCATATTTAGGTATCGAAAATGGGATTGTTATACGTGCTGGGTATTTTACGGTTGCTAATGAATGTGTTAAATACGTGGAAATTTTTTAACAGTTAATGTGTACCCCATCCTGCATTAAGGTATGTTCGTGTCAGTAACCATTGGGTAGACGTTTCTATGGAAACCCCCCCCCCCCCACTTGTATATAAATATTACTGTCTCTACGTAAGTGTTTTTCCAAATACTGTTGCAGTTGGCTTCAGATGGAAATAACGCAAGTCACTGTGAGCCACAATTGTTTACAATTGAAATATTGGGTGAACCCTTATGTGGTCAGTGCCGTGACCTTCAGTGAACCTCACGTAGTGTACTATAGGATAAAGTGTTCCTTCGGGCGCTAGCTGTGCTCTCTCTCTCTCTCTCTCTCTCTCTCTCTCACTCTCTCTCTGCGAGAGACGCCCTCTTTCTTTCCTTTTAAACGAAGAATTTATGTTCGATTCCCTACTCGGGAGAGTAAAGTACCTTATGAGCGCCTTTCTTAAAAGACCATTATTCCTCTATTATCTCCCTGGTCTTAAATCAACGGCTTTGGGTTACTGTGGGGTTGAGATGTGGAAGATATGAAACGTAATGGATTAGAACTCATTCAAATTAGAATTTGTAATATGGTAATTTAAGAAAAAAATATTGGGTGACCTGGGGTCGTGGCCCTCGATGAGGTAATCCACGCCCTACCGAGGTTCATGAAGCCATTCATCAAATAGCTGAATTTTATTAATTTTTGTCTTCATTTTGAGTTAATGATCCGGTTATTGTTTTCTTGAATGTAGTACGGATGTTTTCCAGTTATTTTCTCATATTTTTTAGCCCATTGACTAGGTATTCTTTTTGCAATTTTTTTGCAATTTTTTTTTAACAATGAAAGAAAATTTAATGACATGAATTTTACTTTATTTGTTTTGGCTGTGAACTATAGATCTCCCGGTCACTCGATTTCGTTTCGTCAAAATTTACAGTTCTATTCTTTTTTTTTTTTTTTTTTTTTATAAATATTTTCATCTATTTCTTAATAGATATTTATATGCACAAATTTTATGTGTACTTTATCATATTATGCGTATTTGTATTTGATATACATAATTCTGTAGCAAGCGTTACTGTAAGCGTAGTTTTTACAAATATGCAATAGCCACAGATGGCTATTTCCGCATGTTTGTGCCAGCAATTATTATACATGCCATCGCAATTACTCCTGGATTGGGTTTTTAAACACAAACAGTGCATGGATGATGCTTTTATTTATATTATTATTATCAATACTGCTGTTATTTCACTGAAATCTTCAAAAATATGAATTTTTGGGAAATAAAAACTCAAAAGGTTGAAATTGTTAGTGAAACTTAGCACATGTGTGTTGGGTATTGGCGCAATTCATATTTTGTAATTGATCGATGTTTCGGGTCAGAACGTTTCATTTACTTTAATGAATAACTAGGAAGTGTCAAACAGAGTGATGTCTTTTTAAGTGTAAACTTTTATTTCAGATGTTATTGCGTCATTGCACTCGCTTGAGATAATGTGGCATCCTTTACTTTAAATTTTTGATAACTAGTGACCTAGGAGCTCTGGGGTTATAACGTCTTCCATGATATATATATATATATATATATGTATACATATACTATATATATATAAATATATATATATTATATATATGCACAGTATATATATATATGTGTATATATATATAATATATATATAGTTATATATATATATATATATATATGTACATATGTATATATATATATGTATATATATATATATATATATAATTATATATATATGTATGTGTATATTTATTAAACCCTATGTTCTTCAAATAAAAGGCAAGGTCGCTATCAATCATGCCACTAGAGGCTCAAAAACAAAAAGAAGCTAGAACCCGAAGGCTAACTGTATTTAGTATTTACACGGTGATATCTGTAACAGTCTTTCATACCAGTAAGTTTTCCCCAACTTCCCGACCCACCAGGTGACCCTAT
>NC_090762.1:7174451-7189451 GCF_036898095.1 Palaemon carinicauda | reverse complement strand
GTTACGTTTAAAAGATTATAAGCCGTCTCAGGAATTGGCAGAAGTAAGGTATAAGGTCATTGCCCTTTCTACCCCCCCTAATATAGGATCAGGAAAGGAAAGGCAATATCTGGTAATGATACTGGAGGTAGATATACGATCCTCCCTAAACCCCCACACGTTCCCCCCTAGGATAGTAAAGTTTTGTTCAATAGTGAAATGTATCAAGTCATGTTACTTACTTTTCACTTCCTTATCAGCTCTTCCTATTGTTATTTTTTTTGCATTTCTATCAGTATGTTACCCCACTTTCAAGGCGGCACTGATTTCGAAGGAGAAACAGGCTACCATTTTGAAAGCAGGATGAACCCAAGATCTACATATAATTTCTATAGACTTTGGATGGACCAATGTCTTTTCTTTCTTGAAATTCACTGAATAATATGCTATATTGCTGAATATTTTATCACACCTTCATTTCTTACAAATGTTACTTAAAGATTTCACTCAACTTTTCTCTTTATTCAATTTAGGATTATTTAAGGCTTCTAATATTTGAAAACAACGAAAGAACACTAGGAACGTCCTCATATTAGCAATTACCGGTTTTTGAAATATTCAATTGTTTGTTTCTTTATCAAGTTAAATAATACAGAACCTGCAGGTTTTAGTAATCATTACTCATTTTACCTCTAGTAAAATTGATTTAATTTTTCATTACATAATTACTACCAAAGTTATCAATAACCTATTTTTCATCTTCAAAAGAATTTCGGTAAATTTTCGTAACCTTTTTTGAGAGTTTGTAAAGGTCAGCTTCCAAGTAAATATTTTAAAACTATATTGCTCTTTCCGTTCCGAATAGAAACCACACAAGGTTTGAACTTTGGCTATTTGGTTTGATAATATTATATGATAGAGTGGGTGTGTGTGTTCATATAACAAAGTTAACAATTCTCGTTGATTGTACAAGTCATTAAGCCATGTTTCCCACTTTTGTTGGGAATTGAATGTAGACCTTTATAGTTTTCTTTAATTTGTCATTTTTTATCATTTAATGAAAGTTTAAGAAATTATATATTTACGTTAGCTTTAATGTTTACTAATGTATATTTTCAGACGGTGTCGTAAAAAAAAAATCTACAATATTTATTGGGCAATGCTCATCAGGGCTTACTGGGCTTTATAACTACTTACATGTCACCAATTTCTTGGAATTATAATGACACCATGGGAACTCTTAACAGTGTCTTCAATAATGTATACGATTTACCCTGTTTTTCAATTTTAGCAATTTTTTTCTTTTTTTTTTCAATCAAGCGAAGGACAGCCATCAACATGTTATAAATTTATTTAATTAATTGCGCAACATTTTTCATGTTTAGCGCATCTTTTCGGTATTCCCATAATTATTAACACGGACAAAGTCTGTGTTATTCATCCAATTTTTCATGAGCTGCTTATTCGAGCTATCTTTTACTCGACTCATTCGAAGGCCGTTGTGTGTTCATAGCAACGGGTTATTTCTGAATACCGGAAGCAGCTTTGAGTTCACATTATAGATTTTATTAGAAATTTATCGACCGCTTGTTCGTTGTAGAAATGTGGGCCAAGTTTGTGTCGCATAATAAGCGAGAAAAGCAGCTGATCTATACGAATAATACCAGGAAGTGATTTCCTGGGGATGTGTCTCTTCGTCTAGGGGTCTGCAAATGTGACAAACGCTTTATTCCATATTCTGTTATTTTACTTTTTCAGATGTAAACTTTTATTTCTGCTGTTCCGAAAGATCCTGTACCATATTTATTCATTCATTGGCCAGTCGGACCCCATTGTGTTACAGACTCTTTAGGTCTGTTACAAGATTGTAGAAAAAGCATTTTATTCAAGATTTGTCAACCTCTTTAAAGGGTCTTCTGTATATTTTCAAGGGCTCTGGTGGGATTCTGTCCTGTATTCAGTAGCATTTAGCCTAGCTGTCACGAAACATTTATCTCGTATTCAGTAACATTTACTGCTTATTTGATAGTATTGCTGCTTCAATGTTCCTCTTTACCTAAGACTTTGTCACAGCTCTCTTCTTATCCAAGGGGTTGTGGTTTCCTTATTCAGTTAATAGAAGACTTCATCGTTTGTTTTCATTGCTTCATTTTTCCTCTTTATAGATAAGTCAATATTAGGTGAGCCAGTACTTCTAACCCTATTTTCGTGTTGCGAATTATCAACTATTTTACCTGTATTTTTTTGTTGGAAGTTTTCATTTCAGGCTGGCCGTGCCCCTTACGGTCTTTTCCCTTTTATTTCGCCCTGAACTCTTACAACCCTTTTCATTTTTTAATCCGGCTTTTTCTCATGAAGATAATTTGATTTTACGTGGAGGGTTTGAAGTTTTTCCTTTTGCGTCCTCTCTGTTCGTATAAGACTTTTAGTTTTTCGTTATTAGCTTGACCCTTTTTATGGTCTCTGTCCTCTTATAAAATTTTCTTATGTCTGTGCTATGTCCTTATATAGGTTTGTCTATTTCGCATGACCCTATTCCTATATAACTCTCAGTTTTACGTTTCTTTTCTATCTATTTTTTTTTTCATACTTTATCCCCAAATCTCTTATAATTTTCCTCACGTCTCGGTACTTTCCTTTACAGATTTCTACATTTTGCAAGGACCCTTTTCTTTTGTGACTTTTCAACTTCCCGACGTTTTACTCATATATTTTTATTTTACATTCATTCTTCCGATGACAAACCTTTCCAAATTACTTTAAATACGTTTTCCTCTCCAAATTCTTATAATTTTTTCCCACTCGTGTAGTATCAAAGATGGATGATACTTAGTCGTTATAGTTAATAAATTAGAGGAATGAAAAGATACTGCCATTTTGAGAGAAACGGTTTTTACAGTCTAAAATACTCTCGAAAGTAAAATAAAAAATGAAAAAACACACACACCTATAGCACTATCCCTCCAGGGCAGGGGTAAAGTTGACGTCATAATGTAATGAATTGATTACTTGATTTAAAATACAGATGATTTTTACCGTTCAGAGCTTTAGGGTTTAGTTTGAATACATTTAATTTTACGTTAAATTGATAGCTTTCACATTTAGCTGAAACAGTAATATAAGTTCGTCTAATACCTTTGTTCAGTACTTTGCTGATAAAAAACGTTGAAACAATGGAACAAAGTATCTTTAGATGTTATGTGACAAACTTAATTAAAATTTATTAGTAGGATTACTGTTCAGATGATTTGGTGTATTCTCTGTTTACTTACAGTAAAAATAACACTTGCTCGCCCATTAGCTTTTTAATTCTTGCCTTCCTATGTGATCTATAGTCTCTCACTCTAGTCGGCTACCAGCTCATGCCAGTCGGCTACCAGCTCATGCCAGTCAGCTACCAGCTCACACCAGTTGGCTACCAGCTCATGCCAGTCAGCTACCAGCTCACACCAGTTGGCTACCAGCTCATGCCAGAGTCAGCTACCAGCTCACACACCAGTTGGCTACCAGCTCATGCCAGTCAGCTACCAGCTCACACCAGTTGGCTACCAGCTCACGCTACTCGGCAACCAACTCACGCCAGTTGGGCTGTCTGTCTGTCTGTCTGTATAGATTGCCTTACCTTGTGTAAGACCCGGCTCAACCAGTTGGCTACCATAGCTCACTCCAGTAGGCTACCAGCTTAAGCTAGTCAGCTACCAGCTCACGCTAGTTGGGCTACCAGCTCACGCTAGTTGGCTACCAGCTCATGCCATTCGGCTACCAGCTCACACCAGTTGGCTACCACAGCTAATACCAGTTGGCTACCACAGCTCACGCCAGTAGGCTACCAGTTCACGCTAGTCGGCTACCAGCTCACAGCAGTTGGCTACCAGTTAACACCAGTTGGCTACCACAGCTAACACCAGTTGCCCTACCACAGCTCACGCCAGTAGGCTACCAGCTCACGCTAGTTCGCTACCAGCTCATGCCAGTAGGCTACCAGCTAACACCAGTTGGCTACCACAGCTCACGCCAGTAGGCTACCAGCTCACGCTAGTTCGCTACCAGCTCATGCCAGTAGGCTACCAGCTAACACCAGTTGGCTACCACAGCTCACGCCAGTAGGCTACCAGCTCACGCTAGCTGGCTACCAGCTCATGCCAGTCGGCTACTAGCTAACACCAGTTGGCTACCACAGCTCACGCTAGTAGGCTACCAGCTCACGCTAGTTGGCTACCAGCTCACGCTAGTTGGCTACCAGCTCATGCTAGTCAGTTACCAGTACACCGTTAGTCGGTTACCAGCTCACACTAGTTGGTTACCAGCTCACACCCAGTTGGCTACCACATTCATGCTAATTAGCTACCACAGCTCACACCAGTCGGGTACCAGCTCATGCTAGTCGGCAACCAGCTCACGCTATTCAGCTACCAGCTCATGCTAGTAGGCTACCAGCTCATGCTAGTCGGCTACCAGCTCACGCAACTTGGCTACCAGCTCATGCTAGTCAGCAACCAGCTCACGCTAGTCAGCTACCATCTCACGCCAGTAGGCTACCAGCTCACGCTAGTCGGCTACCAGCTCACGCTAGTTGGCTGCCAGCTCATGCTAGTCGGTTACCAGTTCACGTTAGTCGGTTACCAGCTCACACTAGTTGGCTACCAGCTCCACACCAGTTGGCTATCACAGCTCATGCTAATTGACTACCACAGCTCACGCCAGTCGGCTACCAGCTCATGCTAGTCGGCTATCAGCTCACGATAGTCGGCTACCTGTGCATGCTAGTCAGCTACTAGCTCACGCCAGTTGGCTGCCAGCTCATGCTAGTCGGTTACCAGCTCACACTAGTTGGCTACCAGCTCACACCAGTTGGCTATCACAGCTCATGCTAATTGACTACCACAGCTCACGCCAGTCGGCTACCAGCTCACGCTAGTCGGCAACCAGCTCACGATAGTCGGCTACCTGTGCATGCTAGTCAGCTACTAGCTCACGCCAGTAGGCTACCAGCTCATGCTTGTCGGCTACCAGCTCACACCAGTTGGCTACCACAGCTCATGCTAATTGACTACCACAGCTCACGCCAGTCGGCTACCAGCACCCGCTGGTCGGCAACCAGCTCACGCTAGTCGGCTACCAGCTCATGCCAGTCGGCTACCAGGCTCATATCTATTCCATGTCCCCAACAGATAGGGACATTTAGAAGATATTTCCTCATTGTTCACCGAAAGGAAATTTACTCTTGCTACGTAAATGTGACAAACTCATTTTCTCAGGCAAATACTGCTGGAGATAAAGAGGATCAAGGTAGATATTTTATTAGGTGGGAGGATGCGGCTTTGAAGACGGGCATAAAAAGAGCATGGAATATCGTAATGTTTGGATTTTATTCGAACGGTTTACGAAGAATATGGAAAGGTCTGGAAAAAAAAGTATGATTATGAGAAAGGGAAAGATAAGTTAAAAGTCTTTTGCGGGGATTTGGAAAGATATGATGAAAAGGTAATTGAAAAGTCTTACTGTGGATATGAGAAGAGGAGTAAAAGTTTTATCAATGGTTTTGGATGACGGTTGGAGAGGTTATTGTAATGGACATGGAGGAGTAATCAAGAATTTCATAAGGGTACTAAAGAAAGAGGGATTCAATGTTCCTTTGTGTGTGTTTGAGAGAGAGAGAGAGAGAGAGAGAGAGAGAGAGAGAGAGAGATGAGAGAGAGAGAGAGAGAGGAGAGAGAGAGAGAGAGAGAGAGAGAGAGAATGGATGAATGAATGATGAATGATTTAAAGTTTTCAGGCATGAGAGAGAGAGAATGTGTGTTATTGGGTTGTCAACCAGTGGAAGGATAAGAGTTGTGGAGATAAATAGGTTGATGGAATTGGTTGTGTGACTGCAACGAAAATTGAAGTGAGATAATGACAATATTAGAGAGTCTGTGAATTAGAATAGATTTTTATAAAGGAGATGAAAGAAACAGCGAAGAACGGGTTTAATGAGTTGCAAGGACGAGCTGGAGAATCCGTAGGAGTGAAAGCGACGATAAGCGAAGATAAAGAGGTTGATTTAGGAAGGCAAAAAGGTCGAAATGAATAGAGAGGGCGTCATTAGCCTAATGCATTGTTTGCTCATTCACAGAACGTTAATTATTATGCACTGAATCTCTTTTTGAGTCATGATCCTGATTAGGTCTTAAACCGTTCAGATTTTTTGCTTTCTTGTTATATCCTAAGAATTTTATTGTTCATCGTTGTGATTTTTATTTCTGCTTAATAACATATTGAAGAGATGAAATGTGCTTTGCAAAATGTCTTAGATATTAGTGAAGTTTTAGTTGGATAAGGTTTGTTTACTTTGTAGGGGCAAATGTCATCACGAATTGAACAAATTATTTTGATCCAAATAACTACATTTTTGTTTCGTGTACTGTATTTGGTAAAATTAAATGTTTACAAGTTTTTTAATTTTCTATTACAATTAATCAAACTGCACATCTTATTTTAATGCACAGTGATGTACAAATTAGATGCAGAGGGTATACCTATGCCTAAGCCTTATTTGGAGTATTCGAAAGAGATTTCAAAGGAATGAGGAATGTGTTGTAATATCCCTCCTTTTTTGAAAAATGTTTGGTAAATATCTATTTAGAAAAATGTTATTTTGCATAAAAATATTTCGCTACATTTGTGCTTTAAAACGCCGAACGCTTTTTATTATTATTATTACTTATTATTATTATTATTATTATTATTATTATTATTATTATTATTATTACTTAAGCTACAGCCCTAGCTAGAAAAGCAGGATGCTGTAATTTACATAATGTCTTTAACCTTCCTGAGGGCTTCACTAATTATGAATTATAATTTACATTGTATGTACCTAACACTAAACTATTTTAGATATAACTTATCTCCCAGTTAGATCTAATAAAATTTCCTTTTAAATCTAGCCTTTTCAACTTCAGGTCACGCACGAATTACAAATCAACAAACGTAACCTCAAAATCAGTATTAGTTGCATGTTTACAGCTTCATCGTTGATTTCCAATGCTCTTATATTACCGTGGTGGCATAATTGAAACAGGAATATTAGCAAGGTTTATTTCACGTGACCCAAACATCTGAGGTGAGTAATTATGTTAAGAGGAGGATGTTTTCCTGTCATATTGGTGGTGGTATCGTAACATTAAACTATTTTTATTGAAAATTACTGAAAGAAAAGCTACCTTTTTACAATGATTTTAATGTAATATTGATCCTTATGGCAGGTGGCACCTCAAAAGCCTGCGACATGGGTAACATTATTATTATTATTATTATTATTATTATTATTATTATTATTATTATGATTATTATTACTATTATTATTATTATTATTATTGCTGCTGTGGTTTTTGTAGCAGGCTATAGCCCTCCTTGGTAAAGCGAAACGTTATTGATGTAATTACAGCATTTGCAGTTAGTCATCGTTTCTATGTGCCCTTGTTTTCTTTACGTGGTGATGAATACATAGCGGAGCGTTCAAGTCTGCGATTTTGTCATTCGATATGTAATTAGTGTTGATTTATTAAAGAGTAGATAAGCTTTTTTTAAATGATTTGTTCACGAAGTCACCGATCTTTCTTCCTTTTTACTGCTCAACCTTATCTAATTTTTACTTCATACCGCAACTGCTGGATATCCTGTAGTTGCACTTGGGGAGCTGAATGGTCTCATTGGTGCCAGCACTTGGCTGTATAGCCCAGATTCATAAATCCAGTGCAATCATAGAACAATTTTACTGTTAAGTCAAGTTCCTCATTGTGTAACTTATGGTAAAGAAAAGTTGAAGTGTTTAACCCCATAAAGAATTCTAATATCACATTTGAGGTATTTTATGGTGTGAGTTCATCTATTACATAACCTTTATAACAAAATTAAGGTAAGATTCTCTCTCTCTCTCTCTCTCTCTCTCTCTCTCTCTCTCTCTCCTCTCTCTCTCTCTCTCTCTCTCTCTCTCAAATATCTTCTTTTTTTAAATAAAGAAGTAGGTTAAATACTTGACGAGTACGTAGAAATTAATGGCATTTTTAAATCAATTTATTATTTATTGCCTAAAATTGCTGTTAGTCGTACCAGCATTAGACGGCGTTATGGGTTGGTGTTCGATTCTTACAGTTATTATTATTATTATTATTATTATTATTATTATTATTATTATTATTATTATTATTATTATTATTATTATTATTATTATTATTGTTGTTGTTGTTGTTTTTGTTGTTCATCCTCGTCTTCCAATAGAATTCCTACATGTGTTACTTGTCTCTGCTAGTATTGCCCCCGCGTTCACATTTATTAGGTTAGGTTAAGTTTATCTGAATCAATGACGACAGAAAAATTGTTTTGAGGACATATAGAATTATCCTGAAAAAAAAAAACCGTAGATCAGGCTTACTTATAATTTAGATTAAACTTGTTATCAAAGGTCGATAGAACGTTTCTAACAAGTCATTACAAACGTGATTTAAATTTTCTTAGGAAATAGTTTAAGAGGTTTTTATACGTACAGAAAGTATTCCAGTTAAGCGTAATCAAAATGGAATTATTTTTTATTAACAATAAATAATGCAGAATGACCTTGTTTAAGAGAAACTTTTTTCAAAGGGAAATTTTTAAAGGATAAAGAATAATTGGATGTTAAAAGCTAAGAAGCAAAAGATACGTAAGGGTATTTTGAAAACTACACCGCGAACACTTAAAATATGCTATGTAATAAAGTAATGTGAGTTCAATAGCCATTTACGTAATGAAATTAAAGTGTGCGATGTGTTTAATGTAATAGATTTTGCTGTAAGGAGAATGGCTTTACATTATTATTTATTATTATTATTATTATTATTATTATTATTATTATTATTATTATTATTATTATTATTATTATTATAAGCTAGTTGTAAAAAACAAAATGACATAAGTGCAAGGGCTCCCAAGGGAAACAAAATAGCTCATAGAGGAAAGGAAATAAGGAAATAGATAAAGTACCTGAGAAGTAAGGGAAAATCAAAGTAGAGTATTTTAACAGTAACAACATTAAATTAGATCCTTCACAAAAAAACAAGAAAAAAAAAACAAGAGGAAGAGAAATAAGAACACCGTGCCCGAGTGTACCCCTAAGCAAGAGAACTCTAATCCAAGACAGTGCAAAGACCATGGTACAGAGGCAAATGGCACTCATCATCATCATCATCCCCCTCCTACGCCTATTGACGCAAAAGGGCCTCGGTCAGATTTTTGCCAGTCGTATCTATCTTGAGCTTTTAATTTAATATTGCCACTACCCAAGACTAAAGAACAATGATTTGATTTTGGAGTGTCCTCATAGAAGAACTACTTACCATGGTTAAAGAATCTCTTCTACCTGCGCCAAGTGGGAAAGTAGCCACAAAACAATTACTGTGGCAGTAGTTAACCCCTTAAGGGAAGAAGGATTGTTTGGTAATCTCAGTGTTGTCAGGTGTTTGAGGACAGAGGAGAATGTTGAAAGAACAAGCCAGAGTCTTTGGTGTGTGTAGGCAAAGAAAAAAAATGAGCCGTAACCAGAGAGAGGAATCCAATGTAGGATTTCAACGGGTGGCTGGTGCTCTGCTTTGTTCATGCAGAAGATAAATAACAAACGTCTATTCGTAAGTTATAAAGGAGAGAGAGAGAGAGAGAGGAGAGAGGAGAGAGAGAGAGAGAGAGAAGAGAGAGAGAGAGAGAGAGAGAGAGAGAGATATCTTCTAGTCTCTCACATTTTGACATTTTTGACGGAGCACTGAACATTTGATTCTCTCTCTCTCTCTCTCTCTCTCTCTCTCTCTCTCTCTCTCTCTCCTCTCTCTCTCTCTCTCTCTCTCTCTCTCTCTCTCTCTCTCCATATGCACTTTTGCCTCTCGCAATGGACAAAGAGTGCCATTCGCCAATGTAATCCGATCGGGGCAAAGTGCCAAAGTGTCTCTTTAAGCGATAGGAGTCGAATATGGTCTGAGACTATGGGTGCTGTCGCCACGTTTAGCTTCTCATGCAAATGAGGGGACTACCTTCCCAAAGAAATTTACTCTCACTGCGATGGTCACGGTGGAGGTCAATGCTAAACCCGGCGGAAGCTCGCCAGCTTGGTAGGGAAGTCGTGGAAACGAAAATACAGAAAAAGAAGAGGAAACAAAATGTTCGGACTGAAATTGAAAATGGAAAAGAGTAAAAATACATCTTAATTTGTGAGTGAAAAAGAAGAGAGGAGGAAATAAAATATTCGGACTGCAATTAAAAAGTGGAAACGAAAATACAGAAAAAGAAGAAGAAACAAAATGTCCGGACTGAAATTGAAAAATGGAAAAGAGTAAAAATACATCTTAATTTGTGAGTGAAAAAGAAGAGAGGAGGAAATAAAATATTCGGACTGAAATTGAAAAATGGAAAGGAGATATAAAAAATACATCTTAATTTGAAAGGAAAAAGCTGTTAAACGAATAAAAGAAGCATATATAAAAATGTAGAGAAGAAAGAAATAGATATAATGTAAAGAAGAAAGGAAGAGGAACTTCCGGTAGTTAAGGCGAGCAGGGGATAAAACAGGAAATGGCGAAAGAATAAGAAAAATAGAAATTGGGATTTTATCATGTCACGAAGATGAAAAATAAAAAGATTAGTAATTTTTTTGAAACGTAAATTTATTCTTTTATACCAAGACGATGTTGGATGCTTGAAATGAATATCTCATGAGACACTAAATGTCAAAAATAACTGAAATTAAAGCTTTTTTTGAGTTTCTTCGTAAGTTATAAATATTATTTTTTATACTTAGTTTCATAAAACAAGAGCAACCATGAGAAAAACTACTATAGAATTAAAATTAATACTAATATGACATTATTACCGGTACCTTTATTATTATTCCTAGTATACGCGGCCCGTCAAAAATGACGGGTAAATATCTAGAAATACAGTATATGAACACACATTGCACATGCATAGGCGCACACAGATTCAACTCTTACCACCCTCTCCCCCCCTACCGGAGAGATGGGAGAGACCGAGTAGTCATACTTATGGTAATGCCGCTCAGCTTGACAGGAAAGAAATATTTATGTATTTACTTAATTAGCCAGGACATCTGTTCTTTATTATATAGGAGTGAATATTATTATTATTATTATTATTATTATTATTGTTATTGTTGTTATTGTTTTCATTATTATTATTATTATTATTATTATTATTATTATTATTATTGTTGTTTTCATTATTATTATTATTATTATTATTATTATTGTTAAGGAAATAAAAAAAATAACCCTAATTACTGTATGTTATCCATGCTATGCAGAATACCATTGCAATGCAGTTTCACATTTAAGTACGTTGCAGAGGCATTCCGGCCGTTGCATAGTTTGCATTAATTCCCAGATATTGTACATAAAACCCACTTTATGTAAGGCCACAAGCAGATTAGGGGATGGAATAAATGCTTTTATTTTCAAAGAGGGGGTGGCCTGTGGTTTTGGGTGCGCGCATTTGCCAAGAGATGTCCCTTGCTCTAATTTTGTATATAATTTTTTTTTCTCGTCTCGTACTTTCATGATGTCATTTCATTCTTCGATTATACATACATTACATATACCAAGGCACTTCCCCCCAATTTTGGGGGGTAGCCGACATCAACAAAGAAACAAAAACAAAAAGGGGACCTCTACCCTCTCTACGTTCCTCCCAGCCTAAAAAGGGACTCAACCGAGTTCAGCTGGTACTGCTAGGGTGTCACAGCCCACCCTCCCCACATTATCCACCACAGATGAAGCTTCATAATGCTGAATCCCCTACTGCTGCTACCTCCGCGGTCATCTGCATCGGAGGCAGCAGCAGGGCCCTACCGGAACTGCGTCACAATCGCTCGCCATTCATTCCTATTTCTAGCACGCTCCTCTTGCCTCGCTCACGATCTATCCTCCTATCACCCAGAGCTTCCTTCACTCCATCCAATCCACCCAAACCTTGGCCTTCCTCTCGTACTTCTCCCATCAACTCTTGCATTCATCACCTTCTTTAGCAGACAGCCATTTTCCATTCTCTCAACATGGCCAAACCACCTCAACACATTCATATTCTTCGATTATATCTTGGAATATTACCTCAATTTCACCTTTATGTCTTCTGATCTTGATTGCTTGTCTAAGTTAGTAATGTATAATTTCTCTGACCAATATTTTACCCTATTTTTCCTGTTATTGATCTTAGAATATTACGAATTTGGTACATTATTTTACTCTATTTTTCCTATTTTTGGTTTTAGAATTGTACGAATTTAATACAATGTTTTACCCCCATTTTCCTGTTATTATTCTTAGAACTAAAAATTTGATATAATGTTTTACCCTATTTTTCCTGTTATAATAGAACTACGAATGTTTGTAGTGTTTTACCCTATTTTCCTAATTTTGGTCTTAGCATGGTAAGAATTTGATGTATTTTTCCATCATATGCCTTTTCTCCAAGTCCCTTGAGAAGTGTTGAGGATTAGGATAGTAATAAGGTACTGGCTCAAAGGAATTTTTCATAGGTAGGCAAATGTTGTTTCTACCCCTCGTGAGAAGTGAAATCAAAAGGCGTAAGCTTCGGCTCACCATATTTGAGGAGTTGCTGACACATAATTCTTTTCTAAGGAAAGATGGCTTGAATCAATGGCGTTTCTCCTTGGGCTTACAACCCGAGACCTCTTGAGTAGTGTGGTCGAGGAGTCTTAACGCACCCGTTGGAGATCTTGGGTTAGATTATCCTCTAATATTAGTGTCTATTTTTCTTTACGTAATTAACATATTAGAGTCTGAGTAATTCTTATGCTAAAGAACTATAGATCCAAATTTTAGAATACCATAGGAAGGCATTTTCAATACTTCCAAACAATTAAAGAGAGAATTGGTCGGATAGCGTCTTTTAGTGCCAAACCCTCATATGTATATGAACACATATATGCACATATATGTATGTATATAATATCTTTGGACAATGGAAATGGACTTGAATTGTCTTTTGAAATCAAAATGGGAATGTATGTAAGAGATTGTTGAGCCACACATTCCTTTGAAAGGAATAATAGGATGCTGATTGTGAATAAAAAATGGAGCCTTTGAATTGAACTCTTTGTGTAGTATATTTGTTTAAGAATAAACGAGACGGTGTTTCGATAGTGGTAAAAAGTAACAGATAAAAGGATAAATTAGAGCTTTTGGAGATGGTTTGATCATGTAGAAAGAATGAAATAGAATTAATTGGATAGATTGCGTGTAATATATGGTAAAATGGCGGGCTTTTTCTGGTGTTGTGTGCGTTGGGGCACGACACGGACATGTTGATCCCTCTGTGTATATGTAGGATACCGCCTGTTTTGAGAACGTTTCCTACATGGGGTCTCATCCATAATTTAGTTTGAGTATAAATTTAACAGGGGTGATTGTATTGCTATTTTCCATGGAGCCACTCCCTGGCAGGAAGGGTTTTTAATGCATGTATGGTTATTTGTTATAGTTGTATGTAAGAGTATATATTTGTTTTTGTTTCTGTGCGTCTGTATTTACAAGGTCGAAAGCGTTCTCTCTCTCTCTCTCTCTCTCTCTCTCTCTCTCTCTCTCTCTCTCTCTAAGTGAACAATCATTTTGGGTGAACGTATATTGCAAGTGATTGGTGGGGCCCATATATTCTGATTTGTGTCAGCTCGTAAAAAAGATAACTTTTTGGCTTACACATCATTATAGAAGTCTCTCTCTCTCTCTCTCTCTCTCTCTCTCTCTCTTTCTCTCTCTCTCTCTCTCTCTCTCTCTCTCTCTCTCTCAATACAACTATAGGGTTGAATATATCAAGAAGAATGCCCATAAAAAAGATAACCGAACTAGATAAAAAAGGAATGGATCCATAAAAAAGAATCCTGAAGGAACTTCATTTTGTAGAAGAAAAGTTTTGAATTATTATTGAAAGTTAGAAGAGTTTTTTTTTTCTGTATAGAAACTAGAGTAGACCTTGTTTTCAAGGTCAGGGTCATACTGTAAAAACAAGTATTCTCTGGTATACTTAGTTTCATACGTAACTCATCCCGTTGAGACCATTACAAGGAGCTATAAAAATTGAGAGAGAGAGAGAGAGAGAGAGAGGAGAGAGAGAGAGAGAGAGAGAGACTTACCTTATTGCCTTATTTTATGTTTGGGTTCCCCCAGGTCCCTCAGTGTGAGGCACCTCGTATATCCACCAGAGAGTTGCTAATGCATCTTCCGGTGTATTTTGCATCTTCCAGTCTTGGATGGTCTGGGATGGAGAGAGAGAGAGAGAGAGAGAGAGAGAGAGAGAGAGAGAGAGAGAGAGACTGTAACTCTTCTTCTCTATTTGCTGTACTTTAATATTATTGGTCCCCTTCTATCTTCCTCTCTTTTGCTTCATTTTTTAGCTTACCCAGAAGCTCTCACTACCCCCACTGCATCATGTCCAAGTACCAATCACTGCCCCTTACATATGAGAATCGATGCTGGAGGATTCTGGTTCAGGTTTGACCTTAGGGTTTCCTTACAACATATACTGGACTGAAGGTGAAGGGGGATCCTATGTTAATTATGAACCCCTCTAAAGTTCAAAATGGTTCTTGTTCATATTAGTTTCTGCTGAAATCAGCACTAGTCCAGTTTTTCAAAATGGTGAAATCCACAAATTCACAGGTTTACTTTTTATGTTGAACATTCGATACGCTCTTCTAAAATTTCTTTGGACACTCCATAAACTTCAGTTCATAAGATAAAAATAGAGAAGACCGAACTGAAAAAGAAAGAGATGTTTCCATTCCCTTTTCATTCTTCCCTTACTCGTATGTATGCTCTTGTCTCCCTGTTAGACACATCAAAGATCGATGTTGCCCTTTTTTCATCCTGGGGAGATCAAAGGTATAGCGGGGTTGGGATGGGGGATTTTCCCTCCACACTCTTGACCCGGGCCATCCATCTTGTCATCCCCTTTCCCTCCCCTTCCTCCACTCCCCATATTCTC
>NC_090762.1:7151951-7169451 GCF_036898095.1 Palaemon carinicauda | reverse complement strand
CCTTAGCTCACTAGGATGGTGAGGTTGCAGACACTATAAGAAACTATCGAGCTTCAGCTGGTCTTGAAGCCCATTCCACCAGATTGCCAGGCAAGAACGTTTTTAATAGGCTACCACAACAGTGTTGGGTAGTCTAATAATTCATGTTCTTACGATATAGTACTATTTTTATTATTATTATTATTATTATTATTATTATTATTATTATTATTATTACCCAAGCTGCATTCCTAGACGAAAAAGCAGAATGCTGATATATCCAGGAACGAACGAACATTCCAGTCTTTCGTAGTTCCAGGGAAGGCTGTGCAGCGATTTAATTGACTTGGTGAAGATCCTTACATGTTCCAGACAGGTGAATCTTGTGCCCGTCTCTTTGTTCCGCCTACGCTTGATTTGCCCCCTCTGTTACGCTATATATTTTCTCCTATGTTACGTTACATATTTTCCTCTTGCAACGCTTGAATTTCCACCTTATTTATTTACTACGGAAGAATGCATTCCTATATTTTGTTTTCTTTTAGGTATGTTTCGTAAGGCTTTGCTTTTCCCTAACGAAAAATATTTTCTAATCTACTTATAAATTGGAAGGACCTGTAAAGGATTGGTCAAAAGTGGAGTGCCACGGTATTCCATTCTGCTTGTTAGTGGACTCTCTCTCTCTCTCTCTCTCTCTCTCTCTCTCTCTCTCTCTCTCTTTGACCCAATAGGTATGATGGGGAAGCCACCTTGCCTCTCGTCTGGCCGTGAGCCGGTAGACATATTTAGTTGCTTCTATTGTGATTCTTTTCTTTGATGCTTTTACTACCATTAGACTCTCTCTCTCTCTCTCTCTCTCTCTCTCTCTCTCTCTCTCTCTCTCTCTCGATTGGTTCTGTTATTTAATTTTAAGGTGTACCGTGAATATCTTTTATACGGTGCACAGAATTGAAATGGTTGCATCCTTCAATTCCATCACAGTTGAAAGGATCTTTTCTTGTTTCACGCAAATTGGTATTGTTTTTTTTTTTATTGTTTTTAATAGTACTATTCTTCTTGTCGGTATTTTTTTTTTTATAGAAACATGCCTTATATGTATTGTGTTCTAGGGAGAGGAGTAACCCAATAGTTTTATTTTGTAGTATCTCTGTAGGAAAATGGGGAGCTTCATTTTTTTATTGAATGAGTACGAATAAAGCACATTGATTTTGATGGTACCATGTTTTTTTTTTTTTTGCGTTCTCGATGAGATATCAGTAGATTTGCTAGCATGTAATATTACACGTGGGAAAATGTGATATAATATGGACTGTTCATACTCACTGATTTTGAAATCTCTGAAGTTACATAATGTTAACTTGCATCTATGTGTTTGAATGCTCTTGTGAATGAACCTTTTATTCAGTCACATTTGTCTTCAGTTTACACATGTCGTGTAGCCTATCTTTGTTGCACATGTATTGGTATGGAAGATTCTTTTTAGGTCGAGAGCACACTAGCGACTCTGTGGCGCCACAAAGCCACAGCATCGTGTGGCGGGGATGTGGTCTCCCATAGGTTTCCATTGTTTTCAAGTCTTGCCGTGCAAACTAGCGACTGTGGCAAGTGACTGTGGCTCTCTGTCGCTCATCCCCGCCACAGGCGTGGTGTGGCTTTGAAAACAATGGAAACCTATGGGAGACCACATCCCCGCCACACGATGCTGTGGCTTTGTGGCGCCACAGAGTCGCTAGTGTGCTACTGGCCTTAAGGTGTACATTTATTCATACTACGTAGCAGTATGT
The DNA here is from genome assembly GCF_036898095.1 of Palaemon carinicauda. Classification (NCBI taxonomy): domain Eukaryota; kingdom Metazoa; phylum Arthropoda; class Malacostraca; order Decapoda; family Palaemonidae; genus Palaemon; species Palaemon carinicauda. The sequence continues at coordinate 7,167,688 of NC_090762.1, read as the reverse complement.
TAATTAACATGCATTTTCATGGTGATACTGTAAGTGTTTTCTTGTATGCATTTCGTATTCGAAAACATTTCCTTATTGGAGGTTTCCAACCCAGTTGAATTATAAATATGAACTAGATGTTATGCGCTGACGAAAGTTTTTGTGAGGATTATTGTTGTATGAAATTTTACAGAGGAAACTTGAGGCGGCTGGCTTTATTACCCTATTTATTATGAAGATATAATGATTCCGTCAACCACTAGATTTTTCTTTGTGTTTTGAACATTATATCCTGCTTAAGAAGAACGTTTGACTTGTTGCAGCTTGAAGTATGGATCTTCAAATCGTTCTAAATTTAATCTTTTACTTACGGCGATTAAGATTCTTTACATTACGAGGTCTATCACCACACACACATAGAGAGAGAGAGAGAGAGAGAGAGAGAGAGAGAGAGAGAGAGAGAGAGAGACTTAATAAACAGGGGCAATTCACTTGAAAGGCTCGAAATAACGACGAAAACATTACATATATTACACATATACAGAATGGTACAGTTGTCCCACTAGCTCATACCTGTTTACCTGAATAATCGCGACTGACCCTAATATTTGATGGTAAGGAGGTAAATCCTGTCACGTGGGTACACTAACTCTACAGGTATATCTGCCAAATATACAGTTTATTGTAGGTGTGACATGACCCTCAGTATTTCATAGGCAATCAACATTTTTGATTCAATGTTTTTCACTTTCATAAATTTTTGTCTTTAATATTGCTTAAATCCTGCAATATATACCTTAAACTATAGATTGTTTTTTACTTAATGATGAAATTTTAAAATTAATTGTGGTCGTCCAAAAGAAACTTCTTATTTTGTGACTCTTAAGTACATACATACATATACCAAGGCACTTCCCCCAATTTTTGGGGGGTAGCCAACATCAACAAATGAAACAAAACAAAAAGGGACTCCACCGAGTTCAGCTGGTACTGCTAGGGTGCCACAGCCCACCCTCCCCCGTTATCCACCACAGATGAAGCTTCATAATGCTAAATCCCCTACTGCTGCTACCTCCGCGGTCATCTAAGGCACCGGAGAAAGCAGCAGGGCCTACCGGAACTGCGTCACTAAGTAAAGTACTAATATTTTATAAAATGTTATTTCGAGAGTTACGGGAAAGTCGTAGATCTTGATATTAATTGGACTTTGAGATCCTTAGATGTTTCAGACATGTAAAGACAATATGGTGTCAGCACATCCCTTTGTTTCGTACACGTTTGATTTCTCCCGTTATTTTTGGGGATGGAGAGGTTGGGGTACTATTTTTTACTTTTAATTTTTATTTCTTTGTTGAGTTTGGCTGGAAATTTATATTTCATAATGAAAATATTAATTTTTATGATTTTTTTTATGGTGAATATTCAAAGGGAATTTTGAAAGGTTGTGGTATCTCTCTCTCTCTCTCTCTCTCTCTCTCTCTCTCTCTCTGTTGGGAAGCTATTTATTTTTCATTATGAAAATATTTATTTTTTATGATTTTTTATGGTAAATACTCAAAGGGAATTTAGAAAAGTTGTGGTATCTCTCTCTCTCTCTCTCTCTCTCTCTCTCTCTCTCTCTCTCTCTCTCGAAGCTTTTTTGATGAGTTTAAATGTAACCTTACTTCCTCTTCTGTTTTAGGTCGACGAGAAGCGTTCATTCGGCAGCTCGCTGAATAATCTTTCACTTTCGTTACCTTCTGCACCATTAGAGCGCGCTCTCTCTCTCTCTCTCTCTCTCTCTCTCTCTCTCTCACGTAGTTCAGCTATACAGATTCAAGTCGTATATATTCTGTTGCTCTAGATTGTATCAATTGCACAATCCACTTCCATCAATGTCGGACGAGCGTTTTCTTGTGTTTTTCCCAAATTGCTGCAGTTTCTTTTTATTGTTTTCTGTTGTACATATTTTTTCCACTGATGGTGTTCTGTGTTCTAGTCTGACATCATATGCGAATCCTATACGGATGGAAGCGGAATAGGGAACTGTCAATAGTTTTATTGGTTCTACCAATGTTCTTTTGGATTGCCCCTTACGAGATACTAGTTTGGGATGCATTTCAGTATGTGTATGTGCGTTTGGTGTGCATTCCTTGAAACATGGTTTATTTGGCATATGTATTTTCCCTTCGTATCACAATTAATGTTTATGAAGGACTGCTTAATTATTATCAAACACTAAATTGTATTTTAGTTAGATGTTAGCTTTTATAGACTCGTTATTGAAAATTTATTGTATTTTGTTTTTTTTTATTCATAAAGGTTAGATGAATATATGCTACCATGATAATTTGGTTATTAGTTTGTAGATATAATTAATATACAGTACCAATTTTATTCCCTTAATGGTACAAATTACGAAACCTAAGATTGGACCAATTTTGCAAAGATTTTTACAGAATGTAGCGTTCAGGAACTTTTTCCTTTATTGAAAGTACAAGTAGTTATTGTAATTGTTAGAAATAAGTGCAATACATAATCCTAATATATTTGCTGCATTTCTGAATTAAAATACATTTTGATTGCACAGTATATGAATGTGCATGTCGCCATCATCCTTTTCTCCCCCTGCTAGGCCTGGGTCTTTCATCTTTTTATCACACACATGCGCGCGCACACATACACACATAAAAATATATATTTATAATTATATTTATAAGAAGGGTCCTAGGCATATAAAATGGTAAAACTAAAATCTTCCTCAGCATACAGCCAACGGATCTCGCTTGTTATTCGAAAGAGGCAGCACAAAAACGTAGTAAAACAAATGAAATCTTCGATAGTTCCCCTTCCCTTCCATGTGGAATATGCATATGACAGGAAACTATAGCAGGAAATACCATCTGAATAAAAGAAAAGTCGTTCAACAGGAAATTGGAGTAAAGGAAGTCAATTCAGAATGACCGAAAAAATATATTTGTAATTCTCTGATTGAAGTGAAGTATGTAACTTATGTAATATGGCCCAACGAATGAAAAAAAGTGTTTACTTTGAAACATGAACCAAGTGAGAGAGAGAGAGAGAGAGAGAGAGAGAGAGAGAGAGAGAGAGAGAATACTCTGAATAAGAAATGGAGCTATTTAAATAACTTAGTGAACAGTTTGAATTCTTTGAAGCAGAGATACTGGTTTTCAAATAAAGACATAGATTTACAAGGAGTTACAAAGACTTTGAATGTCTCGAAGACTGTTTAGTCTATCCGCAGAGACTCCATTTGTTCTTGGGTGGAGCGAATTAGTTTAAACGTTCAGAGAGTTTTTATGATCTTGTAACTTATTGAATTCATTTACCGCGTTACTGTTAACTACATCCGGTGGAAGTATTTTACTTATATTTGCTCTTTTCTATGTTAAGGAATTATCATATTGAATGGTGGTGTATATTTTCAATTCTAGTTTGCATTCGTTACCTCTGGACTGGTTTGTGTTGAGCGTTAAGCGGTTGTTGTCTACATTTGTTATTTCTTTAAGAATTTTGAATGTCTTATTTTTGTTAGGCGTGAAGCGGTTGTTGTCTACATTTGTTATTCCTTTAAGAATTTCGAATGTTTCTATTAGCTCTCCTCTTAGATGTCGAGTTTGTTGATCAATTAAGTTCAAACGTTCCATCCTCCTTCTATATTCAAATTAACTTAATATTGGGACTAATTTGGTGGCCCTAGCTTGTACTGGTTCAAGTCTATCTATAGAGTCCTTTCAATACACGTCATCAAACTTCCGGTCCGCCATCTTGGAGGGCATACAAAGACGCGTTCAGTGAATAGCTACGGTTGAGCTGTTGAATATTTAGCCATTTCATCACATTCACATTCACACAATGCCCAGTTTTTGCGCTATTGTTGGCTGTGGGAATCGAGGACGAAGAGATGACAAGAGTTTCTACCGCATACCGGCAGTTATTCAGAATCAGGACAAAGATACAGAAGAATTATCCAAGTGCAGACGTGACTTGTGGTTGACCAGAATATCACGGGCTGATCTACGTGAATCCTCACTACCCTAAGCACGTATCTGTTCTGATTATTTCATATCAGGTCAGTCTCGGCTAGGCCCTAAAAGTATCATTATTCCTGTGTAAACATGCTATATCCGATCGCATGGGTGACTTCAAAAGTATCACCGTTAGTTCAGTGTGTAGTGTGTGTGGGGGAGGGGGCATCTCAATTTTTAAACATCAAAAGGGGCATCTCAGATTTACAAAACAAAAATTAAAAGCGCCCATATTGGCTATATTAACAAAGGCTACTTACCTAGGTCTCTCTTTCGCCAAGGTGCTCATGCCTATATATAATTAAGTGTATATTTATATTTATTTTAATTTGTGTATTAAATTGTGCAGACATACAGGCCTATGTGATGAATAAACATTGATTATAAATAATAATAATAATATCTGAAAGCTGGTTTAATCCGAAGGGGTCTTCAGCTTATATATGAAACATCGAAAAAATAATTAAACTTGCGCATTCAATTGCAAGGAGGCAAAACGATCATCCAAGAGCATTACAATAGTGTTTGTCCATCATATGTTTATATGTATATAAGAAATTATAGCATTTGTAACCAAACACAAACACAATGGTTAGGCATGAACCGATAAAGATTTGACATAATAATGCAAAACTTTACATACATTTTGACAATAAAAAATTATAATACACAAGGTTAGGCTAAATGATCAATATTAACATTATAATTATAAACACTCTCTTCATCGGCCCAGTGTTTATCTAATTTTGGACTTAAAAGCATTAAAGAGAAAAACAACAAATTCTGGAAGCAGATTATTCAATGGAAATGTATGCCCACTCATGTTCTGGGTTGGCCGACAGTACCAAGTAGTTCACCATATCAATGTATGAAATACTGGGAAAATCCTCAATATTTTGACTGAATGAATTCTGCATCTGGTATGGATCTAGGCCATCAATTAGATCGAGTTTCTGCTTGTAAAAACGCTTATCATCACCCGACAATTGTTTGACAAAGTCGCTCTCATTGTCCATATTCGCTGTAGCAGCCGCCATGTTTTCGCTTTGTATGCCCTCCAGCATGGCCGCCGGCGATTCCCAGTGACGTCATTGAAAGCACTCTATATCCTTCTAAATACTTAGAGCTCAGAATTGGACTCCATATTCTAGATGGGGTCTTACTAGTGATGTGTACAGCTGTAGTACAGTGTCTTTGTGTCTGTATTTGAATTGTCTCTTTATGTAAGCTATTAGTTTCTGCGCTTTCTTTTAAAGTTTTATGCTCTATTTGGTGAATTTCATTCTTTGCCTCTCTGCTAGAATAATGCCGAGATCTTCCTCTTGGTACTGACTTCTTTATTTCATTAACCATCAGTGAGTAATCAGTTTATGGGTTATTATAACCCATGTGCATAACTTTGCATTTCCCACAGTTGAAAGGTATTTGCCATTTTCTGGAGAATTCTCCCAATTTCATTAGATCCTCTCTTAAGGTTTCTACATATTTTGAGTTGACAGCGTTTATGCCTAGTTTTAGTAACGTCGTCAAATTTGGATATTCTACTTGTTAATCCTAAATCTATGACGGTAATGTTAATCAAAAATAGTAATGGACCAAGGACGGATACGTGAGGTACTCCGCTTGTAAAAGCTGCCTACTCTGAGGCTTCTCCTTTGATTACAACTCTCTGTTTTCTGTTTGTCAGTCAATCGCCATCTATTCAGCTGGCTCGTCATTGATGCCTATTGCTCCAACTTTAACCATTAATTTTTTTATAAGTGGTTTTGTCAAAAGCATCTTAAAAGTAAAGGTGTATGATGTCTATTGCCCTGCTTTTGTCATATATGCTAAACATGTGGTAAATTTCCTACAGATTTGTCACGCTGGATGTCTTTTGTCTAAAACTACGGGGCTGTCTATCAGAAGATTGTTTTTCTCTATATGTTCTACTATTGAATCTACTAAAATTGAAAAGGCACTGCAGTTTGATACACAGGTTTTGAATTGCCAGGCTCTTCTTTTGGCGCCTTCTTGTAGGTTGGAGGAACAGAGACACAGAGAGAGAGAGAGAGAGAGAGAGAGAGAGCCTCACCTTATTGCCTTATTCTATGTTTGGGTTCCCCAAGGTCCCTCAGAGAGAGAGAGAGAGAGAGAGAGAGAGAGAGAGAGAGAGAGAGAGACCGTAATTGTACAGTATGTAGATAAGAAGGGGACACATGTTTCAAAGGTACGTGTAAGGGTTTTCTAATCGGCATGACAAATTTCATTGGATTCCATAAGATACGTTGTTAGAAAACTAATTGGAATGTCGTTTGTAGTTAGTCAAAGAATGCACTCATGCAGAAAAGACAAGTGAAAGAAATGTTGCCTGTAATTAGTATAGAAATATATCATCTGAAAAATCGGAAAGAAATGTGACTTTACATAGTCCGTATAGAAGGACTCTAATCAGAAGTATATAAGGAAATATTTTTGTTAGTCTATTAAATTGGTAATTAATAATTAATTTTCAATCGAATTTTCCTTCTTCAATCAGTTTGATTTTTAGAAATATCAAAAATGATACAGTATGTCTGATTTTTTATATTATTCTCATTCATAGTTAAGAAAAAAAACAAGCATTTTATCACGCAATGACAGTATTCGAGCTCACTCTATAAGCTTTCTTCCATTTCTTACTGTAATACACTACTGATCACTTCAGAATACCTTTTTTAGACTTATGGTGAGTTTCCCTGCTTTAAAAGAATATATATTTTCTGAAACTCGCTATAATCAATATGTGTACCAGGAAGTCATTATTTTTTTTAGGTTTTGCAATTGGTGCAGAAATTGAATTTTCCTTTCCAATTAATTTGGAGTGTCAGGTGGCTCTGAGTTGTTGCGGGAAACGGCAGTATCATTTAAACATGTTAAGTTCTCGGTAGAGTAACACTGTGTTAGCTCTATATATATATATATATATATATATCTCACACACATATATGTGTATATATACGTATATATATATATATATATATGTGTGTGTGTGTGTGTATATATGTATGTATATATATATATTATATATATATATATATATATATTATATATATATATATATTATATATATGTATATATATACATATGTATATATATGTGTGTGTGGATTATTTTCATTAGTCTTATGTTTGATGCAATATATTTTAGACAATACAATTTTCCTATTGTTTGCTATTTATTGTTACTTTGAAATGCATGGTTAGGCGTCTATATGTAGTATACTAATTAAGAATGGGAGAAACTCTTAATCCCTACAGTATGCATGGTATAATAACTCTTTCTTTGTTCTTTTCCTGCCAGACAAGTATTTCGAGAAAGAACGAAGCTTTCGAAAGTTATTCCTAGATGTGAAAATGTTCTTAGGGTGCCCTGTTTCCAATGGTTTAGATGTATTTTTTTAATTCATGTCAGCAAAATATGTCTCATTGATGTTTTTGTAATTAAATACTCGTGAAAGGATTCCAGTCATGTCCCAAAGTATGTTTCGTATCTTGGTAACTCATTTTGGTCCTAATCTAACTTTAACTGGTGTAGTGTAATTTACCCTAACACAAAATATCAACCCTACCGATTTCACCCATGCTAACATACCGTAGTTTACCTGGACCTAACCTTACCTTACGTAGTAGATGGAATGTTATAAGTTGAATGAATTGCGTATACCCTAATCGAAGTAACCAAACGTACCCTGACCAAGCTAGCCTTATTCACTTTGACCTAACTTAGCTTTATATAGTGTAATATCAGGGACCAAAATGTAAAGGGGTCAACCTGACTTGCTCCCTACTGAATGAAATTAAACTCTATTACCGTGACCTTTGGACTCACATTTCCTTCATTGTGTTCTTCTCTGGCATTCTCTGCCTTAGAAGCCTTTGTTAATGAAGAGATTGTGATTCCAACAATGAAAGGTTAAACTTGGCTTTCTGTCTCGTCTCACTCATTTTGGTGTTCAGTGTATCAGGATTTACAGATATCTTATCATCATAGATTTTGGTTCTCATGAATATATCCTGAGTTACAAATATTTAATCTTAATTTACTTTGCGTGCATATATACAGGAAAGAATAGCAGATGGAAGTACAGTATTCAAAAACTGAAAGTTGTTGCTTCCCAAATTAGTCATATATATTGAAGAAATTTGTCTTACATGTGAAGGTATAACAGGGTAAAGTAAAATGGTTATCGATAGCAAACTTTTGTGTTTTTCGTCTTAAGTCTTTTCCCTTTATCGAAGGTTGTGTCAAATGAGTAGAGCCTTCTGCTTCTCGGGAAGCTGACAGGCGAGACTGCAAGCTGAATGCATATTCTTTACCCCGGTTGACGTTGGTCGACTGGTCAGCTTAAAGGCCGGACTCAAACCGCGGACCTAGCAAGCCTAAACCCAAAGGTTTTATATATATATATATATATATGTGTGTGTGTGTGTGTATATATATATATATATATATATATATATTATTTCATTCAGCTTCTCTAAGATTTATCCTTAATAAATAGATCTAGCTTAATTGTAATTAAAAAAAAATAAATACCATTGCAACTTTGACAATTGCGATTACCATCTATTGAATCTCCATATCTCGATTGAGTGTCCCATGAATCGTCCAATCTAGAGACAAAATGCAAACTAACAGCCTCGCTAACTTCGTTACATTTTCTGTATTCTTTTGTTCGAATAGAATTAGCCTGGATTTTACGCAGTTGGGCGTAACTTTTGTATTCGTTTTCAGGGTCGATGCATTGGCTTGTTTTTGTTTTATTTATTTATTTTTTTTTTGTTTTTTGTTTTTTGTTTTACTACGATTTTTTTTTTTTTTGAAAGAATGCATTCGTGGTTTTGAATTTGTTTATTTTATTTTACATTAAAAAAGAAGTTTACATTTTTTAGTTCCCCAATCTTTTTATTTGTTTATTATAGTTTTTTTAATCTGTTCACGAGATACGTTTAGATATACAATAGGAATTTTGAGTTGTTTAGATATTGAGACGACTCATGAAGGGTAACATCCGAGTCTGTCTATGTATGTTTGTGTTAGCTTTTTATTTAATGAGCTTCCATGGAAAATTCTTTATGAATATTTAATGCAGCCTTTAGTTTCGTAGGAGATAACCTTTTGGAATAAAACTGGGTGAAGGATTTTGATAACCAAATTGATTTTTATTCTCATTTATGTAGGCTAAGCATTTATTATGGCTAAGAAAGACTATCCTATAGTCCATTTCTTTTATCGAGGCAGATTTGCACCGACCCGCAAAGGTGCTCTTTTAGCTCGGAAAAGTTTCCTGATCGCTGATTGGTTAGAATTATCTCGTCAAACCAATCAGCGATCAAGAAACTTTTCCGAGCTAAAAGGGCACCGCTGCGAGTCGGTGCAAATATACATCTCTAAAAGAAATGGACTATAGAATGGCATATGGCCTGACATAGATTTAATTGCCCCTGTTGTTACCTGGAGACTTTGGTCGGATCCGCATGGGAGTGAGGACAGATCCCATAGATGCTCATGATGGTGTTAGGTATTGGAGATGGGATAAACGATCAAACCCAGCACAGAGAATACGATGCCCGAATACGATGGCCCCGAAATATTGGGCAGATGCTTAGACGGAAAACTTTTCCCCATTCTCGAATCACTACCACGGAACTATAGCTTCTGTGCGTTCTCGTTTGATCTCGAAGGGTTCATATATCTCGTTTGGCTTTGTTTTCATTACTAGTTATATCTTTTTCCCTGTTGCTAAAGATGCGTTAGCTTTATGGGGTTTGAAACTTTGTATTATGTTTTACTTTGTAACTTGTAATTTCTTATTTTTACCTGTTTTATCTTAAAGAATTTTTGTTATTATGTATATTTGGGTCCTTAGCCTTGAAATGGGCGAGTGTGATCCAGAAATATTGGTGAAAACGCAGACACACACACACCACACACACACACACACATATATATATATATATATATATGTATATATGTATGTATATATATAAATATACATATATATATATTATATATATATATATATATATATGTATATATATACACGTGTGTTAGTTACAAAAAACTTTTATGTTGGACAAAACTGTGTGGGATTTCAGTGGTTGTAGAAGGGTATTATATTCCTTGTGATCAGGTGTGTTCGTTATTTCATATGAGAGAGAGAGAGAGAGAGAGAGAGAGAGAGAGAGAGAGACCATGTCATATGAGCTATGTAAGTCAGCTTTGATTTCAAAATATTGAACAGATTGTGGGTGTTTCATAAAACCGATGCATTTATAGATAGATAATATAAGGGATTTAGTTGAAAAGGAAGGAGAAATATCCTTCGGTCACCAAGGTTTCCTCCACACCCCAATAATCTTGTATGCGTAGGATCTCTCTCGATTGACTTAATCCTTAAAATATGCGCATCCGTATTTACTTCTAGAGCGGACAAAAGGTTCTTCGTTTGATGGAGCGACCATTCATTTATTTTGATTATGACTATGCAAAGCAAACGCTCTAAATATCTTTAAAGCGTCTGAGTTCTATTATTATTATTATGATTATTGTTATTATTATTATTATTATTATTACTATTACTATTATTATTATTACTTGCTAAGCTACAACTCTAGTTGGAAAAGCAGAATGCCATAAGCCCTAGGGCTCCAACTGGGAAAATAGCTCAGTAAGGAAAGGAAATAAGGGAACTACCAGAAATGTAATTATCAATTAAAATAAAAATTTTAAGAACAGTAACATTGCAATAAATGTTTCATATATAAACTATAAAAACTTAAACAAAAATAAGAGGAAGGGAAACAAAATAGAACTGCATGCCCGAGTGTACCCATTAGCAGGAGAGCTCTAATCCAAGACAGTGAAAGATCGGGGTACAGAGTCTATGGCAGTAAAACCATGGAACAATAGTTTGAATTTGGAGTCTCCTTCTCCTAAAAGCGCTGCTAGTGATAGTTTCCCAAAATGTGTTACAAATGGAATGAAATCTAATGGTACAGAGTCTATGGCACTAAAACCATGGAACAATAGTTTGATTTTGGAGTCTCCTCCTAAAAGCGCTGCTAATGATAGTTTCCCAAAATGTGTTACAAATGGAGTGAAATATAATGGAGATAGAAGGTTAAAAAGATTTGAAAAATGTATCAAGTAAATATTGCCCCACTTCCTCCTCCACTCCACTCCACTCGCTCTGATATTGGCCGCGCGAAAGTTTACATTCCGAAACTCGGTTGACTTGAAGTTTAGGTTGCTTTATATATACCCGACCTTCACAGATCAATGCATTTTGCATGGATGCGTTTTTTTGCTTTCGATGAATTTTGGAAGGAGAATGACAGATCGTTAAGAGCCAGGTTTTGGACAGGAAATGCAAAATTGAGGAAACACTTTTCGAATGATTTTTGTTTATGGGCCCTCTACGATGTACAAGCGATACAAAAGTAGTACGAACTTACAGTTTGTGTCTGATATATATATATATATATATATATGTTAGAGAGAGAGAGAGAGAGAGAGAGAGAGAGAGAGAGAGAGAGAGAGATTAGCGTAGCGTAGCGTAGCGTAGCGTCACTGACACAATGACCATAAATTGTTTTTTTTCTAACACATTGTAGATGATTTAGTACAGTAAGCTATGAATCCAAAGGTAAAATAAATGAAGAAAGTATTTACTGTGTATTCATTAGCAAAGGTATTGTTATATGATCTTGCCCATCAGAGCATTTAGGAAGTGTTTTACCTTGAAGGTGACTCTATGCATGAGCAGACCAGTGATAATACTGCTATTTTTTTTTATGTGAAAGCCAGTGGTATAGGTTATAGGTAGCGTGCATTTAGATTCAATTTTGAACAAACATTTGTATAATTTTTTACACTTCCAGTGGGATTTTAGATACTAAAACATTAGATGGGATTACTATCTTTGGGACTAATCCTGCCACGACTATAATTACTTGTACTTGTGAAATTCGCGCTCATTTGCAATCAAGGGCAATGGGACTTGTTTTGCACAGTATGCTGTCGGAGTCTTGTGAATTATTCATAATGCAGTTGGACTAAATGTCTCTTCCGTCTTGTGCTCCTAGTCAAGGTTGATCGAAGACTCGTGCCGCTGTGGTCGCCGATTGCATTCCGTTTAACTCTCTCTCTCTCTCTCTCTCTCTCTCTCTCTCTCAAAGGCATAGTTTAGGAACAATTGATGTTAAGAAGTTTGGTCAGAACCGTCAACATTTTCAATTTACTAAGTAAAGTTTTATTGTAAATATAATTTTGTAATTGAACAGCAAAATCTCTCTCTCTCTCTCTCTCTCTCTCTCTCTCTCTCTCTCATTATTTACTCAAATATATTGCTTAGTTTACTAGTATGTTGTGGTCAGTAATGATAAAAGTAATAAAGTTGCATCTATTTCTGTACTCATTTAATGTTTATAGGTTGGAAAAAATTACTACATATTCATGTTTCGTGTAACCATCTAGATAGAGCCTTTCTCCAATTATTATTATTATTATTATTATTATTATTATTATTATTATTATTATTATTATTATATTGTAGTACATTGAGACTGAGTCCCGCAACCAGAACTCCTTTGGGGAAATAGGCTTTATTTGATCGGGTATGAGACTCCGAATACTAAGAGGGACAGTATTTGAAGAGAAAAATACAGCCTATATGCATACGCACATTTCGGCCTACACAAATTGTATATGAATGTGTATTTGGGATGGATTGCTTTTCATGACCAAATAACTCTGTTTTGTTTGCGTGCACGTTTGCTCATCATCGCTATTATCAAGTAACTGTTTGTATGTGCGTGTGTGTGTATGTATGTATGTATGTATAAATCACATCACCTTACAACCGATGAGCTCAAAATATGTATTATAACTACGAAAGGATAAGTGAATTGGCTTGAAAGGTGTTCATACTTTCGTCTTACTGGAGACATTTTAGGACTCGCAATGAGATTAAATATGAAAGGATGTCCCCTTTCTCTTTATATAAGTACGATAATTTTGTATATTTATTTTCATTTTAAGCCCGATTTTATCACCAATAAGGCAAAATTACTACCTCTTATCAAGTCTTTTTACAATTATTTTTTTGGGCGTATAATATATATATATATATATATATATATATATCTATACATACATACATACATACAAACACACATATATAGTATATATTAGGAGTATACTGTCTATACTGAAAACAGCAATCTCATATTAAAATGACTTAAGCCAAATTTGTATAACCCATTTAATTAGTATTATGTCCTCTTCTTATGCTAATAAGCATTTGGAAAACGACGTTGACAATATAGATGTCAACATCAGGATCCTACGGTTGATAATAATAATCATAATACGATAACAATCTCCCTTAGTCATTTCCAACAACATTTTGGTGATGAGAAATGATGATAAGTAAATTGAATATAATGAATAAGAACGTAATATTGTTTAACCATGATGATAAATGGAATAATAAATATGTAATATTGCATCAGTGGATTTTATGGTAATTGATCGTAATCTGAATATGGATGGTGTGTTTATATCAAGATGCAACCCAAGATGCAACCTAATTTCTATTGTGTAATTCAACCTCGCGTAGGATGTTGTGTCTTACCTGGGGTGCATTCGGTGTCAATAGAAGCTTTGATCGTTCCCTATAACTGGCTTGAAAGTCTCTCTCTCTCTCTCCCTCTCTCTCTCTCATCTCTCTCTCTCTCTCTCTCTCTGTTATTTCGCATCAAATTCAAAAGTTGCAGGAACAAATCGCTTGAGGAAATTTAGTGCGATTCGTCAACATTTTCCACTTATGGTTATGTGATCATTTAAATCTTTATTACGAATAGAAAACTCTCTCTCTCTCTCTCTCTCTCTCTCTCTCTCTCTCTCTCTCAATATAACGACGTTTTGCTTTTTTCGTAAAATTATAGAAATTTACGCCTTTATTTATTAAGGCAGACAGACAGACAGACAGGTGCATTCGGTGTCGATATAAGCTTTGATCATTGTCTATAACTGGCTTGGAACACACACTCTCTCTCTCTCTCTCCTCTCTCTCTCTCTCTCTCTCTCTCTCATGATATCGACTTTTTGCCAGTTACGAATTCCTCTTTGTGTAAAATTATATAAAAAAAATCTACATTTATGTTTGAAGAATACAGACAGACAGACAGACCCTGGCGTAGGTAATAGTAAGGGGGGCCATTGCAACATCGCAATAACGGAAAAATAACCTCTTTTGATGACCTACATACCAAAACGTTGGAAAATTATCAGTTTGCGCAAGTATTGACCATCATGTTTAGGGTCTGTACCGGGATATAGCAAGCCTTGAAACTGAGAACAGAGTTTGCATTTTGGAAATTTGAGAGAGAGAGAGAGAGAGAGAGAGAGAGAGAGAGAGGAGAGGCGGGGGGCAGGCTTGTGTGTTGTTGCAAAGGCGGACATTGCCATGAGGATACCCTGTTAATTTCCAGTCTATTTGTATTAGCCTAAGGAAAGTCGTATGTAGCGTTGAGAGAGAGAGAGAGAGAGAGAGAGAGGAGAGAGAGAGAGAGACTGTGGGTAGATTTGCGCTTGACATTTGGTCAATGTATATTATTAATGCTGCTCGCTCGGATCCCTGATGTAGGTAGGTGGAGAAGTCATTGAAAAAGATTAGGAGAGCGCAGAGGAGATGATAGGAGATGAGGGGCTGCAGGAGGGGGGAAGAGGAGATTGTCATGTTTACTTTGAGGAGAGGAAGATTAGTAACTGGGTTCTTGAGGGATGATTTACTCTATTTTTGTAACATTAGAAAAATAAGCATGTCATTATGAATTCGGGCATTACAACTAAGATATGTCCTAATAAGAATCGGGGCCTTTTTTCTTTTAATGATTGTATTGGTATCGCTACAATTTGAGTTTCATGGAAAGCGAATCAAGAACGGTTAACTAGAATAGGGCGCTTCAGAGATGCTTGACACACACACACAACACTCTCTCTCTCTCTCTCTCTCTCTCTCTCTCTCACACACACACACACACACACACACATATAATATATATACTATATATGTACAGAGAGAGAGAGAGAGAGAGAGAGAGAGAGAGAGAGAAATGTCATGTTTATATTATACTTTAATTTGCCGATGTAAATACAAATGATATAAAAAAACGTATATTTATATTCTAAACTGCGAACCGTGGAGAACAACCGAGCTCCCAGATCAGCTTTCTCGTAGGGTTCCCCGTTCCGGAACCTGATATTCCTCGATGAAAGTAGTTGCAGACTTTCAAGAAAAGCTGGGTTCTCATAATCTGAAACCTGTAAGAAGTTAGCTCAGCCATTGTAACTTCCAGACTGTCGATATGGTTTCCGATACTCCGCAAATTGCAGATTCCCACCGCCAGTTGCTCATAAAATAAGAATGTTTTACGAAGGTATGCATTGCTACGGGAATTTCTACTTTTGTAAAAGGTAGTGCATCGGTAAATAATGTTAGGGTAGTTGGTTGATTTTTTTAAGAATTCAATATTCCTGTAAATTAAATGTCTTTTTTTCCGATTTTCTCAAGTAAGATTTATGGAATATTATAGTTCATGGTTTTGCCATACATCTTTTTAAATGGAAGTCAAGATTTTCAATGATGATATACGTTATCTTTTTATGCTTTATACGAAAAGTTTTACAGCATATTAGATAAAA
>NC_090762.1:7141951-7146951 GCF_036898095.1 Palaemon carinicauda | reverse complement strand
AATTTTTAGATTTGAAGACTATGTTGATCCCTGATTTCAGCTCACCTGGGACGACATCCCTCCCAAAAACAACTTGAAGTCTCTTGGCTCCAGCATTATCTCTCTTTTGAAGTATCTTCTGCACTTTCATCCAGGTTATCCATGCCTTTCCACTTCTAAATACGGTACTTGGTCATATTACATTACGTTTCTAATGAGTAAACAGTATCATAGAGGCGTCCAAAAATCAAAGACTGCATCTCTTCGCATAAACCGAGCATCAGTTAGTTTTCAGGATAGCAAGAATTTTATATATATATATATATATATATATATATATATATATATATATATATATATATATATACATATATATATATATATATATATATATTTATATATATATATATATGTATATATTTATATATATATATATATATATATATATATATATATATATATATATGTGTGTGTGTGTGTGTGTGTGTGTATGTATGTATGTATGTATGTGTGTATGTGTGTATGTATGTACGTACATATACTTCCAGAATTTATCTCTTCTTTTCAAAGGAAACACTTGGCGTAAATCTCACAAGAATTTATTGTTTACTGCAAAGTAGCGTAAAAACAGAATTAACTTTCTAGGGATACCGTTTCGCACATGGGCTAACGAGGAAGGGTAAAGAATGGAAGTAGTGATGATAGCAAATGCAAATAACATAATGTGTAAATATATCTAACAATAAGTGATTATAATCTTTATTCCAAATGTCGTGAGGTCATGAAACTAATATCTCTTGTCATATCGAAGATTCTGAATTCATATAGTACACATGTTCTTGATATAGGCTATGCATTAATTAGCGCTCATAATACTCATAGTCATAATCACCTTTCCTTTTGATTATATGAATTCATAGTCCTCATATTCGCCATACATTATTATATTATTATATTATATTATATTTTAAAGATAACCTACCTGATATTAAAAGTATTACAAGTCCTATTCCTAATTACTCATAATAACCTGAGTCAAACTGGGATACCGACCTGAAATATTTTAGAGGTCTTCCTATAGTTAGGAGTGTTTATTAGGTAATGATTTAATATATGTGGTTACATAATGCACCAAAGAGGATATTTTCAATGTATCTCGGTGATTAATATCATGATACCTCCCAACGAGGCACTGCATATATAATTAGGATTATCTGGATAGTAAGTTTGGGGAGTTAGCTCGGATATTTGCATAAAACCAGTTTTAACCAACAACAGAAAGTGATTATGTACCTTTCACTCTTAATTTTCACTTTCAGCAATTTTCATTCGTTTTGCTATCCTTTCGGGGGTTAGTGTGCTTTTTTTTTTTTTTTTTTTTTTTTTTTTTTTTTTTTTTTTTTTTTTTTTTTTTTTTTGTCTTCTATAATGGTTAGAGGGTTAGCAGCTAATTTAGGTGAAGTCGGCTTATGCCAGCCCAGGGTCTTGCCCATAGAGGGTCCATAATTGTAATAAGTTGTAAAAGGTTTTAAAATTCCCGGTGTGGCTCTTTGAATTCTGCGCAGCCAATCGAAGTTAGCGGTATTGTATTTGAAATCCCCCTCGTAATATTCACAATTCCATAGGATTTTATGGGGATATTTATTATAGTATTTCTGCTGAGCTTAGAGAATTTCCAATACCGTGAGAGTTTCCTTAATATATTTGCTAGATTTTAGAATTTATTTTATCTTTATCTCGTAAAACATGACCAACAGTTTAGGCAGTTTATGGCAGATTCTTATATATTGCTAATATTTTTTCCAGTGATATTTATTTGGTACAGAGAAATATTGTGCATACATTTTAATTGTGGAAGCAATAATATCAACTATACTTTCATTTTGTTTGTGAAAATTGTTGATGGTAAGCCACGTAGCCGCTAAACCAATGCTTTCTGTATCTGTGGAGGTAAATAAATTGGGACTTGGACAGTATGTGAGTGGGTGACCTAATGAACTCTTATTCAAAGAATTTCCAAAATCTTATTAGATGCGTTCAAAAGATTAATCTCTCGTTATTAATAATGGACTACAAACAGAATGGATGAGAATTCTAATAAACTAATAACGTTTTACTTATAACGCCGGAGTTATTTCACCTACCAGTTTTATCATATCATAATTTGGTTATTAATTAATAAAGTGTTATAGACTTTTATTCTTAAAAAGGTAACGCATCGCTTGTATAGGCTCAATAATAATGCAAATTATCTACTTGCTTTTTCCCTTATGGCTGAGATGAATCCATAAAACTCAATCCTGGAAATACTTTGGGGGGTTATGGGTGGAGTTGGTACCCCTTCGTATAGTCATACCTGTTCATTAAAAGGCATCGGCGTATATATACAGAATATATATATATATATATATATATATATATATATATATATATATATATATATATATATGTGTGTGTGTGTGTGTGTGTGTGTGTGTGTGTTTATGTATTGACTGGAATAAAAGGACCACAAATAGGCACTATTGGAAGAACATGTCTGGGGTTTTTGTCCTACACACACACACACACATATATATATATATATATATATATATATATATATATATATATATATATATATATATATATATATATTCATTCATTCATTCATTCATTCATGCACAAACCATAATTAGTGCATATGAATGGAGAATAAACAATTGAATTACAATTAAAGTGGAGAAGATAGAAACATTACAGAAAGAAAAACTTTCTTCTAGGCGGTAATAAAAAGGATATCAGGGCATTTTAATAGATGGACATTAAATGCTACGGTCACAACTACCATGAAATGACTGGGTGAGTGGGTGGGTTGAAGAGATAAGAGGTAAACCATAGAAAATGTCTCAAGGCAAATTCCAAGATAATCGACCATTATACAACATCCCCAGGAGGAGTTGTTCCACTTCCCTCCTTTGTAAACAAGAGAAAGAGAGAAAGAGAGAGAGAGAGACCTTTTCCGTCGCCTCCATAATGTCAGGCTTGAGTCTTGGTATTCAGCTGACCCGAATCAAAGCGCAGCGCTTAAAGGTTACCCTTAATTAATGCACGACTACGAAATTATGACGACAATAGGCCCGCTGCCGCCAAGGGTGTCGGTAACCGTTTAACAAACCCGGGTTATTTCTTCCTTCGCTTGGATTGGTTAGGCCAGGCTCGGATTAAGATAATAATAATAATAATAATAATAATAATAATAATAATAATTCCTTTATTCCATAAAACAATGGGTATTCTGTTACATAAAGAATGTATTTACATCGGAAGGTTCTTAAATAGCAATGACCTATTAAAATACATTCAGGATAGCATTTTACTACGATCTAAAATCCATAAATTATATATTACGTCTACAATAAAACTATTTAAAATTCTACATTAAAAATAAGAATTAGCTATATTTAGTAAATTAGGATGTTTCTAAGACAAGTCCAAAGGCTTAGTCGCTTCGTATTTCGTCATTCTTGCATGTTTGTTCGCTTAGGATTAAGCTTCATATGGACGGAGTTGTAGTTTTCGTTTGGTTAGAATAAACTTGGTTTATTCATTCATGATGTGTTGGAATGATTTGGAGGCATTTATTCATTCATGATTGATCAGTAGGGCTTGGTTTGAATGTATTAGCTTCACGATTTTCTATCCTAATCCTCCTCAGTGTTGTAATTGCTACTAGAAATAGCAAAAAAAAACAGCTTATAATTCAGTAGTAGCAACAAATCTTACAGCAGCACTTGTAAAAGTAGTAGTTGTAGTAGTATTGATAACGGTGTTGTGGGCCATTTTTAAAGGTAAGCACACCAGAGATGCATTACTGGGGAAGTGGTTGGAGCATTTGCAGTGTACGAATCAGGCATTTTAAATGTTGCGTTACTCCTTACCGAGACGAAATAGACGGTTGAAGCAACAAATTGTTATGCTTCGTTTTTATATTTTATAATTTTCCTTAATTTATTGTAGTTGGGGATTGCCACAATTTTTATTATTGTTTCAATGCTTCTGAAAGGAATAATTACTGGCAGGTATATTGTGCATTGTTGATAACCACCACCACCACTACTACTACTACTACTACTACTACTACTACTACTACTACTAGAAGTAGTAGTAGAAGTTGTGATAAGGATATCAATTGTAATTATCATTATCAATATTAGTATTATAAATATGTGAAAATATTCTTTTGGAGCAACCTCAAAGGCCAAATAATTTTATTAAAGATAGTAAGTTGATTATTATTATTAATTCAGCAAT
Source organism: Palaemon carinicauda (assembly GCF_036898095.1). Lineage (NCBI taxonomy): Eukaryota > Metazoa > Arthropoda > Malacostraca > Decapoda > Palaemonidae > Palaemon > Palaemon carinicauda. Next base: position 7,142,682 of record NC_090762.1, on the reverse strand, counting down.
ACATAAGTCTTAAACTCCAACAACCTTTCACCTTTTTATGTCGAACACACACATCTATTGACACTCCAGTACCTGATTGTAATTAGCATTCTTTCATTGCAATTTCAAAGGTTAACGCAAGGTAAATTGCCACTTTAGATGCAACTATTTATGTGAATTTTGTAATTACAACATCATGTATCTTCTATCTCCCTTGGGCTTTGCACGCTCGGGTGTGCTTATCGCATGATATACATCAGAAAAGGTTTCATAAACATTCATGTTATGAAATATTTGTTTGGAATATTGATAAGAGTTCTATGTGTGGTCTTTATATTCATGAAGGTTATTTTTGATCATTTTTTTTTTTTTTTTTACATATTTCGTTATCATAGTTGACATTTATATAAGACATCGATAAGGAAAACTTTAAAAAGAGTGCAGGAATCTTCCACTGGTATTCTCTACAAAACTCTCTCTCTCTCTCTCTCTCTCTCTCTCTCTCTCTCTCTCTCTCTCTCTCTCTCTCTCTCTCTCTCTCTCTTAAAAAGGCATTAATGACCTGCTATTTATGAATATTGATATACAAATATAAGTACGAAATAGTGGTGCCGTGACCTTCGTAACAAAAAATGATCGTATACGTTGTTTACTCTTCATTCCCTGGTGAGCGTTAATGCAAAATTGTATGTAATTTGCATGCCATCAGGAAACAAGAATTCCTTTTTATTTATTCATTTTTTTTTTTTTTT
>NC_090762.1:7140027-7141451 GCF_036898095.1 Palaemon carinicauda | reverse complement strand
AGAATAGGGTGCCTCAGAGATGCTTGACACACACACACACACACACACCTCTCTCTCTCTCTCTCACACACACACACACACATATATATATATATCTATATATATATATGTACAGAGAGAGGGAGAGAGAGAGAGAGAGAGAGAGAGAGAGAGAGAGAGAGAGAGAGAGAGAGAGAGAGAGAGAGAGAGAGAGAAATGTGCATGTTTATATTATACATTAATTTGCGTATGTAAATGCAAATGATATAAAAAAAATGTATATGTATATTCTAAACTGCGAACCGTGAAGAAACAACCGAGCTCTTAAGTTCAGCTTCTCTCTTGAAGGCTTCTCCGTTCCGGAACCTGATATTCCTCGATGAAAGTAGTTGCAGACTTTCAAGAAAAGCTGGGTTCTCATAATCTGAAACCTGTAAGAAGTTAGCTCAGCCATTGTAACTTCCAGACTGTCGATATGGTTTCCGATACTCCGCAAATTGCAGATTCCCACCGCCAGTTGCTCATAAAATAAGGAGGTTTTACGGAGGTATGCATTGCTACGGGAATTTCTACTTTTGTAAAGGGTAGTGCATTGGTGAAAAATGTTAGGGTAGTTGGTTGATTTTTTAAGAATTGAATATTCATGTAAATTAAATATGTCTTTTTCCGATTTTCTCAAGTAGGATTTATGGTATATTATCGTTCATGGTTTTGTAATACATCTTTTTAAATGGAAGTCAAGATTTTCAACGATGATATTCGTTATCTTTTTATGCTTTATACGAAAAGTTTTACAGCATATGAGATAAAACCACACATGTTAATGGCCCTTATTAATCGTCCTTTTGTATGGTTAATGTCACGCTTATAACATAACCGGCCATAGATGCCAATATTTTTAGAAACAAAAGAGATTGAGGTATGATACCCAGAGTCCAGTGGTTGTGCTAAGTTCTCAGAAATATTTATTGTCGCTTTCACAAAATATATGTAAGATAGAGCAACAATTAAAGGTTTAAAGGGTTCCCCATGACTGAGAGAGGCAAGGGACACTCTTTATGATATCAGTTTAGTGAAATTGGTGTCACTGTATGGACTATGTTCTAGAGACTGACCATATGATCAGCATTCAAGCCCTTTCTCCCAGCGAGGACCAGGGAGGGCCAGGCATTGGCTGCAGATTACTTAGCAGGTAGACCTATAGCGTCCCCCCCCATCCCTAGGAGATGGTGAGTTTGCAAAGACTACATGAATCTATTGAGCTTGAGCTGATCTCACCTATAGCGTTCTCAAATCCCCCCATCCCTAGCTCAATGGGAGGGTGAATTTGCAAAGACTACAAGATACTATCGAGCTTTAGCTGATCTCGAAAACCCGTCCAACACATTGAGAGTCAGGAACATTTCAAATAGGGTACCACAACTACGTAGTAAGCGCCGTAAGAG
>NC_090762.1:7122527-7135027 GCF_036898095.1 Palaemon carinicauda | reverse complement strand
TCTCACAAAAATGTGTTGCTTACTGCAAAGTAGCGTGAAAGCAGAATAACTTTCTAGGGATACCGTTTCGTACATGGGCTAACGAGGAAGAGTAAAGAATGGAAGTAGTGATGATAGCAAATGCAAATAATATAATATGTAAATATATATCTGACAATAAGCGGTCATACTCCTTATTCCAAATATCGTGAGGTCATTGGACTAATATCTGTTATCATATCGAAGTCATAGTTATATAATTTTGAAGATTCTGAATTCATATAGTCCACATATTAGTGATATAGGCTACGTATTAATTAGCGCTTATAATCCTCATATTCATAATCACCTTTCCTTTTGATTATATGAATTCATAGTCCTCATATTCGCTATACATTATTATGGAGATCGATATTCTGAGGTCACAGTACTTATGTTTTTTAATATTTTAAAGATAACCTACCTGATATTAAAAGTATTACAAGTACTATTCCTAATTAATGATAGTTAATTGGTTTATTCAGGCATTAATGATAACCTGAGTCAAACTGGGATACCGACCTGAAATATTTTAGAGGTCTTCATATTGTCAGGAGTGTTTATTAGGTTATGATTTAATATATGTGGTTACATAATGCACCAAAGAGGATATTTTCAATGTATCTCGGTGATTAATATCATGATACCCCCCAACGAGGCACTGCATATATAATTAGGATTATCTGGATAGTAAGTTTGGGGAGTTAGCTCGGATATTTGCATAAAACCAGTTTTAACCAACTACAGAAAGTGATTATGTACCTTTCACTCTTATTTTTCACTTGCAGCAATTTTCATTAATTTTGCTATTCTTTTCGGGGGTTAGTGTGCTTTTTTTTTTTTTTTTTTTTTTTTTTTTTTTGTCTTCTATAATGGTTAGAGGGTTAGCAGCTAATTTAGGTGAAGTCGGCTTATGCCAGCCCAGGGTCTTGCCCATAGAGGGTCCATAATTGTAATAAGTTTTAAAAGGCTGTAAAATTGCCGGTGTGGATCTTTGAATTCTGCGCAGCCAATCGAAGTTAGCGGTATTGTATTTGAAATCCCCTTCGTAATATTCACAATTCCATGGGATTTTATTGGAATATTTATTATAGTATTTCTGCTGAGCTTAAAGTATTTCCAATACCGTGAGAGTTTCCTTAATATATATGTTAGATTTTAGAATTCATTTTATCTTTATCTCGTAAAACATGACCAACAGTTTGGGCTGTATGTTATGGCAGATTCCTATATATTGCTAATATTTTTTCCAGTGATATTTATTTAGTACAGAGAAATATTGTGCATACATTTTAATTGTGGAAGCAATAATTTCAACTATACTTTCATTTTGTTTGTGAAAATTGTTGATGGCCAGCCACGTAGCTGCTAAACCGATGCTTTCTGTATCAGTGAAGGTAAATGAATTGGAACTTGGTCAGTATGTGAGTGGGTGACCTAATGAACTCTTATTCAAAGAATTTCCGAAATCTTATTAGATGCGTTCAAAAGATTAATCTTGCGTTATTAATAATGGACTACAAACAGAATGGATGAGAATTCTAATAATCTAATAACGTTTTACTTATATCGCCTGAGTTATTTCACCTACCAGTTTTATCATATCATAATTTGGTTATTAATTAATAAAGTGTTATAGACCTTTATTCTTCAAAAGGTAACGCATCGCTTGTATATGCTCCTTAATAATGCAAGTTGTCTACTTGCTTTTTCCATTATGGCTGAGATGAATCCATAAAACTCAACCCCGGAAGTACTTGGGGGGGGGGGGTTATGGGTGGAGTTGGTACCCCTTCCATTAAAAGGCATCGGCGTATATATACAGAATATATATATGTATATATATATATATATATATATATATATATATATGTGTGTGTGTGTATATATATATATGTATATATGTATATATATATATATATATATATATATATATATATATATATATATATATATATATATATATAATGTGTGTGTATGTATGTGTGTATATGTATTGACTGACATAAAAGGACCACAAATAGGCACTATTGGAAGAACATGTCTGGGGCTTTTGTCCTACATATATATATATATATATATATATATATATATATATATATATATATATATATATATATATATATATATATTCATTCATTCATTCATTCATTCATTCATTCATTCATTCATTCATGTACAAACCATAATTAGTGCATATGAATGGAGAATAAACAACTGAATTACAATTAAAATGGAGGAGATAGAAAACATTACAGAAAGAGAAACTTTCTTCTAAGCGGTAATAAAAAGGATATCTGGGCTCTTTAATAGATGGACATTAAATGATACGGTCACAACTACCATGAAATGACTGGGTGAGTGGGTGAAGAGATAAGAGGTAAACCATAGAAAATGTCACAAGGCAAATTCCAAGATAATCGACCATTATACAACATCCCCAGGAGGAGTTGTTCCACTTCCCTCCTTTGTAAACAAGAGAAAGAGAGAGAGAGAGACCTTTTCCGTCGCCTCCATAATGTCAGGCTTGAGTCTTGGTATTCAGCTGACCCGAATCAAAGCGCAGCGCTTAAAGGTTACCCTTAATTAATGCACGACTACGAAATTATGACGACAATAGGCCCGCTGCCGCCAAGGGTGTCGGTAACCGTTTAACAAACCCGGGTTATTTCCTCCTTCGCTTGGATTGGTTTGGCCAGGCTCGGATTAAGATAATAATAATAATAATAATAATAATAATAATAATAATTCCTTTATTCCATAAAACAATGGGTATTCTGTTACATAAAGAATGTATTTACATCGGAAGGTTCTTAAATAGTAATGACCTATTAAAATACATTTAGGATAGCATTTTACTACGATCTAAAATTCATAAATTATATATTACGTCTACAATAAAACTATTTAAAATTCTACATTAAAAATAAGAATTTACGTACAAATTAGCTATATTTAGTAAATTAGGATGTTTCTAAGACAAGTCCAAAGGCTTAGTCGTTTCGTATTTCGTCATTCTTGCATGTTTGTTTGCTTAGGCTTAAGCTTCATATGTACGGAGTTGTAGTTTTCGTTTGGTTAGAATAAACTTGGTTTATTCATTCATGATGTGTTGGAATGATTTGGAGGCATTTATTCATTCATGATTGATCAGGACGGCTTGGTTTGAATGTATTAGCTTCACGATTTTCTATCCTAATCCTCCTCACTGTTGTAATTGCTACTAGAAATAGCAAAAATAGCTTATACTTCAGGAGTAGCAACAAATCTTACAGCAGCACTTGTAAAAGTAGTAGTTGTAGTAGTATTGATAGCGGTGTTGTGGGCCATTTTTAAAGGTAAGCATACCAGAGATGCATTACTGGGGAAGTGGTTGGAGCATTTGCCGTGTACGAATCAAGCATTTTAAATGTTGCGTTACTCCTTACCGAGACAAAATAGACGATTGAAGCAACAAATTGTTATGCTTCGTTTTTACATTTTATAATTTTCCTTAATTTATTGTAGTTTGGGATTGACACAAATTTTTATTATTGTTTCAATGCTTCTGTAAGGAATAATTACTGGCAGGTATATGGTGCATTGTTGATAACTACCACCGCTACTACTACTACTACTACTACTACTACTAGAAGTATTAGTAGAAGTTGTGATAATAAGGATATCAATTGTAATTATCATTATCAATATTAGTATTATAAATATGTGAAAATATTCTTTTGGAGCAACCTCAAAGGCCAAATAATTTTATTAAAGATAGTAAGTGTGATTATTATTATTAATTCAGCAATGCATAAGTCTTAAACTCCAACAACCTTTCACCTTTTTATGTCGAACACACACATCTATTGACACTCCAGTACCTGATTGTAATTAGCATTCTTTCATTGTAATTTCAAAGGTTAACGCAAGGTAAATTGCCACTTTTGATGCAACTATTTATATGAATTTTGTAATTACAATACCATGTATCTTCTATCTCCCTTTGGGTTTGCACGCTTGGGTGTGCTTATCGCATGATATACATCAGAAAAGGTTTCATAAACATTCATGTTATGAAATATTTGTTTGGAATATTGATAAGAGTTCTATGTGTTGTCTTTATATTCATGAAGGTTATTTATTTGGATATTTGTTTTTACATATTTCGTTATCATAGTTGACATATATATAAGACATCGATAAGGAAAACTTTAAAAAGAGTGCAGGAATCTTCCACTGGTATTATCTACAAAACTCTCTCTCTCTCTCTCTCTCTCTCTCTCTCTCTCTCTCTCTCCTCTCTCTCTCTCTCTCTCTCTCTCTCTCTCTCTCTCGCTTAAAAAGGCATTAATTACCTGTTAGTAATGAATATTAACATACAAATAAAAATTACGAAATAGTGGTGCCGTGACCTTCGTAACGAAAAATGATCATATACATTGTTTACACTGCATTTGTTTACTCTGCATTCCCTGGTGAGCGTTAATGCAAAATTGCATATAATTTGCATGCCATCAGGAAACAGGAATTCCATCCTGATTTTTTTTTTTTTTTTTTTTTTTTTTTTTTTTTTTTTTTTTTTTTTTTGAGATACGTTTTCCCCCTCTTTATGTTTGCATGGAATACCAAGCGAAGCTGATTTAAACAAAATTCTGAAGACCGTAATCATCCGATGTTATTAATGTGTTTGAGATAACATTTCATTGAGAATAATTCATTATTATCAATGCATTTATTATGTCATCATGCATGATTTATTATTATCATTGAATTTATTATGATATATAATTGTGAATTATACATAATTATCGATGCATTTTCACTTTAGAAATTTAATTAGGGAATAAAATGAAGTACCAACCCTCTGTAATCCAAACTTTAAATTTGTGTTTTCCTTTTTTTAGTCACTACGCTACTAATCAGATAATTTTTTGTTTATTGGCTTTGCATATTAGATTTTTTCTTGTTCACGCATTTATATTTAATATAAATTTAGCTGTGCTGAAAATTTCAAAAATTTGAATTGTTAGGGTGGATGGCTTAATGGTATTACTTGTTTGTCCCAAGAAATTGTTTTACATATTGTAACGCATTATCCTTTATTTATTTTTTTTTTTAATCATGAGTATTTTAAATTCAATGAAAGCATTATATTTTTCTTGTTATGGAAAAACATTTATTGTATAGTCCTATTAGGTACTTTCGCTAACTAGTGGATGAGAGGTATCAGTAAATGACATATATATATATATATATATATATATATATATATATATATATATATATATATATATATATATGCAGTATATATATATAAATATATATATATTTGTATATGTAAATATATATATATATATATATATATATATATATATATATATATATATATATATACAGTATATATATATATACATACATATATATAAATATATATATATATATATATACATATATATATACAGTATATATATATATATATATATATATATATATATATATATATATACATACTTATATATAAATATATATATATATATATATATATATATATATATATATATATATATATATATATATATATATATATATATGCGCACTTGTGTATGCGACCCATCAAAAATTACGGCTTAATATTTAGATAGATATGGTATGCACACAAGCACATGTACCCTCTCTCACCAGGGGAAGAGACCGACTAGTCATACATTTAGCAATGTCGATGAACACGACTGTATATAAATAAATATATATATATATGTATATATATATGTGTGTGTGTATTTATGTATATATAATCACATATATTTACATATAAGATACGGCCACATTATATATATATATATATATATATATATATATATATATATATATATATATATATGTATATATATATACATATATATATATATATATATATATATATATATATATATATATATATATATATGTATATATATATGTGTGTGTTATGTGTGTTTTATAAGTGTGTGTGCAAATGTTTTGTGTATGTGTTTGTGTATGCGAGCTTATGTTGCTTAATTTTGAATAAAAGTTTTTACTGGATGGAGTAATCCTTCAGTGAACTTTTTATAAGTAAAACAGCTTAGGTGTGTACAGTGTAATCCTGCTTTGTTGAAATCTGATGCAGTCATGAGTGGAAATGTGTAAAATGGAAAACGCACTCGGATGAGGAACGGTATTCCCGGAAACCACAGACAATGAGAGAGAGAGAGAGAGAGAGAGAGAGAGAGAGAGAGAGAGAGAGAGAGAGAGAGATGACAGCATTAATCCCATCAGACTTGGAACAAAGATGTGTCTTGATCCATGATAGAAGCTTTTGCGTGCATTTTTATTCCCCCTCGTCTTTTTGCTTATATACATATATATATATATATATATATATATATATATATATATATATATATATATATATATATATATATATATATAAAGAGAGAGAGAGAGAGAGAGAGAGAGAGAGAGAGAGAGAGAGAGAGAGAGAGAGAGAGAGAGAGAGAGAGAGAGAGAGAGAGAGAGAGAGATTTATAATGTTCTTAATAGAATCAATATGAATACATGGTAGTTATAAAATTGTAAAAAGTACTGAGGTCAAAGAGAAAATGCTAACTAAACTTATATATAAACTTTCTCACTTAATAAAGTAACTTATGACGTAGGTATTTTATATGAGAGTTTTCGGTTGACAGAAACAACTCATAATGATTGAAATTCACACAATGGTGATTATGCTACCCTTCAGGCGTCACGGGTTTTTAAGAAAATGAAAACTTTTGATGTTAAAATACAATACCTTTAAATGGGAAACACTGAAGCAGGTCTATAGATTCTGTGATGCTAAATGGACCATAGTGAAATATGTATGATTCATAAAGGGTAAAGCTTGTTTATGAATACTGTACCAACCGTGTCACACGATTGTACATAAATTATTTTGTATATATTATGTTTGTATCTGCGCTCCAGAATAAACATGTCTGCGTTTTTCCTCTGTAACATTGTCTGTTTCTCGAACATGAAATTTCCTGTTGCCTAGAGGTTTTGTATATAAAGGAGTGTTCTTTAATAAAGTTACTCAGTTGATTGCTTCCTGCCTTTGAGTCACAACCTTCTCTCGGCCCGTCACAATACTATCATTATTGCGTGACATTCCAGTTTTTATTGGTATTTGCAGGAAAGGTTTTAAGATAGCAATTGTAAAATTTTATTCTATGATATAGACATGGCATTACAGTATTACGTTTCTCAGTGCGTAGGAACATAATGTTCATATGAATGTTTACAAGTATGAAAGAAATTTTGGTATCTTTACGTGCTATTATGCATCTTAGGAAGGCCACATTCTGGTTTCTTGATTTTTTAAATATGTTTATCATTATTTTGAATAGATGTATGTTTCATAAATTTCACAAAAGAGTTTTGCTCTAACTATGCCATTTACAGATAAGTTTCGTTAGGAATGATATGTTATACTGAGCAAATAAATGTATATTGGTTATAGATAGTTCTGTGATATATGAAATTGATTTTTTTTTTTTTTTTTTTTTTTTGAGATAGATAGTCTTGTGATATATGAAATGGAGGTGTCCTTGAAGATAGTCCTGTTATATGAAACAGATATGTAGATTTGCGATAGATAGTCCTGTGATACATTAAATTGAGATGTATTTTTCGAGTAATAGTCTTAAAAAAAAGATTTTGCAACCTCACCAATTGGTTTTCCCACCCGTTCAGTCCCATGGCAAAGCGTACTCAAAGCCTGTAACCTTCCAATTAATACTGGAGATCTCATTCCTGTTATAGACCATCCCCGTGATGGAGACGCTACTGTGCATAATTGGAACACACCACCCCGAATCTTATAGCCCCTTCCTAGGCTGGATTATAGCACGACGTTGGGGGCCATAGTGCTGCATGGCATTGTTATAGCCCACTTCCGGCTGTTATGACATCGCTCAGAACAGCGAGAACAGCATTGGAATGCTTCCTCAGTCACGATCGGGAAGACATATACGAGAGGGAGTTGTTTTGCCAGATTTGGAAATAAGGATTTGATTCATTTTCTCTAATAGGAGAATTTATTGTTGTTGAGTTATGTAATTCTTTTTTGTTTTACGAGATTGCCTTTTTATTTATTTTTATGACGTTGGGGTATCTCCCTCTTATTAACTATATAGAACACGAAATTTTCTCTTCTGTTTTAGTACTTATAAATTGCGAGAGCACATATAACAGAAATACTGACTTGAACCTTTCAGTAGCAGAAATGTTTGAACCTTGCAATTCCAAGCTTGTGACGTTTACAAGGACAATCATTTGAACATTTCCAATGACAAACATTTGAACATTTCCAATGACAAACATTTGATACTTAGATCGGCAGATTTGTTTACACCTTGCAATGAAAGAAGTATTTGAGCCTTTTTTTTTTTATTGACACAATTGGAGAGAAAACCCATAAGGAGGTTTTCGTAACTGGTAAAATTAATTGTTTTGCCAAGTTACTAGTGAGTTACTTATTACCTAAGTTTAGGTTACATTCGAAACCGTTGTGGTAATAGCAATAAATCAAAAAGCGTTCTAATTCTCAAGGTAATGCTGGTATTTAATATCTCCTGCTAATCTCCTTGGCATTGCTATTTTTATACCAGGACTGGAATACTTTTGAGGGAAGAACATTTTGTGTCCCTCCCTTCCCTCGGCGTTGGAGGGCATCTATCGAGTACTTCTTGTAAACATCCAAGAGAAAGATCTCAGCGTTAAGGAAAGCTATGAAGCTTATGAGGGATTATTTGAGAATACAGAGAAAAAAATGGATTTGCGTGTGTAGCCAAATACGTGCAATTGTCTTTAGAACAAAAGTAGTAGACCACTTGTGTACTACATGATGGAACAAATGGTGAACTGTATCATGCCTGACGAGTTTCCGGTTCCAATGTTTGCTGGCCTAAGTAGAGCAATATTCTTCCTTGCTCTTAACCACTAAAACAACATAAATTGCTGAAGATCCGTGTTATAGATCTCTCTTCCTAGCAAACCTGTATTGATTATATCAAAAGGTTGAATCAGTAGAACTTTAAAAGTTCAAACTTGCAGCCAATGTTTTTATGTTGAGCAGGCTAACATAAGTATCTATTTATTTTTTATTTATAAAAGATCTGTTTTAATGTTGTATCTGTTTTCTTAGAATATCTCATTTTAATTGTTCATTACTTCTCATATAATTTATTTGTTTCCTTATTTCCTTTCCTCACTGGGCTATATTTCCCTGTTGGAGCCCTTGTACTTATAGCATCCTGCTTTTCCAACTAGGCTAGTAGCTTAGCTAGTAATAATAATAATAATAATAGTAATAATGATAATAATATTAATAAAAAGGTTATGCTAACATGAGAGGTCGCGTTGAGTAGGCAACAGCGTACGTAAATATGGCTCCTCATAATTAAATTGACTCTCAATGTCTGTTTCTTCATATCTGTGATAAGGCCATTGCCGATCGTCCATGTAATTTATAATGCATCATCAATTACGACGTTTGGATTCTTAATTTTCCGGAGCATTTCATGTTCAGAAAGAGAAATTCTCCGGTAATGGTCGAAATGTGTTGGGTACTTGTTGGCAATTTGCAATTTTTGTGCTCCTTGATAATGAGCAATTTATTTCTTTACGGTATGAATTGGCAATGGGTTGTTACTTACATGAATTTTGGAAATAACAGAAATCGTAATGCAATTGAAATCACAGGAAAGGGTTAGCCATTGTCGATATCTTTATTGATGAATTAAACACTAATTAGCAATTATGGGCTTCTGACCGTCGGAGCTCTAATTCAATTTATTAAGGAACATTTTTATCTTGGCGTATCAGGCGTCATTCGGTGCGCCCTTGTTCGTTTATATGTTCAGTATGCAGGCGTTTGATATTTTCTTGGCTTTTAATATGTATTTTGTGAAAGAGTGAGAATTTCAGTAACCATTTTGTCACAGTAGACAATGTAACATGTCATATTTAATATTTTCATGGCTGGTAATATATATATTGGGAAAACGGGAGAATTTCAGTAACCATTTTGTCACAGAAGACAGTGTAACGTCATATTTTTTTTTAGGTGATATATAAGAATTTGAAGGTTTGTCTCTTGGAGAAGAAACATCATTTAAATGGAGTACTTGCTATGTGTGGAATCAATTTGCTTTTGTGGATTTGCATATCTTACTTGTAGTTAAAAAGCCAACATGGCAGACTTTTGATCCTGTGACTAATATAAAATCTTCACATGGCTCATAAATTTTTTTAGGCACAATTTTTCTAAAGATATTGGGTTAATCTCCATTTATTAAGTTAATTTAACACAAACATTACTATGTTAAGTATAGATAGTTAAATATTTGTAATGATTATAACCATTAAACTCATTTCGTTGCCATTAACTGTAATGATGGTAGGTTAATCATTCACAAGTAAAAGATTGATATAATATAATACAGTCCTCATTAATAAAGCAGAAACTGGGAGAAATATATTCAAGTTTATTTAATTAACTTCATGACTATTTGATCTTGAAAATTAGAGTTTATTCTCATAGGATTTTAAACGAAAACGTATATTCTAAGATATCGTTAAGTATCGTGACTCCCATATAAAAAATAAAAAGAATTAACGAATACAAATTTAAAGAAATTTTCATGATTTAGAATACGTTTCAAATTATTATTGGCTGAAAGAATTAGTAAAAAGCAAAATGATTTGGATGAAACTGTAAAAATTCAAAGTTCAAGAAAATTTGCATTTATTTGATGATTATGGTTTTTAATGACAAGAATAGTTCTTCGTCATGTAGTAAAAAGAAAGAAAAAAGTTTTTGTTTGTCAAACAGAAGTTGTTTGAAAAGTTACGGTCTTTTATCATTGGGATTCTTTCCACTTAGTCTTCATTTCATTGCATTGATAAGCGAGCCCTTGGGGGCAAGAGGCTGTGTACCAGGTAAATATCATAAAAATATTCGATTTAAAAAAAAAAATAATTCGTAGCAACTTTTATGCATCCTAAACCTCATGCGTAAGTGAGAAATATTTTCCTATTTAGTTGTTAAAATTAATTACTCTAGTCTTGGTTTTTGTTGCAATGAATGATAAAATATCGTCCTTCAACTAGCAGCTGAATATAACCAAGTGTAATAATACTTGCCTTTCAAATCACCGCATAAGTAAACATATATAAGCATACTATAAATATCCTTGCATTGTTAATTGATAACTTGAATTCTTTTTCTAATCCAAATATTCCGCTTCGAAAACAAACCTAACAGAATTCACAACGATAAATGTCTTAATCTTAAGCTCTCAAAGATTTTTTTTTGGGGGGGGTGGGGTGGATGGGGCCGTTTTCACCTCTGACCCCCTCAAAAAAAAAAAAAAAAAAAAAAAAAAAGCTTGCTTACGCCAAGTATACTGATGACGTACAGGTTTCTAATATTTTGTTGGCCTTTTCAATTTATTGAGTAAAATTGTCGTGAGAATTTCTACAATTTAACCCCATCGTAGACAGATGAAAATATTTACTTCACATTTATCATATTTATATTTTAGATAATTATTAGGATTTTGAAAGACGTGTCTCGTGGAGAAGAAACATCACTTAGATGGATTACTTACTAAAGTTGGTTATCAAGGTCAATCTGATTTTCGATTTATGAAAAAGATTTTTGTGTCTTTATTCTTAAGTTCTTTCATATAAAACTTTTGAAGATCGATGTGAGTCATTCCGCTATGGCCGAACTCACTGCCTTGGCCCACCTGTTGTTCTCAAACTCAGTTCTAATATCGTGTGGTCTTTCAGTATCATGTGTAAATGGACTCCCGGGAAGGTTGTCTCTTGTTCCGATCTATATTTGTTGATAATAATCATGAATGAAGACGTTAGGATATCATTATTAGTGTACACGATCAGTAAAAATATCTGCTAAATATTCACATAGATATGCACACACACAGAAATTCAAACCTTGATACCCCTTCCCCCTTTCCTCTTGAGGTACCCTCTCTCTCTAGGGTATGACTACTTCTCTCCCCCTTCCCAAGGACGGGAGAGACCGAGTATGTATACATCTGGCAGTGCTGATGAACATGACCAAATGTATATATATATATATATATATATATATATATATATATATATATATATATATATATATATGTATATATATATATATATATATATATATATATATATATATATATATATATATATATATATACATATACATATACATATACATATTTATTTATATACACAGCCAGGCACTTGCTCTTATTATTATTATTATTATTATTATTATTATTATTATTATTATTATTTTTATTTTTATTATTATTACAATTGAAGATGCAGTCTCAGGCTAATACAAGTCCAACAGCAAAGAATCTGTAAAATGAACAATGTCCCACAAAAGAAATGCAAGAATCGTTGAAAAAAAAAAAAAA
>NC_090762.1:7100027-7110027 GCF_036898095.1 Palaemon carinicauda | reverse complement strand
GAATACTGTGTAGTGTTGAGCCGTATGATATAGAAAAACGTCTGTTAGAATTAACTGCATATCTAGTATTATTCTCATCATTTATTTATTTCCTTATTTCCTTTCCTCACTGGGCTATTTTTCCCTGTTGGAGCCCTTGGGCTTATAGCATCTTGCTTTTCCAACTAGGGTTGTAGCTTGGATAATAATAATAATAATATTACGTACAGGATGGTACAGTCTTGGAAGATCTACGAGTACAGGATGGTCAGAAATATGCATGAAGAACTACTGAACCACGGTGCCAGAGATTTAATGTATAGATCAGGTAGCTTATAGGAAAGTACACCACAAGTTTATATCCAATAGATTAAGAGTTAGCAGCTGAATTACAGACAGGAGAAAAATGGTCAAGTCAGAATGAAAGAATTAAAACATTTCTTCACGATAGATTGATCACGGAAATCTGAAAAGACTCTCAATAAGCCATTTTTAGTGCAGTTAAAGAAGGAACAAACCGAATGTTTTTCTCAAAAGTAAATTTTCAATCAAGAATCGCACCTAAAAGAAACATTGTCAATGCAGAGATTTGGATTATGATAAGCCATTATCCTCTACCTACGTACAGCCATGTTTTGAGTTTGTTAGGATTCATCTCCATGCCCCATAATTTGTACCATGCACTAATTTTAGCTAGGTATGTATTAAAGGATTCAGAAACCCTAGTTCTACATTTAGGAGATGCTATTGATGCAAAGAGGGTAGCATCATTTGCATATGCAACAAACCACATTTCGTATTTATAGTATGAAAAGTAATGAGTCAAGAACACTACCCAGAGGAACAACATATATTACATGCCTATATTCACTCTTCGCACTCCCCAAGAGAGATTAGTTAACCAAACTTTCAATTGCGCTCAACATGGCACTAGAAGAGTTGGAAGACTCAGACCTACATGGCTGATGAATATGAAGCGTGAAGTAGGAGAGGACGAATGGAAAAGTATTGGGAGGAATTCATAAAAATGAAGGATATCCTTGTAAGCATAAGGTAGAAGTACAAGGTAATACTCTGAAGCAAAAGGTAGAAGTATAAGCAAATCTGTCTTTCCATATTCATAATGATTACCCTTTACTTGCGAGGATATCCTCCAAGCAGAAGTAAAAGGTTGACTCATGTTTCGGGAGCGCTTAGTTACATGTTGGAACTTGTAAGATTTCATTTGTGCTGTCAAGATAAGAAAGAGTTTAGTATTTATAATACGTATTTAATGCCCTGTTTTTACTTGTATTTAATTAAGTTTACGCATCAGAAAGAACACAGACGCCGCCGCGCCTTCCCCAAAGCCTCGCTGGCGACATCTATCCCCCACCCCTTGCATTAGAAGTTCTTTGACCTCTTTTTGCTCCCCCACCCCTTGCATTAGAAGTTCTTTGACCTCTTTTTAGCTCCCACACCCCTTGCATTAGAAGTTCTTTGACCTCTTGTTAGCTCCCCCACCCCTTGCATTAGAAGTTCTTTGACCTCTTTTTAGCTCCCACACCCCTTGCATTAGAAGTTCTTTGACCTCTTGTTAGCTCCCCCACCCCTTGCATTAGAAGTTCTTTGACATCTTTTTAGCTCCCACACCCCTTGCATTAGAAGTTCTTTGACCTCTTTTTAGCTCCCCCACCCCTTGCATTAGAAGTTCTTTGACCTCTTTTTAGCTCCCACACCCCTTGCATTAGAAGTTCTTTGACCTCTTTTTAGCTCCCCCACCCCTTGCATTAGAAGTTCTTTGACCTCTTGTTAGCTCCCCCACCCCTTGCATTAGAAGTTCTTTGACCTCTTTTTAGCTCCCACACCCCTTGCATTAGAAGTTCTTTGACCTCTTTTTTAGCTCCCCCACCCCTTGCATTAGTTGTTCTTTGACCTCTTTTTAGGTCCCCCACCCCTTGCATTAGAAGTTCTTTGACCTCTTTTTAGCTCCCCCACCCCTTGCATTAGAAGTTCTTTGACCTCTTTTTAGCTCCCCCACCCCTTGCATTAGAAGTTCTTTGACCTCTTTTTAGCTCCCACACCCCTTGCATTAGAAGTTCTTTGACCTCTTTTTAGCTCCCACACTCCTTGCATTAGACGTTCTTTGACCTCTTTTTAGCTCCCATACCCCTTGCATTAGAAGTTCTTTGACCTCTTTTTAGCTCCCACACTCCTTGAATTAGACGTTCTTTGACCTCTTTTTAGCTCCCCCACCCCTTGCATTAGAAGTTCTTTGACCTCTTTTTAACTCCCACACCCCTTGCATTAGAAGTTCTTTGACCTCTTTTTAGCTCCCCCACTCCTTGCATTAGAAGTTCTTTGACCTCTTTTTAGCTCCCCCACCCCTTGCGTTAGAAGTTCTTTGACCTC
This sequence comes from Palaemon carinicauda, assembly GCF_036898095.1. Taxonomy (NCBI): domain Eukaryota; kingdom Metazoa; phylum Arthropoda; class Malacostraca; order Decapoda; family Palaemonidae; genus Palaemon; species Palaemon carinicauda. Next base: position 7,107,657 of record NC_090762.1, on the reverse strand, counting down.
TTTTTAGCTCCCCCACCCCTTGCATTAGAAGTTCTTTGACCTCTTTTTAGCTCCCCCACCCCTTCATTAGAAGTTCTTTGACCTCTTTTTAGGTCCCCCACCCCTTGCATTAGAAGTTCTTTGACCTATTTTTAGCTCCCCCACTCCTTGCATTAGAAGTTCTTTGACCTTTTTTTTTAGCTCCCCACCCCTTGCATTAGAAGTTCTTTCTTTGACCTCTTTTTAGCTCCCCCACCCCTTGCATTAGAAGTTCTTTGACCTCTTTTTAGCTCCCACACCCCTTGCATTAGAAGTTTTTTGATCTCTTTTTAGCTCCCCCACCCCTTGCATTAGAAGTTCTTTGACCTCTTTTTAGCTCCCACACCCCTTGCATTAGAAGATCTTTGACCTCTTTTTAGCTCCCACACCCCTTGCATTAGAAGTTCTTTGACCTCTTTTTAGCTCCCACACCTCTAGCATTAGAGGTACTTTGACCTCTTTTTAGCTCCCACACCTCTAGCATTAGAAGTTCTTTGACCTCTTTTTAGCTCCCACACCTCTAGCATTAGAAATTCTTTGACGTCTTTTTAGCTCCCACACCTCTAGCATTAGAAGTTTTTTTACTTCTTTTTAGCTCCTACGCCTCTAGCATTAGAAATTCTTTGACCTCTTTTCAGCTCCCTTACCCCTTGCATTAGAAGTTCTTTGACCTCTTGTTAGCTCCCCCACCCCTTGCATTAGAAGTTCTTTGACCTCTTTTTAGCTCCCACACCCCTTGCATTAGAAGTTCTTTGACCTCTTTTTAGCTCCCCCACCCCTTGCATTAGAAGTTCTTTGACCTCTTTTTAGCTCCCACACCCCTTGCATTAGAAGTTCTTTGACCTCTTTTTAGCTCCCCCACCCCTTGCATTAGAAGTTCTTTGACCTCTTGTTAGCTCCCCCACCCCTTGCATTAGAAGTTCTTTGACCTCTTTTTAGCTCCCACACCCCTTGCATTAGAAGTTCTTTGACCTCTTTTTTAGCTCCCCCACCCCTTGCATTAGTTGTTCTTTGACCTCTTTTTAGGTCCCCCACCCCTTGCATTAGAAGTTCTTTGACCTCTTTTTAGCTCCCCCACCCCTTGCATTAGAAGTTCTTTGACCTCTTTTTAGCTCCCCCACCCCTTGCATTAGAAGTTCTTTGACCTCTTTTTAGCTCCCACACCCCTTGCATTAGAAGTTCTTTGACCTCTTTTTAGCTCCCACACTCCTTGCATTAGACGTTCTTTGACCTCTTTTTAGCTCCCATACCCCTTGCATTAGAAGTTCTTTGACCTCTTTTTAGCTCCCACACTCCTTGAATTAGACGTTCTTTGACCTCTTTTTAGCTCCCCCACCCCTTGCATTAGAAGTTCTTTGACCTCTTTTTAACTCCCACACCCCTTGCATTAGAAGTTCTTTGACCTCTTTTTAGCTCCCCCACTCCTTGCATTAGAAGTTCTTTGACCTCTTTTTAGCTCCCCCACCCCTTGCGTTAGAAGTTCTTTGACCTCTTTTTAGCTCCCCCACCCCTTGCATTAGAAGTTCTTTGACCTCTTTTTAGCTCCCCCACCCCTTCATTAGAAGTTCTTTGACCTCTTTTTAGGTCCCCCACCCCTTGCATTAGAAGTTCTTTGACCTATTTTTAGCTCCCCCACTCCTTGCATTAGAAGTTCTTTGACCTTTTTTTTAGCTCCCCACCCCTTGCATTAGAAGTTCTTTCTTTGACCTCTTTTTAGCTCCCCCACCCCTTGCATTAGAAGTTCTTTGACCTCTTTTTAGCTCCCACACCCCTTGCATTAGAAGTTTTTTGATCTCTTTTTAGCTCCCCCACCCCTTGCATTAGAAGTTCTTTGACCTCTTTTTAGCTCCCACACCCCTTGCATTAGAAGATCTTTGACCTCTTTTTAGCTCCTACACCCCTTGCATTAGAAGTTCTTTGACCTCTTTTTAGCTCCCACACCTCTAGCATTAGAGGTACTTTGACCTCTTTTTAGCTCCCACACCTCTAGCATTAGAAGTTCTTTGACCTCTTTTTAGCTCCCACACCTCTAGCATTAGAAATTCTTTGACGTCTTTTTAGCTCCCACACCTCTAGCATTAGAAGTTTTTTGACTTCTTTTTAGCTCCTACACCTCTAGCATTAGAAATTCTTTGACCTCTTTTCAGCTCCCTTACCCCAAGCATTAGAAGTTCTTTGACCTCTCTTTATAGCTCCCACACCTCTAACATTAGAAGTTCTTTGACCTCTCTCTTTAGCTCCCACACTTCTAGCATTAGAAGTTCTTTGACATATATTTCTAGGTTCCATACTTTTAGCATTAGAGGGTCTTCGATCTATATTTTGAGGTGCCTTACTTCTAGCATTAGAGGCTCTCTATTTTTAGGTGGCTTACCTCTGGCATTAGAGGCTCCTCTTCGCTGTTCTCTCCTGTCTTCTAGTTTTCAAGATCTTCTTTCATTAGATTATCTGTTTCTTTCGAGATTTCATTGTCTCTTTTCCTTAGTTCGTCAGTGTCCTTTTAGATTTCAAAAGAGATTTCAGTGCCGCGAGTCCTCACTTCGTCAGATTCCTCAGGGAAATCGAAGGCATTTATTCTTTACCTATCTGGGCAATGAGTAAAGAGATGAATACTATCGATTTCTCCGCATACACTATCATGCCAAAGTAAATGACGAGCAACATGATATATTTACCAATGTCGTCTGGATATGTCCTTACTTCAATGGCGAATTTTTGGACAATCCTGTTGAAGAACTACACGTCACCGTTCAGTTGAACCATTCTGCCTCCATCCTCATTCCCTGCAATCCGTTTTTCACCGATACAAAGCCTCGTACTTTTTCCAAGAGTCTCCTTTAATAAGACATCGTCGCAAAAGCCCAAGCAAAGGATCCTTCAAGGCGCATACATTATGATCTTCAAAGCTCAGCTGCCAACGGAAGATCCCGTGTCTTTCTATAGGTCGGGCGATATAAAACGACCGATCGGCAACTTCGGCAGCAACCAAAGCCATCTGTAGTTGATGGTGTTCTGAAGACGTAACACATAATTCTTACCGGCTGCTTCCTGTTCCGCCAGAACGCGATCTCTGTGAGTTAAGTGAAATCCTTCTTCCAGTCATCAACTCATATCCTCTTACTCCTATTAACGCGCAATTCCTTGGTTAGATTTCGCCAGCTACATACAGATCATGTGAGGTGTTACAGGCTACGCTTGAAAACATGAAGATCAGGTCTTCAGAAGTAATTTGAAGCTCGGGGAGGAGTTGTTCAGGACTGCTCCTGAAAATTTCAGTTCTGGAGTCATTCAGAAATCCATGTTAAGTATACGGCTATGTCCTTTGAAGACTTTTGGAAATTCGGGAAAGTTTTCTTCCGAAACCGTTCTGAGATTCCGTTCTGGAGGCATTCAGAATTCCATGTTAAGTCTATGGCTATTTTTTCTGAAGCCATTTGGAAATCCGGGAAAGTTTTCTTCCGATACCGTTCTGAGATTCCGTTCTGGAGGCATTCAGAATTCCATGCTAAGTCTATGGCTATTTCTTCTGAAGCCATTTGGAAATCCGAGAAGATTTTCTTCCGAATTCTTTTAGGACTCGCGAAAAATTCCATTCTTGTTTTATAACAACAACAACAACAACAATAATAATAATAAGAATAATAATAATAATAAACTACGTGATTTGATTTATGGATTTGAGTTGAAAAGTTTTGAAGACGCTAAACGCTCAACTTTGCAGTTTGAAGGAAACTTTAAGATACCCGGACGAAGGGCGAAGGGTAATTGAGGTTTAAAGCAAACCGAATTGAAATAGTTGATTTCAGCTAAATTATTTCAGGTTTGGGATTTAGGACAATCTATTTCTGGTACGAATCGATATATATATATATATATATATATATATATATATATATATATATATATATATATATATATATACATATATATATATATATATATATATATGTATATATATATATATATATATATATATACATATATATAGTTTATATATGTGTGTATACATGCATGTATATAAGCTTTTGAGGTATATGAATATTCTGTGTATATATGTATATTTATACGATGTATATATATACATATATATACACAGACATACATATATATATACATATACATATATATAATATATACATACATATACATATATATAATATATATATACATACATACACACATATATATATATACATACATATACATACATATATATATATATATATATATAAACTATATTTATATATAATATGAATACAGTATATTTGCATGTACTGTACACACACACACACACACACACACACACATATATATATATATATACATATATATATATATATATATATATATATATATATATATATACACATACATACATACATACATACATACATACAAACATACATACTGTTTGTACATACATACATCCCTAAATACAGCAGCTTTCGTATTCTCCCAACTGTTTATACATGCAAAAGCAAATGTAAAATGCATATCACCAAGTTATGGCTTAACCTTGATATTTCATCGAGATTCCAGGTGTGGACACGATGTCTGTCCGCAAGCCACTGTACAATTTGTTCTTCAAAACGGAATAATATCTTGAAATCACGATCAAGTGTGGGTAAACTGGGCATGTATTTGTTTAACATGCCTCACATCTACAAAATCTGCCATCGTGCTGAGAATCGGACAGAACAACCTTTCCCTTGGAACTGCAGTCTGCTACTGACCAGACTCAGCCTTTTCGAAGCATATGCTCTTTATATGAAGTAAAGGGTCTTCTTTATGCATAACCATTTACTTTTATGTGATTATAAGGATATACTTTTGCTCTAAAAGTAGAAGCTTTTGCATGAATGTTTATGAATACAAGGTGAAGGATTTTCTTCATATTTTGCAAGTATAAGCATATCCTTTTCTTTATGAATACCGCCCATTGCTTTAAAAGCTCAAGGTAGAGATGACTGGTGAAATCTAACAGAGGCCCTTTGCGTCAATAGGCGTAGGAGATGATGATGGTGATGATTCACTCTGGTGCTCATCAACAGCTATTGTTTGCAATCTATTACTTAAAAATTCAGTAATGATGCTAAGAAAAGACTCACCTTCTCCAAACTGTTTCAGTTTGAAAACACGGTCAAAAGCAGCACTAAAATCAAGGCCAATCTTACGATTTCTATACAACATTTGAAATTGCAAGAAGAACTTCATTTGCTCCAAGGTCTTTGCGAAAGACAAATTGCAAACTAGGGAATAGATTAATACCGTAAAAACTGATATTGAAGTTATGAAAATTTGGCAGTAATCCGCCGGGCTAGAGTTTTAAAATGGAGTAATATTACCAATTCTCCAACATCACAAATACTTTTAAAATGGAGTAATATTACCAATTCTCCAAGTATAAAATGAACCTCTTCTTGCTATCTTGTGAAAAATAACAGGCAAATTAAGAGCTGAGAAATCAGCTGTCTTTATAAAAAACAAAGGAAAATTACCATTTGGGTCTGAATCTCTATAAACATCAAGGTCCAACAAGAGAGTTTTAATTTCAAGAGACCAAAAAGCTAAACTAGTTCGTTTAGCCTTAGGAAAAGAGGAACGAGGAAAATGTTATTTATGAAGCTAAACATCTGAAATTATGCAGTACATTATTTGATAACTGCTATTTCAAGAATTATATTGGTGTATTTTGAATTTTGTTCAACTTTTTAATGGGACGAGTATGACAAAAATGTTCTACATGTTTTTGAAATTATGTAGAGTGGCTCTATAAATCTTACAGAGAGAAAAAAAAATGAGAGAAACAATCTATGAGTCGGTAAAAAAGGATATGCATGTTTTTATTAAATTTAGATAAGTTTAGATTGTGTTTGAAATTATTTGATATTTCTCGAGGGAGATCCTGTAAGAGCGATTTGTCTTCAGAGTGTGGGAGTTAAGTAGCAAAAGTTTCCTGTCGACACGGGTCGCTGTGGAAAACCTAAACAACATACGTAAATTTAGTGTAAATTTACGAATACATATTTATATGTGTATGTGTGAGGGTAGGTAATAGCAATAAATTGTTGTGTGAACTGATCTTTACCCGAAGGAATTAAATTGAAACTTGAGAGAACGTCCATGTTAGTAAAGCACAGCATTTGTTTTTGCTGAAATATGGTTGATATTTTGTTACTGAATCAAAATACTGCTAAGAGATGTACATCGTATTCTCTTATTTACGAATTGCATTCAATTGATTATCTAGCAGTCCTCTAATCATTCCATATTCTTCTTTTATAATGCTGAGCTTCAGCTTACAAAACAGGTGATTACTTTTTGGTCTGTTGATGTCATCTTCGAGTAAAAATCAATATCTTGAAATGTTGTTTCTAATCACCTCCAGGTTACTTTTTAAATCTCGTTTACAACCTGAAGTTTAGGTTGATGCTCTTTTGGAGTCGAGCAGAGGTTTTGAGTAGAAGGGGTCGGGTGGGGGGGGGGGACTGTGGTTGGGGTTAGCGGATGATGGTTGATATGGGCGAAGGGAGTTTTGGATGACTGGGGTAGTATATAGAGTAGGGGTTAGAGGAAGGGGAGATTAGGGGAGGGGAGGGTTACTGGTAGTGGGTAGCTAAGGCGCGTGTAGTGTTTGCCGCGGGTGTTAGGAACTGTTGCTTCTGACCTCGTCCACCTCTTCACACAAAAAGTTGATTAGGGGCCGATTTTCAATCTGTTCTTTCTCCCTTTCTTTCCGTCCCCCTTTGTCTTTAACCTGCAAATAAATAGTTTGAAAAAAAAATACTTCTCCGTTTATAAGTGGTCAGTAAATCCCTGCTTCCTAGTTTGACGGTCCAGAATGGTTTGAGGAGGACGGTATAAATGTGTTTTGTGGCGGTTTTTACGGCTTATTTTATTGCTTTGTATGTGTCCTTTTCTCCCTCCTCCTCCTCCTCCTCCTCCGCCTCCTCCTCTTCCTGAAGCTTTTCTGTTGGACGAAGTCCTTTCGTTTTGAATTCTTTTTTATTTGCTTCTTTTCGTATTTTTTCTCATCTCGTCTTCCATCCTGGGTCTCATTGTTCCTCTTGTAGGGATGAATCGTGAACCTGGATGAAAGGAGGTCGTTCAAATGTTGAGCGTAGGAGGAGGGAGAAAGAACACAGAGACAGAGAGAGAGAGAGAGAGAGAGAGAGAGAGAGAGAGAGAGAGAGAGAGAGAGAGAGAGAGAGAGAGAGAGAGAGAGAGAGAGAGAGAGAGAGGTGATCCATTGCAAAGCAGGACGGACATGGGCCATGCAGTATCTCAGCTTTAGGTCTGTCTCATAATAGATGTCGGGAAGCAGAGCCTTTACCACCACGGCAGCAACAGCGCAAATTGATTTTGGCGCCAATATTAAAGTTGGATCTCTGGCCTGACTGATACGAAAGGTGAGGGAGGAAGAGACGAAGAAGAAGAAGAAACTGTCTAGGAGGAGGTAAAGGGGAGGGAAGGAGGAGAGATGGTGGGGGGGGGGGGCCCTCTTGCTGCAATTCGTAAACGTCTTGGTTGGGTCTTTTCGTACCTTGAAGCGCACCTGTCGACCTGGGGGAATGTTTGGTCGCTTGCGTAATTTTTACAGTTGGGCCCCTTT
>NC_090762.1:7090027-7095027 GCF_036898095.1 Palaemon carinicauda | reverse complement strand
CTAGCTCTTCGCCACATCAGAGGATCTAGAGTTTGCCACTGGCCTCTCTAAGGTAAAATGCAAAACCTTGAGTCTTGAGCGGGTTGAATTCAGGAACCACTTGTCATAGTACTGGCCTATTTACTCTAGGGCAGGTGATAGTCGTGTTTCAACTTTTTGGAAAGGTGGTATAGATCGTCTCCATAGGTGAATCTGCGGAGGGTTGGTGGGGAGGGTTGCACCACGCAGTGAGTGAACCCTGATGAAGGCCATTATTTTGTACTCACCATCTGCTTATTGTACCATTCGACTCTGCAAATAAAATGTGTAGTTTTCTATGAGGCTTCCGATTATAGCCATATAGTCCTGTTTTTCAGTAGGTCTCTGTGATTCACAGTGTTGTATATGGTTGTCAGATCTACGAACACTGCTCCAGTGATTTGTCACTGTTCAAATCATTCTTCTATATAGTGGCTTAGGTTGAGGATCTGGCCAAAGCAAGAGCATCCTGGTCTGAATCCAGCTTGGTTTGAGGTGGGGAGGTTGACTACTGTGTTTGAAGTTCTGTTTACTATTAAGCTCTGAGAGTTTATAGAGTACATAATGATGATATGGGCCTATAACTATTTTGGGTGTGTTGGATCTTTGTTCGGGTTCAGTAGGGCAGATACTTTACTTTATTAACCTGTTTTTTTTTATTATTATTTTCTTTGTTCTTATATATGAATTAAAGAGAGACAACTCCCCTGTGCCTTTGACTCCAGTTGATTCAGGAATTCCCATCAATTCATGCAGCGTTATTTGACTTTATATAATTTGTATGTAAATATATATATATATATATATATATATACATATATATAATTTGAAAATAACAATGAAAAATTGAGTCTAATTGTGTATATACTGTTTGTAATATCAAATGTAATTACTTGAGGTAAGTAACAATAGTAACCGAAACCATTGGCTCTACGAGAGTGATCAAGCTGAAATTATGACATGAGTATTACACGAGTTACGATGCTACGGCTTTAATTAAAAGCACCGGGTCCTCTTCCTTCTCTTAAACTTTTATTAAACGAATACCTTTTTATTTTTCATTTTAAAATCTATTCTCAGCAATTTCTAGCTGATTTTATTTACGATTATTAAACTTGGAGGAAATATGTAATTTTTTTTCAGTACAGTAGCGTTAATGGAAAATGTTGATAATTTGCATATTTCGGTTAATATGTCTGATAGTTAAAATAACGCTTACAATATTTGATCGAGTTGTTTATTATCTATGCTTACTGTATGTATGAAAAAATTATTCTAGCTTTACTCTTGAATATGTTCTTTCATATACTACATGAATGTATAGATATATATATTTATATATATATATATATATATATATTACATAAGTTCATGGTTCTATTCCATTACAAACAAAAACACCCCCATATATATATATATATATATGTGTGTGTGTGTGTGTGTGTATATAAATATATTTTTATATATATAAATATTTGTGTACATATATATGTATATATATATATATATATATATATGGGTGCGTTTTTGTTTATAATGGAATAGAACCAGGAACTTCATGTAATAAAGTATTGAAAAAAAAAATTATAGGCTCAGAAGTTTGACATCCTTTGAAACACTCAATCTGTAAAGAGTAAATGGTGCTGGATGTACAGAGAGAGAGAGAGAGAGAGAGAGAGAGAGAGAGAGAGAGAGAGTCTCCAACACCCATCTACTATGTTATAAATTCTTACCAAGTCTCGGTTTCTAGTGTAGCTGTAAGCATGTACCGCCAAGTCCTTGGGATTTTACGAGTACACTTTTATTATTTTCTTGTATATTTTGGGGGATTTTATCACTGCGAGGTGGTTGGCTGGTTAGTTGAATGAGAGGAAGGAGAGGTCGTTAGCTAACGAGAATTAAATCCTCCCTGGACACTTCATTCTCAGAGACTTGGAGGAAAATGAACCTCGTTTGTTACTCGGTAACACGATGCTTACTTTTCGCAATAACTAATTTGCATTTTTTGGTCTCTCTCTCTCTCTCTCTCTCTCTCTCTCTCTCTCTCTCTCTCTTTCTTTTCCTTCGTAATAATTTTCCAATTATGTGATATGTCTTCTTATTTTGTTTATCCCTCTCATCTCTCCCTTTCTCCTTTTATGGTATTCACACCAACCCACGTTATACCCATAGTTTCTTTTCTTGTGCCTCTTGAGCTCTTTTTTTTTCACCTTTTAACCGTCTTTATTGTCTCCTTCTTATACGTTCTTTTAATTTTTCTCATCCTTCATTTTTTCTTTTTACCTTATTCCTTACATTTAAACCTACCATCTTTCACTTCCTCCCTCACACTACTCTCCTTTACCCTAATATTGCCTATTAAAGTATGTGCCCTTTCATCCTTAGGGGTTATATCTGTACCCCATGACCACCTTTTAATCACCCTCACTCCCTATCTCTCGTTTATTACTCCTTCCTTACCTTTCTAACCCTCCTCCACCCCAACTCCTTTCCTAACACCCCTTTCTCATACTTCATTCCTTCTCCCTTAACATTCCCTCACTGAATCACTCCTTCAAGATCTGCTCTTCTAAGATGTTCAGTTCCCCCCTCCCCCTCTTCTCCCTCCCCCCCCTCCTCCCGTCCCCCTCTTATCCCTTCCCCCTCTTCTCCCTGACACAATATTCAGGTATTTCTTGGAAATCGTTACTGGACGGAAAGATTTGATCCCTGCAATTTAGTCATGACCCGGATGTGGGCCCATGGTAATGATTTTTGGCTTTGTATACTATTTGCTTTCGGGTGTCTTGGTTTTTCGATGGTTTCGTACTTTCCAAAAGGTTTTGATTTGATTTTTTTTTTTTGGTTTTGGTTTTTGTTTTGATTTTGGCATTTAGGTATCTTGACTCTCTCTCTCCCTCTCTCTCTCTCTCTCTCTCTCTCTCTCTCTCTCTCTCTCTGTTTATCATTTACCATTATTTATAATGTATTTTATGTTTTATTATTTAGCATTTGATTTTCATATCTTAGTTTTGATGTGGTCTGAATAGTTTATATTGATGGTTATAATGATTTTATTAAAAAATTATTACGTTTCATTTAGTTCATTTTTAGATAATGTTGAAAAATTGTTCTTAACTTCTGCTTTGTCTGATATCCCTCCCCTGAGCTGACGAATATTTTTTCGTTTAATATGCTGTAAAATATTTTATAATATTTCAGTGATTGACTTGTCTTCCATGACAATGGCCTGGGATTATTCTGTCTAAATATCCTCCTCAGATTCAATCTTTTTCTAAAACCATGTCGAGGGTTGACCCATAGGTCATGTAGTAATTTCAAGCTTGCCTTAGTCTTAATGAAAAACTCTCTCTCTCTCTCTCTCTCTCTCTCTCTCTCTCTCTCTCTCTCATAATTTTCCTTCGTAATACTTTTCCAATTATGTAATATGGCTTCTTATTTTGTTTATCACTCTCATCTCTCCCTTTCTCCTTTTATGGTATTCATACCAACCCACGTTTTACCCATATTTTCTTTTTTGTGCCTCTAGATATTTTTTTTTCTTTTTCACCTTTTAACCATCTGCATTGTCTCCTTATGCGTTCTTCTCAATTTTTCTCAACCTTCATTTTTTCGTTTTACCTCATTCCTTACAGTTATACATAACATCTTTCCCTTCCTCCCTAACACTACTCTCCTTTACCCTAATCTTGCTTCTTAAACTATGTGCCCTTTCATCTTTAGGGTATTTATCTTTACCCCCTGACCACCTTTTAATCACCCACACTCCCTATCTATCGTTTATTACTCCTTCCTTACCTTTGTAACCCTCCTCCACCCTAACTCCCTTCCTCACACCCCTTTCTCATACTTCATTCCTTCTCCCTTAACATCCCAGCACCCCTCAATGAATCACTCCTTCAAGATCTACTCTTTTAAGATGTTCAGGTCCCCCTCCCCCTCTTCTCCCTTCCCCCTCTTCTCCCTCCCCCCTCTCCTTCCAGACACAATATTCAGGTATTTCTTGGAAATCGTTACTGGACGGAAAGATTTGATCCTTGCAATTTAGTCATGACCCGGATGTGGGCCCATGGTAATGATCTTTGGCTTTGTATACTATTTGCTTTCGGGTGTCTTGGGTTTTCGATGGTTTCGTACTTTCCAAAAGGTTTTGATTTGATTTTTTTATTGGGTTTTGGTATTTGTTTTGGCTTTGGCATTTTGGTATCTCTCTCTCTCTCTCTCTCTCTCTCTCTCTCTCTCTATATATATATATATATATATATATATATATTTATTATTTACCATTATTTCCAATGTATTTTATGTTTTATTATCTAGCATTTTATTTTTCATATCTTAGTTTTGATGTGGTATGAATATTTCATATTGATGGTTATAATGATTTTATTAAAGATTTATTACGTTTCATTTTTTTTTTATTTTTAGATAATGTTGAAATTTTTTTAATAACTTTTGCTTTATTCTGATATCCCGCTCCTGAACCGACGAATATTTCTTCGTTCAATATAATGCTGTAAAATATTTTATAATATTTTAGTGATTGACTTGTCTTCCATCACAATGGCCTGGGATTATTCTGTCCAAATATCCTCCTCAGATTCAATCTTTTTCTAAAACCAAGTCGAGGGTTGACCCATAGGTCATGTAGTAATTTCAAGCTTGCCTTAGTCTTAATGAAAAAATTCTCTCTCTCTCTCTCTCTCTCTCTCTCTCTCTCTCTCTCTCTCTTTTTTTTTTTTCTTTGTGTATTTTATAAAATTAAACATTATATTTAAATGGGAGGTTGTATACCAACTATTAAGGGAATAGTGCTGGTTTTCAGCATTCTCTCTCTCTCTCTCTCTCTCTCTCTCTCTCTCTCTCTCTCTCTTTTCTTTGTGTATTTTATAAAATTAAACATCATATTAAAAAGGGGAGGTTGTATACCAACTACTAAAGGATTAGTGCTGGTTTTCAGGATTCTCTCTCTCTCTCTCTCT
>NC_090762.1:7077527-7085027 GCF_036898095.1 Palaemon carinicauda | reverse complement strand
AAATATCCCTCATGTCTGAAATATTAAGTGACAAACGTATGAGATTTCTATAATGACTTTTCAACAATAAAATCCATCTTAGATTTAAAATTAAATGTAATGTAAAGCTTACTTTTATGGTACTTGACGGTTCACGATGTACCTAATTCGACGCATCGTTATGTTGTATTTATCATGGAAGTTTACTTGCAAGGGTGAATTGTGTTAATAGCACATGCATGTGTAGAGTGATAGCTAGATAGATATTTTTTTTATGCCTTTTCTGATACTCCTTTGTCACCTGATAGTGCTAACTGTAGAAATTGTTATTTAGTGTGTGGATATCGCCGAGCGATTTTTTTCACGAGAATAAAGTCCCCTGTATCATTTAGCCTAGCTTCGAATCTTATTTTTTTTTTTTCCTTACAAGTGATTTAAGTTATATGTCTGTCCCCCTACCTACCTACCTACCTACCTACCCACCCACTCACTCACTCACTCACTCACTCACTCACTCACTCACCCTCACTCACCTACCTATCTATCTATCTATCTATCTATCGATCTATCTATCTATCTATCTGGCAAATTATGCTATTGTTTTTCCCTATTACTTTTTCGTAATTTAAAACAATTCGCCACTTGGGAAACAAGTTAGAATTATAAAAAAAAACCATAGAATTGTAAAAAAGAACTAGCCTGCTTTCCTCACTAAACAACCTCGAACTGACATCGTCAACCAATCAGAAGTTCTTGGACTATACTCAAAAGTGTCCATAAAATATACAATTCACAAATAGTGACACTTTTGAGTAATTACTCCATTTTTAATCAAGTATATATTTTGAATATATATCAAATGTACGCTGGCATCACGAACACGATGTCAGTTCGAGGTTGTTTAGTGAGGAAACCAGACTAGCTTTTTTATAATTCTATAGTTCTTTTTATGATTTCAACCTGTTTCTTATGTGGCGAATTGTTTTAAATTATGAAGAGTAATAGAGAAAATCAATAGTTTTGCATGATTTGACAGTATATGGAGACCGTGGTCTTGTAAACAAATACACACACTCTCTCTCTCTCTCTCCTCTCTCTCTCTCCTCTCTCTCTCTCTCTCTCTCTCTCTCTGTAAACATGTAAGCATTTTTCCGACCTTCTCTAATTGAGTAGAGACTTAAAAAAGACTTAAATTATGAAAGACTAATAGAAAAAATCAATAGTTTTGCATGATTTGACAGTATATGGAGACCGTGGTCTTGTAATAAAATACCCTCTCTCTCTCTCTCTCTCTCTCTCTCTCTCTCTCTCTCTCTCTCTCTCTGTAAACATGTAAGCCTTTTTCCGACCTTCTCTAATTGAGTAGAGACTTAAAAAAGAAGCGGCTCTGATCCCTTAACACATTCTTTCTTCAAACCCCTGACTCGTTGATAAAGCCGTTATGGAGAAAACTTCAAAAAGGTAGGTGATGCATGCACCTACCTACAGTACATGGAAGGCCATCAGCATCCTGTCGGATCCCCTTTCATCTCTATCTCGCAATCACTTTCATGTTCATGGATGCTTGGACTCCTTTCCAATGCACCTTTCACACCAATTATCTAGACGTGTGTGTATTTATATATATATATATATATATATATATGTGTGTGTGTGTGTGTGTATATATATATATATAGATATAGATATAGATATAGATATAGATATAGATATAGATATATATTGCATTGTGATGCTTTCTGTAAATTGTGATGCGTGAGAACCCTGCGTAAATATTAGCGTACATATTGCTTATGACATGCAATTTAGATGTTTTGAAATATTCGAGAAGCTTCAAGGTTTTCATCACTGAATATAAACGAAATGTCAGACATGCCATAATCCAGAAGAGGGAAAGTATGTAGTGTAGTAGATAAAAGGAAAAAGAAAAGAGAAGAATTAAACTTGATAGAGTTACCAAACTCTGTTCCAGGTGAAGTGTGTAATTATCAGGTCTCTTCCAGTGGCAAGGGGGCTTCGTTATTAAGTCTTTCCTGATGGGGAAGGGATAGAGAGCTAGTTATCCGACCCCGAGAGAGAGAGAGAGAGAGAGAGAGAGAGAGAGAGGATGAATGAATGAAGGGCGCGTTTGTCCCTTTCATAGAATGGCCTTTCATGCAGTGGTAGTGCTGTATCTTCGCTTCCCATCAGGAAAAGGAACATACGAGTTAATTTCGAGGTCTGGGTGTAAAATGCTCTTAAGGGTTGGGTCGTGGGTTATCTGGTGAATCATAAGGGAGCAAAGTGCAAATTGTTTGGTGGTGATAGTGGTGTAATTTCATTATATTTGCACACAGCCATGTTTGTTTAAAGTCATGCATACAAACACGCTTGAGATCATAATGGATATTTAGAGGGTATGGTATGTCTTATTGTATGAATTTAGCTAATGAGAAAAAGGATCTGACTAATATCCATATGTCAACGTTTGTCTTTTGGATAGAATTTTTTTTTTCCCGGATAAAATATATGGACCAGGAAACATATATCAGATATCCACATTATGATTTTTATTGTATTTTAACATTTAGACTGAGAGAAATATTTGACTCAGAGTTTAAAAACTCCACATTATATTTATCAAAGAATAGGAATGGTTAACTCTCGTTCACAATTTTTAAATCTAGTTTGTAATAAGATATAAATATTTACTATCCAGTTAGAAATATCCAAACAATATATATTGTCTTGATTCTTGACTTTGAAAGTCATCATACGATTTGTGATGGGAGATAACCCTAAGTCTTATATAAATAGTGAAATGAGCAGTTATATGAAAGCTGTTTTCCAGACAAGAGATTTTTTATGATTAATATGATATGATACAGAAAAAAGAGGGTAGTACGAGCTGGGTAAATGGTCAACTTAAATAAGATGTAAAATATTTACATAAAAGAAATTGTAATAACGTCGAGTAGAGTGATACTGATTTGATGCTGAAATGGAAGACATATTGGTTTGTTTTTGTTATTGATTCATTACTTATTGTATTGAACCGAGATAATTAAATGACTGAGATTTGAAACGTTATGTCGAGCAGTTTTTCAGTTTGTCCGTGTAGATGGAATTATTATTATTATTATTATTATTATTATTATTATTATTATTATTATTATTATTATTTTTTTATTATTATTATTGTTATTGTTGATGATTTTGTTGTTGTTGTTGTTGTTGTTGTGTTATGGAGACTTTTTGTTTCAACCGAAACAATATAGAAACAATGTGATATAAAGTAATAATAGCAACAATAATAACAAAAATAGTACCTTGCATTTATTGCTTATACCTCTGATTCAAACTGACTAGCATATATTTTCTATGTAAAGCGTTGCCGTAAAAGGGAAGTACATTATAGAGAACTTATGGCATTCCTTTCATGATGTGTAATAGTGAATAATGAACCAACTGAGAGACCTAGAAATGTCCGTAATAGATAAACACTTGAGATAAATAACATTGTTACTGTCGTGTCTTTACTCCCGTGATTTCATTTTGATATCAGTATTAGCAGTAGTAGTAATAGTAGTATTAATAGTAGTAAGGGGAACATGCAGCCAAGTAATAAAGATTGATGTGGTCTTTGTCGGTTCATATCCGACCATTGCTTTCATTTCTCGCATGGCTAGCGCTCTACCAGTGCCGAAAATTGACCTGGATAGGGATAAAAGGAAAAAAACATATACGCTGCTTTAGCTGAGATACCCCATTCTGTCAGCGTTTAGAATTCACGATTTCTCCTTAATGTGTTTGAATACGTTTACAAATGTTTTAATGAGTAAAATATTTGTATTGTGTAGAATTAGGCATCTTTGGATCTAGGAATAACTTAAAACAAGCTGAGATTTTAAAGTTGTATTTGCGAATAGTTAGAGGATTACTTGAATTTTCTATTATGTGTAGAGGTAAGTATACAAATGTTTAGAAGTTACAGGGTTTGAATGTGTAGAATTTTGCACAAAATATTATAAAATATTGTCATCTAAAATTATGTATGTAAATTTAGAATAGTACGTGAAGTACCTATGTGTAGAGTTACGAGGGAAGTAAGGTTACGTTAAGCTTTAGAAAACGTTAATACCACTATCCTAGATATCACAAATACATTTTAATCCCATTACATTAGAGTAACGATCGCAGATACGAATAACATATTTACTTTTAAGAAAACGCTAATGTGCGGAACTCACATTAGCGATGTAGTTTCACCCTGAGATTCGGAATGGTATTTATATTTGACGTTGGATACGTATCCTTGATCAAAGAGATGCAAAAGCTTCCAGGCAATCGTTAGGAGGAGACTGCAAGGTACACCTGTGCATGAAATGAAACGTTACATTTATATCTCTGCTTATTCACTGAGTTGAAATGTAAGTTTAAGAGAGAGAGAGAGAGAGAGAGAGAGAGAGAGAGAGAGAGAGAGAGAGAGGGTGGAGAAGGATAACGTAGGGGTAATTGTTAATATGTGATATTGCTTTGACTTATATATGTACACAGTCATATACTGTAAATACGTATATATATATATATATATATATATTTGTGTATATATATATATATATATATATGTGTATATATATATATATATATAATACATATATATTACAGAGAGAGAGAGAGAGAGAGAGAGAGAGAGAGAGAGAGAGAGAGACGCCATTAGGTATAAGCAATTATAAATGAAAAGAGGTATTACATTCATGTGTAAATATTCATGTGTTTCTCTTCGTTTTATCCTGAATAAAACCTTGAAATCTGTTGTTTTGGAATTCAGACGTTCCTACATAATGGCCGCCATTTGTTGTGAATGGGGCGTAAAATCTTAAAATGAATATTCATTCTCAAAATGATCCGTAGTAATGACCCATGACATGATTCATTTTTATTTTCCCTGTGCACAAGGAGGAACACTTGATGGGGCAAATGAATCATTTTAGTATTTTACTATTTCTATAATTTCAATGTCTTGCTTATGGGTGTAATTTGGTGCATTTAGAGGTTTATTGTTCAGGTATTGTCTTGATTATTATCCTTGATGTTGACAGTAAAGAGATTTATAGGATTTTTAAATGTTAGAACAGTGGATTTACATTTAGATATGATCATCCAAAGCTAGTTTTAATTAGCTTATCATTATACATTAAAGAAAGCACCCCCCGCCATCATGCTTATATATTCAAAAGAGAAACATTGCTGTTTGAGAGTTGTTTTTTTTTTTAGACTATCTCAGTTTTCATCGTCAGTTTCTTGTTTTCGACAGGTCTGGATTAGGGTAGTTTGTCAGGTTGCTTACCCTAGCGGTCTTTATATTTAAATATACATCCAATATTCACTTTAATATATATATATATATATATATATATATATATTCATATTCATAATGTTATTGCTACATTTTTATCATATCCAATTTTAATGTTGATTCTTTATTTATATTTATTTCCATATTGGTTGTTTTCCATATTGGGAGCCATAGAACTTTTAGAATTCCACCTTTTCCCACAAGTGAGCAGCTTGGCTTTAATAATGATGATAATAACTCCAATAGTGTTTCCTCATCATCTTAGATTGGGCCTCGTCACCTTCAGACCTATAACAGGTCTCATATCTCATTGGGGCCAAACGAGGAATTTTCGTTTTTGGATTTCCTGGGGATTTCAGTGGAAATCTTACCCAGAAAATATTAAATATTAAAAAATGTCAATGTTATCATTCGTTAAATTACCGTTGTATTTACGTAAATTTAGTGCAAGTGTCTTGTAGATTTTATTTGATGTTTGCGAAAAAGACCGCATACGTAACATTGCCAATTCCGAATCTACAATAGATTATAGTAAATTAACGAGGAAATTTATGTACCAAAAATGTTGTGATTCTTTGGAAATACGAATCATTTTGAAAGGATCAAGGAAAACTTTGCATAGATTTAGACCTTTTTAATTTAAAAAAAAAAATTGGTAACTGGATTTTTTAGGATTTCATGTTCTTAACTAAGAAGCAAATAACTTTAATGACAATGTTTCTGGATCAAGATTCTGAGTACTAGTGGTCTTTACTTTGTATAGAGTGAACACTAATGACATTACCATTGCCCAAATGTTATTCAGCACCGACTTGTTCTACTATAGTCCATTTCTTTTAGCGAGGCAGATTTGCACCGACTCTCAACGGTGCCCTTTTAGTTCGAAAAAGTTTCCTGATCGCTGATTGGTTAGAATTATCTTGTCCAACCAATCAGCGATCAGGAAACTTTTCCGAGCTAAAAGGGCACCGTTGCCAGTCGGTGCAAATATGCCTCGCTAAAAGAAATGGACTATAGACTGAACAAAATTGGTAATTGGCCCCAGTTAACCTAAGTATGATTTTGATATTGCAGCGGATTATCCTCATTCAAATTGTACATAATATGAAAGAGAGTAATCCATGTTGAAATATTAAAGTTCCTCAGGTATTAGTGTCTGTATTTTCTTGAAGTTTTTATCTTATAAGTCATTACCTGTATCCTTTCATGTAGCAAGAAAAATGCCCATCTAATCTTTCCATAACATATATTTTGTATATTTTTTCTATGGTGAATTTATACCCTTGATTTGAATCCCTTAATATCAAATCTCTTTAATGCACCCTTTCGTTTATCAGCTCAGTATTTTCTTTTCTGGATATGCAACGTGAACTCATGTGAGGTAGAATGCTGAAATTAGTTTTCCCATAAAATTTCGCGTTATTTTTTGCCACTCATGGCTGAGGAAATGAGCAATCGTTTGATAAGCTTCCCTCTCTCTCTTCCTCTTTCTCCTCATCCTTCTCTGCTGAAGGGGATTATCATATTACATTTTTCGTCTTTGGATTTCCTTCAAGAAGAGGGAAGGTTTTTTCCATTAGACCGTTTATATCTAGGGCATTGAATCTCATGCAATTAAGACATTTTAAATTCTCTTCCTCTCTAATCTAACTAAGGCATTAAATCTTATGAGTTATATTTTAAGTCACTCTCTAAAGCATTTAATCATCATAGTTATGATATATTCTCTCTCTCTCTCTCTCTCTCCTCTCTCTCTCTCTCTCTCTCTCTCTCTTTTGATTAAAACATTTCCCTTTCCCCTTTTAACAACAGCTCAGACATCAATCAGTTAGCTTCTTCCAGTATCAGCGTCATGCTGGAAATTTCGTTTCCTCAAACACTGTTGAAAGAAAGAGTCATTCAAATCACTCCCCCACGCTTCTTGAAACCCTTTTGGAAGAATGATTCATTATTCATTTTGTAATTTATTTTCTTTTGTTGTTTCTTCCGGAGACCTCTTTGATCTGTTATTGATTTCCCATCCTCAAAGTTAGGACACATTCTTTGTCGAGTTATGAATTGGAGGGGAATTCTTTTTATGAATATTGATCTTGATTTTATTTTCCCATTTTTTATTCTTCAACTTTGGTGGGGGTTTTGTCTTGAACCATATTTTTGTCTGTTTGGTATACGCGTGTGTGAAG
>NC_090762.1:7050027-7070027 GCF_036898095.1 Palaemon carinicauda | reverse complement strand
ACGTTAGGAATTCTAGACATGAAGTTATTTAGCCGCTGACTGTTGTTTTTCCATAGGGCAAAATTTATACCTATAATACGTTTTATTATAAATGATTGATAATATATCGAGTATCAATACTTTGAAATTTAATTCTCTTTCGTCAGTGGAATCTCGACCGATGAATGATACGTAAAGTTATTCTTGCGTTTGACATTGAATGAATTGTGTTATGATAATTAGATTAATTAGGTCGATCGTTTTGCTTTTATTGCGGTATTAATTAGTGGTGCCATGACCTACTAAAATATATATCCCACTAAAATTTAATGAGGATGAGCCATCGTATCTCTTAACCCTTTTACCCCGGGGTATTTGGAAGTTTCCAACCCTTAACCCCCAAGGGGTTATTTTTTTCCCAGCACATTTTGCAGTATATTTTTTTCTAAATTGCTCTAACAGCCTTAATTTTTGTCATAGAGAGGTCAGGTTGGTCTCATTCTCTTGGAAAATGCCTGAATTTTCTCAAAAAATTATTAAAAATATGAAAAATAATTTTATAGCATTTTTTTGCAAGGACGTACCGGTACGTCCATGGGGGTAAAGGGATGGCTTTTGTGAAACGTACCAGTACGTCCTTTGCGGGTAAAATGGTAAACTGAGCCCGTGACAAGGCATCTTGTGTATGATATATATCCAACCCTAACCGCATGGCTTTCCTAATTTCTTTACTCCCCAGTGTCCCTCCTTCCCTCATCCAATAACTTGTCTCTCCTTCATCCCCTACTGTATTCCGATGTGATACCTTGGATCCATCCCAAATATATTCTCGGTATACTCTCCATGCATTTGATCCTGCGAGCGATTGGATCTAGAAGTGGTCGAACAACTTTCCCACAGACGTTCGTCTTGTTCTAGAATTCCTGCAGGGAGGAACCTTGGCCTAACGCTATACCTTAAGCGGCTTTCTGATTGACACAATTCCACAAGAGAATGGTCAGTTTCGTACAGTTCGCTCAGCGATTCTTTTTTTCCCCTGGACCGCGTGAATATCGTTGTCAAATTTCCGCTTTTTAAATGGACTTGGCTTTGGGAGATCTTCTCTGATCGGGCCCTTCTTGGGGACCGGCTGTTTGAATGGCCAGTGACAGATGATGTCATGCGCTCGGTTTTGAGCTATAGGTGATTTGGATTTGAGCCATTATTTATTTTTTTGTTGTCGTTGTTTCTAGAGCGTTTATATTTGGGGTCTATTGTTTTTTTTATTTCTAGTTGTTATAGGGTTTATGGGCGTGTTTTTTTCAGCTTATATAATTTTATCAGAGCATGTAAAGTTTTTCCTTTGGCTTGTAACTGTTCTGAAAAATTCAATTTCTTACCTTTTTCACAAAATGGCTTTGAATTCTTTCAGATTGCTAGTAATTATCATGAACATATGGATATTTTTAATGATGGTGTTCCTAGCCCTCTGTGTTTTTATCTCACTAACTCAGAGCCTAATGTCACTATAGAGGTGCTAGATGCTATCATTGTAGAGATACCAGATGCATGTGGCACCTATGGATGGTTTGCCACTCAAGTAACTACCGAGCATAGTTTTTCTTTTTACTCTTTTGCCAGATGTATATCGAACGCCTTTGTTTTAGTTGCGGGATTTTTATGTTTCTATATGTTGATTTAGGGGTTTTCTAGGTTTGTATCGGTTGAATTTACCAATTTTATGCTGGTCGATTTTGTTTTCTCTGTTACTTGGTTTTCTTCATGGCATTGTTTGTTCTTTGATTTTTTAGCTCTATTTTGCTTTCTTTATTCATATTTTGTTGTTTTTGTATTTTCTTTGCCTTTTGACATCCAAAGGGATTCTTGTTTTGTTGTTATTCAAGGAATTTCTCTTAATTTTTGTTTATTGCTATGTTGGTGTTTCTTAGTTTTATTGTATATTTTTATGGTTTCTTTCTTTGACTGAATTCGGTAATTATGTCTTAACAAGGACACAATCGTCCAACTAGCAATCTTGGGTTCATAACACTGAGATAACTTTATAGAATTTTTTCCCTTTAGGAAAATTGACGTCTTATCATATCCTCACCGCAAATCATATATAAGGACCCTTTTCCTTATGGGGAGATTATGTTGGTCGTTTATATAAAGAGCTTTAAGTGAAGCTCATTCACTGATTTTGTTTTATGGAAAATATGACTCTCTCTCTCTCTCTCTCTCTCTCTCTCTCTCTCTCTCTCTCTCTCTCTCTCTCTCTCTCTCTCTCTCTCTCTCTCTCTCTCTCTCTGAAGGTTTTAGAATCCTTTGAATGCCTTGTGAAAAAATTTTATCAAGAAATTATATTTTTCACCCCCCCCAAAAAAAAATATCTAATGGCATTCTCACCCAATTATGCTAAAATCAATCATTCAAGATTATTTGCATATATTTTGGAATGTATTTAAAGAACCTGAAAGAAGAGAACCTCGAAAGGGTAATAAGTATCCTAACCTAACAAGTACTGAAAAAATCTGAATTGAAAAGGTTCTGTGTCAATCCTACCGTTAGGAATATAAAAAAAGAAATCCCAAACTTACATGAAAGAGGAACCGTTTTTTAAATATTGATGTTTATTTTTTTTAATGGTTTCTTCCAAAATAAATTATCACAAATATAAAATAATTAGATTTTAGGTGGATTATTTATATTAATGTACCATGTTTTTTTTTTTTGTGTGTGTGTACGTTTGTGGGCGTAATAAATAGTTTGAGATGTGCCTACAATGAAGGGTTGTAGTGATTTTTTGAAGCTGTTTTTAGTGTCAATAAATGATTACGTTTGTTTTCCTTGGTGTTTTTTCTTATCATTATTTTCATATATAATAGATTTTTTTAATTTTTGCTATTAGAATTTTATTTTATATGAAGAGTTGATATTTTTCTGGTTGTAGAATATCGAAGTTTTTTTTTTTTATATATAATGATTCGTCTGTATTACTTTCGCTACCATCTGATTTAATTTTAAAAGTAAGCTAAGAAGTCTGGAGTAGATTAAGGAAAAACATTACATTTTATCGTTATAAATTATCCCCGTAAAGGTTAAGAAATCTAAACAAATTAACCGAGATAATTGAAAGAGACGACATAAGGAAAAACTAAGTATTGCATTTAAAAGTTTCAGTCATTTCATAGAGTTTGTGATAGTCTATTGAAAACGTCCCTGCCCGGCGGTCAAGGTCGTAGGTTCTTGTATTGTCTGCAACCTTACCATCCTTATGAGTCGAGAATCCGGTGTGTGGGGGAGCCTATAAGTCCACCTAAATCCTCAGCAACCATTGCCTGGCCTTCCCTGGTCTTAGCTTGTGTGAAGCGGGATCTTTCGCTCTGATCATATGAATATGGTCAGTCTCTAGAGCATTGTCCTGCTAGGGCATTGTCGCTGTCCCTAACCTCTGTCTTTCATGAGTGACCTTTAAACCTTTATAGAAAAGGTTAAGATATGAAACTAGCTTAGTGCGGAACAAACGTTCTGAAAATAGATATATGAAAGTGTTTTCTAGGTCAAATGTTCTCCACCAAGAAAGTTACTGGCGATAACCAAAAAATTGTAGATAATGTATACAGTATTACGCTTTGGAAGGTCTGGACATGGAATAGCCCTCAATGCAAGACTAAAACCAATGTCGGTTTGGATATGCGATCTGGGTCATCGAAGTAATAAGTACTGGGAGATAGAAGCCATGAAGCAGACCCATGGGCAAGTGTGCTGGTAGGTGTTCTACTGTTCATTTAACCAGTTAAAGTCCATGCCTGGGGAGCGTCCTTTGGGAGGAAGGTTGCAAGAATGAATCAAAGGTGTCATCGAAGTGAGAGGTAGTCCTTTTTGTAAAGGATACGAAGAGTAGCCCATTGAGTAGATAATATAAGGTGTATCCTGTTATGATGAATTGATATATTCATTCATCTATTCACCCATATTTAGAATATATAAAGATTATAAGTATATACTGTATACACATATATATATAATTATTTTCATTTCTTTTTTTTTTCCTTATCAATTGAATTTTGATAATCTTATAATTCTTTATATCCCGATTTTATTTCGGGCCAGCGCTGTGAGAGTCAAGATTGGCTCATTGGGCTGGTAAAACTCCTTCCTTTAATAATAATAATAATAATAGTGTCCCATTAGGTAAACTATATGACAGCTCGCCCATTAAGGTTAACTGTAGGATGTGTTCTGCATGTTGCATCCTATGTCCTTTTCTTATTTTTCTTCAGGACTGATTTAAGTTATGGTCTTAGTGTAATGTTTATCCTTTAGTTGATACCTTTTTATCTGGCTATTTTTTCTTTTCGCCTTTTTTTTCCCATTTTCACATTTGGCATAATTTATTAAAGTTTGTACTTGGTCTGAATGTTTGTACGGTTTCCTTTCGGTAATTATAGGAACACTAAAATACATGGAAGTAAATGTGTTTTTGTCTTTTCCACTTCTGATGAATTAAAGTACCCTCTAAAATTAAGCACTTTACACATCATTTAGCTCTAAATATCCACAATTTTAGAGAATTTTGGTTATATTCAGCCCCTTGATTAATATTCTGCTGCACTAGCAATCTTACTTTGGATACTTCAAAGATAAGAAAGAAGACTCGAGAGATTGTACGTGTGACAAAACTCTGTTTCCAAATTCTTGCAATAATATGGTACCTTTGGCTAACGTCCAGTGGGTTAGGGGTCGATGGGTGGGGAGGGGACGCGATTGGGGGAGGCTGTAGGATTTTTCTTCCTCTTCTTTTGCTTCTCTTTCTTCTCCATCTTTTTCGTTGAGGGGATGGCCATTCTTAAGAAATTTATTGCATTTCAGTGAATGAGACCCGAGATTTATTAGTGTGGGTGTGTCTGCGCGTGGGCACGCTTGAGTGCAAGGGCATTTATTTGCATCGGTAGCATCTGATGGGCCAAACTGACGAGAGAGAGAGAGAGAGAGAGAGAGAGAGAGAGAGAGAGAGAGAGAGAGAGAGAGAGAGAGAGAGAGAGACATGGAAATATTGTTGAGTTTTATGATTTTTTTTAGTGACAAGTGACTGATGGGTTTCAAAACCATTTTTGAAAAACCTTGGCCGCTCTTTTGGACGGTTTATCTCTTTATTGGTGCTGGAATGAAAAAAAAAAAAAAAAAAAGGAATGGGAGCTAAATGGAAAATGCACTTTTTTATGCAAGTTAGAATGTGGTAACGAGAACTTAAACTAGAATACTTTTGAGCGATGTTGGCTGAAGTGAATGAAAGTATTTTCAGGTTAAATAAGATTTTTTTTTTTCAAGTAAGATGCAATATTTTAAAGTTAATATGGAAGCGAACATATTTCAGCTGAAATATTTTCGAGATTATTTTTTTCTTAAGTGAACAGAAGTACTTTGGATATCTCTGTTATTATTTATAGCAATTAGATTAAATTAATTAATTCTTTTTTGTAAGTTTATTCATGAAATGTGAAGAATGCGTCATTGAATAGATGGGAATACTTGCAATGTAGAAGGAAGCTTACCTATAAAGTAAGAAATTGTATTTATTCTTGAATAAATAGATGTACTTTATGATTAGGTATTACCACTATGAATTTTTAGAACTGCTTATCATATTTTCAAGTTAGCTATTAAAAGATCTGAAAGATATGAATTATGTTCAGCAAATACAAATAATTTTTGTATGGTGTATTTATTTTGTATTTATTTCCTTATTTCCTTTCCTTTCCTCACTGGGCTATTTTTCCCTGTTGGAGCCCTTGGGCTTATAGCATCTTGCTTTTCCAACTAGGGTTGTAGCTTGGCTAGTAATGATAAAATACAAATAATTTTTGTATGCTGTATTTATTTCCTTCTTTCCTTTCCTTTCCTCACTGGGCTATTTTTCCCTGTTTGAGCCCTTGGGCTTATAGCATCTTGCTTTTCCAACTAGGGTTGTAGCTTGGCTAGTAATAATAATAATAATAATAATAATGATAATAATAATAATAACTCTATGAAAATATTTAGAACCTTGAAAATTATACTGATATTAAACACGACTGTAATCAGTTCATGAATTATCCGTAGGAGGGTAGTGCCGTCAGTGTACCTCCCACGGTGTACTGTAGGCATTACCTGAGGGTTTTTGCAGCATTCCCCTGTCCCCTAACTGCACTCTCTTTTTATCCCTTTCCTCCACTTTCATTTCCAGTTCCTCTCTTCCATCTTGCTGTCCAACCTTTTCTCAACCTTTACTTCACCGAATAACTAATTGGTTTTCACCCAGTTGTACTATAGTCAATTTCTTTTAGCGATGCATTTTTGCACCGACTCGCAGCGGTGCCCTTTTAGCTCGGAAAAGTTCCCTGATCGCTGATTGGGTGGACGAGATAATTCTAACCAATCAGCGATCAGGAAACTTTTCCGAGCTAAAAGGGCACCGCTGCGAGTCGGTGCAAATCTGCCTCGATAAAAGAAATGGACTATAGGGCTCCCGATTGCCTTCACAGGAGCTATTACTGGGATAGATTGAAATTCATAGATACAGTTTAATCAGTTCGTGAGTATTTTATGCTTGATATACATGTATTGTTATACGTGATGTGTAATAAATGTATTTACTATATGAACTATAAGGACATGAAACCTTTTGCATGTATCTTATTTACAGTATATATATATATATATATATATATATATATATATATGCATGTGTGTATATATACACACATATATATATGTACTGTATATATATACATATATATGTGTATATGTATACATATATATATATATATATATATATATATATATATATATATATATATATATATATATATATATATATATATATATATTGTGTGTGTGTGTAAAGATTTTTTAATCTAGGCAAATGCTAAATTACTCTCGAATAGCTTTGCTCATTATTAATTAAAGAAAAAGACAAAACCCCAGTGATGACAATGGAACTGATTAGCTATAAAAAGAAGGAAACGGGATCCATAAAATCACGAGGCTAGCAGGTTTACGAGAGAGAGAGAGAGAGAGAGAGAGAGAGAGAGAGAGAGAGAGAGAGAGAGAGAGAGAGAGAGAGAGAGAGGGGATTCTTTTCATTCATATGGTTTTCGTAAGAGGGTTCCTTTTATTTCCTAGTTCGAAGTTTTGTTTCGAATATCTGCTAGGCGACCAGAGTTTTTTCTTTTTAAAACTATTATATACGTGATATTTGGAAGGGTTTTTGGCAATTTTGGTTTTTTTTATTATTTGTCTATTATCGTGTTTTTCTTTTCTATCACCTCTCTGCCTGTTTGATGTTTTTTATCTGTTGTATACTATTATTCACTTGACACCTCTGACTCCATATTTTTAGATACCGAAAAAACCGAAAAAGAAATGGAAATTAAAATTCCTAATATTGTGATGATAGTAAAGTAGTATCTACGAATAATGAAAGAAAATGTATAAATGTGTTGCTGGTCATGGCTCTTTCTATGAAGATAGATATTAATTAACTTTGAATTCACAGAAGTGAAAACTGTTTTAAATGAACTCGTCGTAAATTGATGTATAAAGACCAAAGAGGGTTACAGTGTGGTAAAAAACTGTTGCGGTGGCCGATGCGGTAACGTCACATACTGGTAATCGCCTGACTGGGGTTCGAGTCCCGCTCAAACTCGGTAGTTTCTTTGGTTGCTGTAACCTCACCATCCTTGTGAGCTAAGGATGGGCGGTTAGGGGGAGGCTATAGATCTATCTGCTGAGTCATCAGCAGCCATTGCTGATCCTCCTTGGTCCTATCTTGGGTGGAGAGAGGGCATGGGCGCTGATCTTATGAATGTGTATATGGTCAGTCTCTAGGGCATTGTCCTGCTTGGTAGGGCAGTGTCACTGTCCCTTCCATCTGCCATTCATGGGCGGCCTTTGAACCTTTAAATGTTACAGGAATAATGCCTGTAAATAAAATTGAAGCAATTGTTACCAGTTCTTAGTTAAGATGAGTCCTTCGTAGATAATATCTAGTCATATGAGTTCCGTATTATTATTATTATTATTATTATTATTATTATTATTATTATTATTATTATTATTATTATTTGCTAAGCTACAACCCTAGTTGGAAAAGCAGGCTGCTATAAGCCCAGTGACTCCAACAGGGAAAACAGCCCAGTGAGGAAAGGAAGCAAGGAAAAAATTAATTGTTTTAAGAACAGCAACAAAATTAAAATAAATATTTCCTATATAAACTATAATAACTGTGATTTATGGATCATGGATCGCCTTTGGACCTTCTGTCCCTTTGAGACGTTTCATAAATTATTTATTTGTTGTGTTTTTTTTTATTATTTATTCCTTGTGTCATTCATCAATTCTCTCTCTCTTTTTTATTCTATTTACACCTCTTCTACATCAGAACTCATGTTTCTTCCATGATTTTTTTTTATTCAATTTTTATCTCTTGTACATTATTAACTACATTCCTTTCTCATGTATGATTTAAAATCTATTTTCATTTCTTGTACATTATCAACTACTTTCCTTCCTCATACATGTTTTTTTTTTTATTTTTTTTTCACCACTTGTACATTATTAGCTACTTTCCTTTCCGTAATTTCTCCCCAGCATCATCATCATCATCATCATCATTTGTGAACAACTCCACATGGATATCGTTAACCTGCTACACAATCATCCTCTGCGGTGAGCTATGAGAAACATCACCATATTGATCCGCCTTTATTGGAGTCCAAAAGCTGTATCTTTTGTAATGATTTATCATTAGTGTCATCACGATCAAATTGAATAATGTTTTTATGATTTCGTGTTTCGTGAGGAAGCTCCCCTTTTTTTATTTATTTATTTTTTTATTTATTTTTTTTTTTTTTATGAAAGTGAATTTTTGGTTCAAAGAAGCGAGGCTTTGAAATAAGATTCTTGGGAATGGGGCTATGATTTCTTTCTTTTTTTTTTTTTTTTTTTTTTTTTTTTTTTGCTGCTCGGGATAATGATGAAGATCGTGAGTATTGTCAGGAAGTTTCGGAAGGACAAACATTGTTTATGAAAGTGAATTTTTGGCTCAAAGAAGCGAGGCCTTAAAATAAGAATCCTGGTAATGGCGCTGTTTTTTTTTTTTTATTTATTTATTTATTTATTTATTTATTTATTTATTTATTTTTTTTTTTATTTTTTTTTTTTTTTTTTTGTCCATCGAAATTATACTCACCTTTACCAAGTCCGGATAAAAGAGGAAGGATAAATGTATCGTTCAATATCATGTCTTTAAGAAAAATCTCTAATATAACTAGAACCGACATTTAGGAGTCCAGAGGCAAGCGGTTAATGTTCCATGATGAAGTCCAAAGCCAAAAATGTTTTTTTTTTTATATAAAGAAAGGCTTATTTTATTTATATTTTTTAAGATTATTGGTGAGACTCGTTTATCTTATATAAAAGGACGAGCTGAAATAACTTAAGATTACTTTTCGAATGATGCTATGGAGTTTTTATTTCCGATTTAATAATGAATTCTCAAAAAAAAAAAAAAAATTTTTTAGTCCTAAAAAGTTTTTTCTTATTAATCTTCATGGTCATCCACTGTCTTGGTTTAGAGTTCTCTTGCTTGAGGGTACATTCGGGCACACTATTCTATCTTATTTCTCTTCCTCTGGTTTTGTTAAACTTTTTATAGTTTATATAGGAAATATTTATTTTAATGTTACTGTTCTTAAAATATGTTATTTTTCCTTGTTTAATTTTCTCACTGGCTATTTTTCCTGTTGGGGCCCTTGGGCTTATAGCATCCTGCTTTTCCAACCAGGATTGTAGCTTAGCAAGTAATAATGATAAGAATAATAATAATAAAAGTAGGTGATAGGGAGAACCGAACAGGGTATAGAAAACACATTTTTACTTTGACAAGATATAAGGATGAATTGAAAAAAAAAGACAGATCAGCCAGTGAATGCGAACGAATCCTCGTTGCCAGCAATGTCATTAGCAACGAATGCAATGAATATTTTTGGCCTCGCGTTAGATTAATCCTATTTTAACTTTATTTTTGAGTTTTTTCCATTAATCTATATGTTCTTATGGAATTTTTCGCATGCAAGAACTTTACGGAATTTGCATAGTTTATTATAACTTTTGTCATTTTCATTTTTTTTGTTTGATATCCAAACAGTCATGCACAAGTTTTAAGAACAACTAAAATAAGTCCTTCATTATACGAATATTAATCAAGTCTTTTCAAGCATAATAATTTGTAGGCCAGATAACTTCAGGATTAGGGGGAATAGGGTTTGGTGGGCTGGTGTAGCGGTTCAGGCAAAGGTTGGGAAAGAGAGGGGTTAATTTAGGCGATGTGGTAGAGTAGGTTGCAAAGTATATATGGATAAATGGAGAAATCGTAAGAATGAATTGGAATGGTACACCTGAGGTTTAAAGGTCGCTCATGAATGGCAGAGATGCAAGGGACAGTGACATTGTCCTAGCAAGCAGGACAATGCCCTAGAGACTGACTGTATATTATATGATCAGCGGCTAAGTCCCCTCTCCACCGAAGCTAGGACTAAGGAGAGCCCGGCAATGGCTGCTGAGGGAAAGAGAGAAAGGAAAAGAGTTGGAGCAAGATTTTTCATACGAGGGCAGTGGTCAATGGGAAGTATTCCTTAATGATCCTTTCCTTTCCCAGGCCCGAAGAGCACAATTGAACAAAATATGACGAGGAAAACGGGATGCTTACCCTGAAGGAACGTTATAAGAATCAGGAAGAATGGAAGTATGAAGAGAGTTCAAAAGCTACGTGGTCTTAAAAAGAAAACGAATAGGAAAGGAAATTAAAAGGCGGTAGTTGGAAAATTGTGAAAATTCAAAAGGAGAATTAGGAAAGAAAATCAAGGAAGAAAATATTTTAGATAAAAGACTGGAAATCAGGTCACAGTGAAATACAAAGTATGGCAGTAGGGAAGGACTGATTATTAAGAACAGAAAGGAGCGATTGATTTTGAGGTTTAAGACCGTCAGCTTCAATGGCTTTTAATATCGGGATGAGACAGTGACTTGGTTAACTTCATGACTCTCTTAAGGACATGTAAATCGGAGCGTGAATCGTAGAAGCTAGTTTTCAAGGACTTTACTAATTAGTAAATCATTACAATAGACACAAGAAAGAGTATTGCTAGTAAGCAAGGTTAATCTAAATTCCTTTCGCTTGATCATCTTGTGGGTGTGTTTGCCAATCATGGCTTGATCCTTCTGTAAAGATTAATAATGTATATCACAGGAGGATGGGACCAGCAGATCACCTTTATTAGAATTGGAAGCTTGTGTAGTTAATGTTATAGGATGTAGCTTGCCAACGACATTTGGAATAGCGATCATCTTGAGAAGGGAAAATAAGAACAAATGTGGGTGATGATAATGCCTGTAGCATTTATTAAAACTGGAAAAGAAATTGTGTGATTTCTCTCTGGTTTGGATGTGAAGATTTGATAATGTCTGTAGCAGTTATTGAAACTGGAAAAAAATTGTGTGATTTCTCTCTGGTTTGGATGTGAAGATTTGATAATGTCTGTAGCATTTATTAAAACTGGAAAAGAAATTGTGTGATTTCTCTCTGGTTTGGATATGAAGATTATTAGGTCAGCTGGAAGGTAGTTACGTATTCGTCCCTGTCTGTCTGCCTTTTCCAGTTAATCTTCAAGGTGAATCCTCTACTGATCAAGGATTTTGCAGAATATTACAGCCCTAATCTATATGAACCTTGAGCTATCAGATCGTAAATTGAAATTTTGTTGTTGTGAATGTTCAAAAGATTTAATTTCGCCCGTCATCGAATGCCGAAAAGGGTGATGTATCTCCTCCCCCCCCCCCCCTCCAAGGGAGTGTCTGCAAGGTGTAGGTATGAATTTTTAGTAATAATTTCGAATGTGGATGAGGATCCAGGTATTTTCATTCTACTAGTTCATTAATTTTTGATAGTGAATTGTTTTGGTAGATATATCTCTGTACCTCTTTTTCTAACAACGTATAACTGTTTCTGAATGAGAGGTAGGTCATTTCTATTTTTAGAAATTTGTTCCGTAAAAGATCGAAAAATCATTTTTGTGGTATAGACACGAATGACGACTCGGGTGGGTGAGAGTTGCAGGCAAGAGCGTATGCTGGCTGGCAAAGATCAGCTGGCTCTTTAAAGTGCCTCTTTTTCATGATTTTTGTTAAGAGGAACGAGTGACACTGGACACTGATTAATTTCCATTGCTTGCTGTTGATTTTCTTATTCTTAAATTTTTTATTTTGATTTTGTTTACGTCCAACGTCAATAGTTATTATACCCATTTTATTGATTTTAATGGAAATGCGGGTGTTATATCCTTTATAGTTAAGAGAAAGTATATATATATATATATATATATATATATATATATATATATATATATATATATATATATATATATATATATATATATATATCTTCCCACAGGTAGGAGGAGTAGTTATACCATGGTGAGAGGGGTACCCCGAGAGGAAAGGGGGAGGTGGTGGGAAGGGTTCAATCTGTGTGTGCACGCCTATATATCTAAACATTTAGCCGTCGCTTACATTAGTAGTATTATAATTGGAGAATTCTTACGATTATTTTGATAGCCAATTCTTTTGTGTTGGAAGTAGCGATCATTTAAGGTATCTATGTTCTCCTGGTTTGTTATATTGATAATTTTTTTTCTAGGAAGTGTATATATATATATATATATATATATATATATATATATATATATATATATATATATATATATATATATATATAAGTATGTATGTATATATGTATTTATATTTATATTTATATTTATATACATACATATGTATATAGACAGACAGACAGACAGACAGAACAAAGATATGTGATTTTTCTAGTAGACTCAGTTGCGAAGATGGCCGACCACTTTTTAAAAGGAAAATTATTATTCATTTCAAATTATGTTATTTATTGTTAGTCTATTGTTAATTTCTAGAAGATAATTAAAGTAATTTAAAAATGTCAATTCCTTCTTGGTTATTTAAACTATTGTTACTATATGAAAAGCTCGAAATTAATCTCAGTTTTTGCCACCATGATTTAACAACAACAAAACCTCCCTAGTTAAATGGGTTGCGGATGAAGTTTTCGAATTTTTCTGTCCCCTGAAAGATTTCGTTTAACTCTAAATATGTGATTGTGAAAGGATTTGTGTATCGCCATGATCGGCAAAGTTGTACTTGTCAGGACCACCCATACTAGGTTGGTTTGATGTGAGCGATCAGACCAAAGTCTCACCATCACCAATCTGAAGTGGCCAGCGTGGTGATGAAAATGGCCAAACCTAGACATGACCAAGACATGTCTGAGGCCTTTGTCTTGCAGTGGACCAGAAACGGTTGCATTTGTTATTGTTGTTGACGCATGTGTATGGTAAACATAAAGGATATTAGAAAGACAATCATTATCAACATGGCTCCGGAGATATAGATGAAAAACTTCGGAAATATAGATGAAACTAGTATCGAAGATTCAATATTTATAGGAATTGTTTTTCTTCAAAGCAGTTGAAACGATTCTTACTTGCGCATGATGGATAAGATTGATAGACAGTTCTCCTAATTCCTGTCTCTTGTGCTTTGTTTTTCAACGCAAATACGAGAATCCTTCGGGAACCTTCCAAAAATGGACCTGTATAATTCACGTATTAATATTTTATGAGTTGGTGATGATGAGAATTTCCTCTCCGTGCCAATTCCTGATGATATAACCAGCCAAAAATGGGAGCAAATATAATGAATGTCTCTCTCTCTCTCTCTCTCTCCTCTCTCTCTCTCTCTCTCTCTTCTCTCTCTCTCTCTCTCTCTCTCCTCTCTCTCTCTCTCTCTCTCATTTTATAATGGAATAAAGGTTTTTTACTTTGACTTTGACTCTCTCTCTCTCTCTCTCTCTCTCTCTCTCTCTCTCTCTCTCTCTCTCTCTCTTCTCTCTCTCTCTCTCTCTCTCTCTCTCATTTTATAATGGAATAAAGGTTTTTTACTTTGACTTTGACTTTGACTCTCTCTCTCTCTCTCTCTCTCTCCTCTCTCTCTCTCTCTCTCTCTCTCTCTCTCTCTCTCTCTCTCTCTCTCCAATTGACCTTGACCATTTCTAGATTATTATTCTGCCTAGAAGCGACATTTTTATTCCTGAAACTATATTTGCTCAATATCACTGATAACGTCGTTATGGTGCAATACCTCTATTGTGATTCTTTCACTTTGTCATGGAAAAGGGGTTCGTAAAACATAATCTTTTATTTAATGTTTAGGTGACATTTCATAACAGCCGGAGCTAATAGGGTCATCGCCCATTTTTGTATGCGATTAATTTAGGATTTTTTCGCTGATTTTATGACCAGTTCCTGTTCTCAATTTTTGTTTGTCATTCAGGTCTAGTGGTTTGCGAGACTGTTCGCTGGCTGGGCGACGCCTATTCCAGACGTGGAGTTAATTTTTCATAGGGTAGAGGCGTGAAACCGAAAAAATCTGTATAATCTAGGATGCTTTGCGTCTTATTATGTAGAATATCTATAGATTGGGAGGTCATAGGTCATAGGGGAGGTGTTGTAATTTATTATTATTATTATTATTATTATTATTGTTGTTGTTGTTGTTATTATCATTATTATTATTATTGTTGTTGTTGTTGTTGTTGTTGTTGTTGTTATTATTATCATTATCATTATTATTATAATTATTATCAATATTATTATTATTATTATTATTATTATTATTATTATTATTATTATTACTTGCTAAGCTACAACCCTAGTTGGAAAAGCGGGATGCTATAAGCCCAGGAACTCCAACAGGGAAAATAACCCAGTTAGGAAAGGAAACAAGGAAACAAATAAACTGAAAGAGAAGTAATTAACAATTAAAATAAGATATTTTAATAACAGTAACAACATTAAATTAAATATCTTATATATAAACTATGAAAACTATAACAAAACCCCAGGAAGAGAAATGAGATAGAATAGTGTGGCCGAGTTTACCCTCAAGCAAGAAAACTCTAATCCAAGACAGTGGAAGACTATGGTACAGAGGCAATGGCATTACCCAAGACTAGAGAACAGTTGTTTGATTTTGGAGTGTCCTTCTCCCAGAAGAGCTGTTTACCATAGCTAAAGAGTCTCATCTACCCTTACCAAGAGGAAAGTAGCCACTGAAAAATTACATTGCATTAGTTAACCCCTTGTGTGAAGAAGAATCGTTTGGTAATCTCAGTATTGTTAGGTGTATGAGAACAGAGAAGAACCTGTAAAGAATATGCTAGACTATTCGGTGTATGTGTAGGCAAAGGGAAAGTGAACCGTAACAACAGAGAGGGATGCAATGTAGTACTGTCTGGCCAGTCAAAGGACCCAATAACTCTAGCGGTAGTATCTCAACGGGTGGCTGGTGCCCTGTCCAACCTACTGTAGTTGATGTTTTTATGATTTTATTGGTAATATTAAACATTTGTACATTCAGTTGATGTTTTTACAATGCTATTGAAAATATTAAGCAATTACACATTTAGTTGATGTTTCACGATTTTATTAGAAATATCCAACAATTACACTTTTAGTTGATGTTTTTGCTATTCTATTGAAAATGTTAAACAACTTGACAATTAGTTGGTGTTTTACGATTTTATAAGAATTATTAAGCAATTAGGGGTTTAGTAGATATTTTTACAATTTTATTGGAAATGTTAAATAATTTGGCATTTAATTGGTGTATTACGATCATATTGGAAATATTAAGCAATTAGACGTTGGTATCATGTTTTTTACAATTTTTAGACGTTTAAATCATGTTTTTACAAGTCGATTAGAAATTTTAAATGATTTATTAATTTTATTAGTTTAAGGACGTTTTCTTACTATATTATTTACAACGCGGTTTTAGAAATAGCTTGAAGAGAAGGAATTCTGAAAATCCCTTGTCAATTTGCTTTGAGTCGTGAGAAAATCATATCTAATATTGATAAACAAGGCCGTGATTTGTATTTTTAATTTTACATGGGACCTCTCTCTCTCTCTCTCTCTCTCTCTCTCTCTCTCTCTCTCTCTCTCTCTCTCTCTCTCTCTCTCTCTCTCTCAACACACTTTTCGAATCCGTCTTCCTCTTCACATTTCTATAGTTTGTTGATATTTTCTTTTTTTCATATCGTAGGTTTGTAGACATTTCATTTATCACACCATGAATGTACTCTTTCAACTTTTTTGAAAAAAAGAAAGAGTAATAACGTTCCATAGAAATAGGTGGGGAATATGAGAAGGGATTGAGTTGATGGTGCTATTAATAGTTGTATATGTTGATTTGCATGGTCGTTTGTTTATTTATATGGGTATTATATTGCTTTGTAGTATTTATTGAAAGGCATAAGCTGGTTATATATATATATATATATATATATATATATATATATATATATATATATATATATATATATATATATTATATATATATATATATATATTATATATATATATGATAAATTTTGCACATTTAGACGTGTTTTTCATATTCAAATAAGCCATATATATTTTTGATACATTAATTGTGTGATTTCGCCTGGGGCTTTGATCCCGAGGTCGTTAAGAGAATTCAGACATTAATTTATCAAAAATATATATGGCTTATTTGAATATATATATATATATATATATATATATATATATATATATATATATATATGTGTGTGTATATATATATATATATATATATATATATATATATATATATATATATATATATATATATATATATATATATATATATATATCACCAAGAGACAGTATTCTTCACAACATACGAATGGGAAGTTATTAACACCCAACCTCAAGACATTATCTATTCATGCGGTAAATAAATGTGAAAGAGGGCCGTTTTAAAGACTACTCTACACGAATTGAAATCCATTTAAAATGACCCGCAGCTAGATATTTGAAAAATGCTTCGATTGGAAGTGAAGGCATGTGGGTTTACGTCACTGGAGCACACACATTCCAAATGCGTCACGTCGGGACTTTGCCTTGAAAAGTCATGTGACCCAATATGATATTTTTTTTTTTTTTTTTTTTTTTTTTTTTTTTTTTTTTTTTTTTTTTTGTCGCTTATTTCCCTTTGATTCTGGAATAGCGGGGCAAACTGATTCGTGGAATTTGCGCTCGATGTGCGTCGATGCTTGCCAGCTTTTTTTTAATGAATGATTTTTGTTTATTTCATACATGCCGTAAACGGTGATTCATCATGTTTGTACCTTGCGATGGATAGATTGATTTGTTTTCCATAGCCCATTAAAAGATCTTTTTTGTTTTTTTTTATTAAAGATGTTCTATTTACTCATTTTCTGTTCTTGTTAGGCAGTAAATGTATTTGATTCCTATGCATTATTATCACATTTAAAAATTTATCAAAAGGCATATACGCCAAAATATACCTGCAAAATTAAGCCGTTCAGAAATTCATACAAAGATCTCCATACAATCGTCGATATTAGTCTACGCATAAAAACTATCTAAACTGAATCATGTCATGAAAAACGTTGTTACGTTCCATTAGATATATGGTTGTGGTAGCTGGAAACGTCATTGCTTGTCGATCTGCCGGACTGGGGTTCGAGACCCGTTCAAACTCGATAGATTTTGTATTCTTTGTAGACTCACCATCCTTCTGAGCTAAAGATGCGGATTTTGGGGAGCCTATAGGTTTACCTGATGAGTCATAGCAGCCATTGCCTGGCCTTCCTTGATCTTAGCTTGGGTAGAGTGTGGTCTTGGGCCGTGATCATATGTTTATATAGTCAGTCTCCAGGATATTCTGCTAGGCATTTCACTGTCTCTAGCCTCTGCCATTCATGAGCGATCTTTAAACCTTTAAAAAGACCAATAACATCGCAGTAAAATATAAGTAAAATAGGTTTAATATCACAATCACTTCTCAGGATTACCTGCCAATAAGTAAAACACGAATCTTCTCATTCTTGCTGTCTAGAATGCGTGTCATTAGTGACGATTTTGTGCTCCTCTCGCGTTGAGGAGGGAGAACAGCTCATTAACGCCACCTGGAGGCCTCCAGTGGCGGCTGTGGTTGCACGCGTCACTCACGGATCTCCTTGAAGACCCTTCCACATGATCGTTGACAGGTTTCCTCCCTTAGATGAAGTCTCTCTCTCTCTCTCTCTCTCTCTCTCTCTCTCTCTCTCTCTCTCTCGTGTTTTAGTCTTGAGGTTACATTCTCTCTCTCTCTCTCTCTCTCTCTCTCTCTCTCTCTCTCTCTCTCTCTCTCTCTCTCTCTCTCTCTCGTGTTTTAGTCTTGAGGTTACATTCTCTCTCTCTCTCTCTCTCTCCTCTCTCTCTCTCTCTCTCTCTCTCTCTCTCTCTCTCTCTCTCTCTTTATATATATATATATATATATATATATATATATATAAATCTTTCTACATATATATATATATATATATATATATATATATATATTATATATATATATGTATATATATATATATATATATATATATATATATATATATATATATATATATATATACAATGTAGCATGATTGCGGGGACCAGCCCCTTTTGGAAAGTGCAAGCAGCCAATGTTAGGTGCTTGGCTAAGGGGTACGGCACATGTATCACGTTTGGTAGTTTCCGAATTAGTCCTTGCCTATATTTTATTAGTTCACTCAGCCAGAAGTGAGATCCAGTACTTGCTAGGGTAGAAAAAAATGGCGTAGGGCTAGCAACTTCACTCCTAAAGTCATGCTAAGGAGCCGTAAGATTATACAGATCGGCATTTACCTACTCCGGTGAATATATATATATATATATATATATATATATATATATATATATATATATATATATATATATATATATATATATATATGTGTGTGTGTGTGTGTGTGTGTTGTACACATGTATAATCAAAATAAAATCTTTGTAAAGTATATTCATATAAAGAAAAAAAAACATTCAAATACCATGAAGTGTGTTCTTAACTATATTTTCTTCACTCTCTTTTGGGCTACGTGCAAATTATCCTAAATTTAAAAGAAATTAAACATGAAATTTGTACCCTGTACCTTACGAATGAAAAATAGTAAAAGTGTTGAAACGTAATACAAAGAATGGCTCAGTTATCTCGATAGGACGTTGACAATGTCATGAATTTGGTATCCAGGTGAAACACGTTCCGGACAGGAATATTATACTGAATTTGAGTGACGAAATGAGGTCACATGGTGAGGTTCACAGGCCGCAGTATGGAAATTCAGGACGGCCATACCTTCAAGGGCTCTTGGCATAATTGACACTGTTCGTCATTTTGTAATTCTCTCCCCCTGTCTTTGTTTTTTCTTTATTACTTCAAGATCCCTTCATTTTCTTTGCTTTTATCCGGTTCTTACATTTTACCTTTTCTTCTATGCCTGGATGGCAGACACATGCTTGATTTCACATTAAGGAGAAAAAGTATGGTGTCTTCGAGAACCACCATGGGTATTACAACAAGTTTCAACAAACAGGCGTTTTCAATGTTACATTATTTAATTAATACCCCATTTACACTATGTAAAACTGAGAATCGCTCCTTAATGTAACTGGAAACATGTTTTATTTCCCGGCCTCTCAAGGTCTCTTTAAGTTTTGTTACGTTTTGTTCCGTTTAGTGTCCGTTCTGTTAAGTTTTGTTACGGTTCTCACGGCAAGCTAGGGTGTACAGTACATGTCCATTCCTTATCGTAAAATCTGATTATAAGTAGGAAATATTTTGTATGTCATTTGAATGACAGCAAAATGTTGACTGTCTTTCCTTGCTATAGGTCCCTGGTGATGATAAACAAATTGTTTTTTCCCTGTTTAAAGTCCGCCCATGAATGGCAGAGGCAAGGGACAGTGACACTGCCCTATACATCAGGCAATGCCTTAGAGACTGACCATATACAGCATACATATGATCAGCGTTCAAGCCCCCTCTCCACC
>NC_090762.1:7007527-7035027 GCF_036898095.1 Palaemon carinicauda | reverse complement strand
AATTACACAGAAAACGCCTCTTCAAAGCACAACGTTTAGTCATAGAAATATAGATTTTCAAAGAGAAAATGTAGATTTTTTTTGTAGTCCGCATTGTATACATTAAACAATGAGAGTATATAAATATGTTTACATTTAAAAAGGAAATGTATCTCAGATGGCTTTCAAAATCTTGAAATTTCATTCACGCATGTGTCCAATTTTAAGTGTGTGCGTGTATATATACTAAATATGTGTATATTTAAGTTTAACCTTCGGGTCATATTCACTAAAGGGGTGCATTTTCAATACCCACCATTTAGACATTGAACTTCCACTGGAAGCCGTTCATCCGAAGGCAAACCAAGCGAAGATGGTACTAAATTTATTTGGGGATTCAAACGCATGTACACTAGTGCGGTGAGATTGTATTGAGCCTCCATGCATGGGTTACGGTAACCCTATCTTTGTGTGTGAGTTCGAATTCCATGAGAAAAGGAAGATTTTTTTTTTTCATGTGAATTCAGGGCTGGTAAGAATAAGAGAATCAAACAAGTACGCGGAACTATAAAGATGTACAACGAATTGTTGAATATATACCTAATTATATACTATATATATATATATATATATATATATACATATATATATATATGTATATATATATATATATATATATATGTGTGTGTGTGTGCGTGCATGTGTGTACCCATTAGTTTGATCAGTGAATCATGCAGCATTGGATCTGCTGGACAGATGACAACTAAGAAAAGACATGTGTTCTCGCCATAGAAGCACTATGTGAGATTAGCAACATTATCCCCAATTTTCTCAATGGAAACTATAGGTAAGCCATTATCTCTCTCTCTCTCTCTCTCTCTCTCTCTCTCTCTCTCTCTCTCTCAGGTAGCTGAATGTATGCAAAAGATTGGTTAAGCTTGAGTATCTCTCATGCTCCTTCTCTATGTAAACGGTTAAATTAAAAAGTCAAATGTTGTAATATTACGGCCTATCACCTTTAATGATGCATTGGGGCAATGCGTGAAATGCTTTTAAGCATATTCATTTCAATCTGTGTGATGTTCATGGTTACTCGTTTCATTGACTCACGGGAATAGGGCCTATCACATCGGGATAAGAGCATTGCAAATTACTCCCATGATATCAGAATATTTGATGTCTTAAGGGAGAGATTGCATTCTTTGCATTATAAAAGTATGTTCCTCTTCAAGGTGTGTTTTATTGTGCATTCTTAACATAAGCATTCAAAGAAATTTTACATATAAATCAGAGATTTTTACGACACTCCCGTTAAATATTTGTTTTAATGTAATATGTATAGTTGATTATTTGCGACACTTTTCCGTTAGATATTTGTTCTGATGTAATAATGTAAAATTTGATTATTTACGATACTTTTCCGTTGAATATTTATGATGTAATATGTAAAAGTTGATTATTTACGATACTTTTCCGTTGAATATTTGTTGTGATGTAATATGTAAAAGTTGATTATTTGCGACACTTTTCCGTTAGATATTTGTTTTGATGTAATCTGTAAAAGTTTATTTGCGATGCTTTTCTGTCAAATATTTGTTTTGATGTAATATATAAAAGTTGATTATTTATGACACTTTTCCGTTAAATATTTATTTTGGTGTTATATATAAAAGTTGATTATTTGCGACACTTTTCCGTTAAATATTTGTTTTGATGTAATATATAAAAGTTGATTATTTACGATACTTTTCCATTGAATATTTGTTGTGACGTAATATATAAAAGTTGATTATTTACGATACTTTTCGATTGAATATTTGTTGTGATGTAATATATAAAAGTTGATTATTTACGACACTCCGTTAAATATTTGTTTTGATGTAATATATAAAAGTTGATTACGACACTTTACTGTTAAATATTTATTTTGGTGTAATATATAAAAGTTGATTATTTGCGGCACTTTTCCGTTAAATATTTATTTTGATGTAATATGTAAAAGTTGATTATCTACCTTGGAAAATATACTCATGAGATTGATCTTTATATTTCAACGACAGACATATGGTCACTAGATGGAAATATTTCCTTAGACCTGTTATTATTACGGTGGTTTTGGCTGTATCATTTTCTATTATTTTTCTCAGCTTCTTGATGTTGAGGTTTTATGTTTAACCACCTTCGCTTTTTATTTGTGTGATAACTGAGTTTTATGAACTATCCTCTTTCATGTATATTTCACATACATTTGTGTTCGTCAAATCCAGAGTTAATTTTTCCATTATTTAGAAAATCTTATCTCAGATTTTAATGATCTCAATATTGAAACATTTCATCTTACATTCTCTGCATTTATGTGTGTTTTGGGGTCTTATATTTGCTCCAAAGGAACAGTGAAGAACTCTTTTTAAATTCATTTACAATATAATCCTTGTAACTTTGAAATGATCTTATTAATTTTTTAAGGGCAGTAATATAAGAAGCGTTTCTATTGAACAACGTCCATTTTGTAGTCAAATCTAGTTGTCCTTTTTTTTATTGATATACAGAAAAACGCAAATCCCTTTGGTATGAAACTAAAACCGAGACCAGACTTATAATATACATATATATATATATATATATATATATATATATATGATGATAATAATAATAATAATAATAATAATAATAATAATAATAATAATAATAATAATAATAATAATAATGATGATGATGATGAAATTTATGGTCTCGTAATTTTGTACATATTGAATTTATATAGTTTTCAAGGTCTGTTAAAATATTTTCTGTTTAGCCAGAAACTCTCTTTACGGCGCAAAATGTGCTCCCCGGCCCCAGTCACTAACTGGCACTAATTCAGTGCATTTTCCCCGTAGCTGGGCGTGATTATATTGGGAAATATTCTCAATATGTAGATTATTCTTAAATCTAATTGGATTTTTGTATTGAAAATAATACAAACAATATATTTCACGCTTCTTGAAACTTATTTGTGTAGAAGTTTAAATGCGTATCATTGTTGTTCTGTATTTGTAAGTTTAACTGATATATAATTTTTCAGCATTTACAGAGAATATCTTCATTATTAACATTATTGATCAGCGCAAAAAAAAAAAAAAAAAAAAAAAGTGTGCTTTTCTGTATTAATAATAGTAATTACATGAAATGACTTACGAACTATTGAAACGTAAATCAGATTTAATTTAATTGCTTTAATAATGATTAGCAGTTTTAAGTGAAGCTATTTTTTCATGTTTATGCGCCTGAATTTTATGTGGTTACTCCTTCCTATTCAGATAATACGGTCATGAAAGCTTGTGTGCGTTGTCCACATTTATACTAGAAGGCATAATAATGAAAGAATATAGGTTTCGTTTCCCGTGAGAAATATTATCACTTCAGGTATGCAAATTACTTTTAAGAATACGACCTCGTTCTTTATGCTGCGCTGCATTGTAAAATGCTTAACGTATCCCTGTGAGATTTAAGAGTCATTGGGGGCTATTATCTTAGCTTTTTGCTTTTGTTTAATCAATTTCATTTTTTTTTTTTTTTTTTTTTTTTTTTTTTTTTTTTTTTTTTTTTTTTTGCGAAAATAGTTTTTTGATGTGTTTTACTGCAGGTGTTCGGTAGTTGGGTATCGTTGCTTCGGCTACATTTTGGTCTACTTCTCTAACTCTGTTCTCGCCTCGGTTCTTCCGTTTCGCGGTCCAATCTTCGTAAGTATAAATTCATATTGCAGCTGTGGTGTTTTCCTCAATTGCACATGGGCATTGAATGGTCTGCTGGGCCTCAACGCCGGGTCGTAAAACACGAGTTTGTAGCCATGTAGACCTGGATTCTCTCTCTCTCTCTCTCTCTCTCTCTCTCTCTCTCTCTCTCTCTCTCTCTCTCTCTCTCTCTCTGTAGCAACAAGGTTTTTATTCTTTACTATGAATAACTCTCCTTTGGTTTCTGGTTAATTTACTAGAGTTAATCCTGCCAGTTACCTGGTTTTATTAATAATTTTGGAAAGATAAAGTATAAGAAAAATATGACTTTTGTATCGATATTTCATAAGATTTGCTTTAGCAGCCGACAGGTGAATCATTTGCAGATATACAATAGTGATAAGAGACCTAATTCATAAATTATTTATATGAGTAATCAATAATAAGAATAGTAATTACACGTCATTCTTAGATGTAAGTGTCCAAACTGAAGCAAGGGACAAAGTTACACATTTAATTGTAAATTTTCACTGTAATCTATTCGTGTTCTATGATATTAGTGGGGCTTGGAAATATCCACAAGTTTGAACACTTACTTTAATGGTAAGCGGTAGTCAAAATATATAGTTCTCATGCTTTAACAACGTTTTTGTTACCCATTAAATGCATTAAGAATTCGTGTGTTAGCATTTTTATAATATTATATTTTTCTCATAATGTTCATCATATATATATATATATATATATATATATATATATATATATATATATATATATATATATATATATATTTTTTTTTGTGGTAAGAATGTAGCCCTGGATAGAAGAAAAAGCTTAAAGATGATGCAAGTTAATCCAAACAAAACCGTAAATACAGTATATTAATTGCATCCCTATCCAATACATCTCAAACTATGTTAATTTCATTCTTCCTTGGGTAATAAATCATCTCACATCAGTCGAAATATCATGTGAACCTTAATGAGGAAACCTGCGAAGGTGTACACATGGGAGAAACAATAACCAAACGGGGTTGTGTTTACTGTAAATATTTTCCAGACTCTATGGATACATGATCCATT
The DNA here is from genome assembly GCF_036898095.1 of Palaemon carinicauda. Lineage (NCBI taxonomy): Eukaryota > Metazoa > Arthropoda > Malacostraca > Decapoda > Palaemonidae > Palaemon > Palaemon carinicauda. The sequence goes on along the minus strand of NC_090762.1, from coordinate 7,030,253 downwards.
TTCCTTACATAGGTGCATACGTGATCCAAACATCTTCCTCATATGATGTAAATATTGTTAGACAGGTGTATACATTATATGAACAGTTTTCTGACATAGGTGCATACATGATGTAAAGATATTTCAGACAGATGCATACATTATATGAACCTTTTTCAGACGCAGGTGCCTATATATGTAAACATTTTTTTTTTCTGATACAGGTGCTTACATGATGTAATTTTTTTCTTTTTTAAACATTTACATGATGTATTTTTTTTTTAAAACAGGTGCATACATGATATAAACATTTTTTTCAGATACAGGTGCATACATGATGTAAAAATTTTTTCAGACACAGATGCATGCATGATGTAATTTTTTTAATACAGGTGCATACATGATATAAATTTTTTTTTCATACATGAACATACATGCTGTAAACATTTTTCAAACATGAGAGCATAGGCGATGAAATGATTTTTCTGACACATCTGACACATCTGCATACAGGATGTAGAAATTTTCATTACATGGGTCCATAAACGGTGTCAAATTTTTCAGCTGCGTAACCGGAAGTAATAAAACCACTGCTGTTCCATAATCCTGAGCCTACAGCCGGTGGTAATTACCGAAATCTTAATTAACAAGTGTAGTGTATTGTTGATATTCTCTAGTCTTGGGTAGTGCCATAGCCTCTGTACCATGGTCTTCCACTGTCTTGGGTTAGAGTTCTCTTGCTTGAGGGTACACTCGGGCACACTGTTCTATCAAGTTTCTCTTCCTCTTGTTTTGTTAAAGTTTTTATAGTTTATATAGGAAATATTTATTTTGATGTTGCTACTAATTTTAAAATATTTTATTTTTCCTTATTTCCTTTCCTCACTGGGCTATTTTCCCCGTTGGGGCCCCTGGGCTTATAGCATCCTGCTTTTCCAACTAGGGTTGTAGCTTAGCATTCAATGATAATAATAATAATAATTTCTTGTAATGGTTCTGCTTAAATGATAAACCTTTTGATAAAAAAACAATGGCCAAATTGGAATAAAATTTAAATCTTTTTCTGCTAAGTACTCTTATGTGCCTTATGGTAATCAGTATAAAGTATGAATGTAAAGTAACCATTGAATTGAAAGTGGCTCTGGATCGCGTTTTGTGGTAATTTTCTTCCGATTGTTTTGATTTCTTTTAACTTAATCTATAGGAGTTAATTGCAATGTGAAAATACTGCTCTCATTCAAATGCAAGCTTTTGGTCGATTGTGTTGCAACTTTGGTTATTTTTTTGCAAAGGTTATTGATGTTAATTAGTTGTTATTGTTATTGTTATTATTTTTATTAGTATTTTCTACTCAATTTTGACTGTAGCTATTATTATTATTTTCATTATTATTATTATTATTATTATTATTATTATTGTATTATGAAATTCCTAAAACGTTTAATTCCTGAAATTTTGAATAGACATATTAGGAAAGAGAGTAATATAAATAAAAAAGCTAAAACAAGACTAGACTGGAACATGCAATTAAAAAAAAAAAAAAAAAAAAAAAAAAAAAACGTGCAAAAGTACGAGAAATGAAAAAGATCATGAAATAAAACTTTTATATCGAGTCTTATTTGCGTAGCGTAAAAGGCGGCAGAGTGTGGGAATGATTGAGCAGGTGACTAGGTGAAGGCGTAATTAAATGAGTAATTGAATGAGAAAGTGGATTTAGGTTGAAGCAAACGTTCCACTTACGTCTCATTGAACCTTCAGTGCCACCTTCCTCATCTGACCTGGCGTATGGAGTGGAGTCCTTCATAAAATTGGCCCAAACATTCGTCATCTTTTTTTATATTTTCTTTTGTTTAGTGATTAGTTTTAAATTGACTTTTTGTGTTCATTTTACTGGGAAATACATGTTTTATGATTTTTTAACGATTTAGTTTTATTTTTATATTTTTATCAATAGTAGATTTTTTTTTTTATTTTAGCCTTTTGTCTTTAATTTAACGAATGTTTTATAGTTCTCTTTACTTTTTTATTCGCATCGTAACTTGTCATTTTATTCTCATTTTTTTGTTTATTCATGTTTTAATGAATATTTCTATTCATAGTAGGTTTAAATTTGGTTCAAATTTTCTGCTAATTAATCAAAACATATGCATTGATACAAAGTTAATTATTTACCTCCACCCTTTGATGATGACATTTAGTCGTAGGTGTAATTCTTCATACTTTCCTGTGTAAACAGGTCATTACTTTTGAATCAAGGACTTTAAAAATTATAAATAGTGCCTATCAATGTATTGTAAGTACAGCAATATACAAATGTTGATATATTTTCTTATGTATCCTCCTCCGTTAGTTTGTGAATCTGTTCTTGTCCTCTTTGAATATCGAGTACTTCCTTCGCCGCCTTGTTTATTTCCCCAAGTTACTGTAACGCCCACTTTATTGTCGTGAGTATAACTACAGTAGTTTCCCGTCGATTTATCGCGGCTGCGTTGCGTACGCTTTCGCTTCGTTGACATAAAACCACTCCCTGTCATATTCCTCTTTTTTGGGGCTTTATGAACGTGCCTCGTACTCGTCCCTTTTTATTTCCCTCTTGACTTTGAGTCCGGCAGAATCTCAATACCTCTTCTCCCTACTTCAGAGAAGGATTCGAAGGCACTGGCTTTTCTCTGACGTAGTTGGTGTCGTTCTTTGTGTGTGGCTCTTGCGAAACATATTGAGTATCGAAGTTAAATCCTCTTGTCTGTTCGCTTGTGCTTTTGCGCTAGACGAAATTCCTTGGAAACTTTAAGGTCATGGGAGAGAAAAATCACTGTCTGGAAAGGTTTGTTTGTTATCAGATTTGACTTGAAAATAATTTTCTCTGTTCTTTATTGGCTTTTATTATGTGGTCTGGGAATTGTTTCAAGAATTTAGCCCCAAAACTTATTAAATCAGAAATTGTGAAGACTGCCCTAACGAATTAGGGAAAAAAACTATTTGCAATGTCCAAGGATCTCTGAATAGAATTAGACGGGTTTTTATTTTCATGATATCATTTCCTGATTGTAAAACTCTTGCTAAACTATGATATAGAACTTGTTTGCGATTAAAATGCAACAGCTTTTTTTTTTTTAAATCAACTGGCTAATGCCGCCAATGTCTGTCGTGTGACACTTAGGGCCTCCACATGATCATTCCAACATGTCTCTCTCTCTCTCTCTCTCTCTCTCTCTCTCTCTCTCTCTCTCTCTCTCTCTCTCTCTCTCTCTCTCTCTCTCTCTCTCTCTTTCCTAATTTTTATCTCCGAAGGTGTTTACCTTCTTTCTCTTAGAAACTTTAGATGCAATTGTAAAAGCACGTCGTAGACTCTTTTCATTTAAGAGTAATAAAAGAGAACTTCAGGTAAACCTAAAATGTATCTTGTTTTAAAAGATATTTTAGGTCAGAAATAATTTCATGATTAAAATAATGTATTTTGCAATTTTTCATCTCATGGTTTTGGTTGTCTGAGCTTTGCTTTGCATTTTCAGTAATAAATTGTAACCACTGATTTGACATTTTTAGTACATACATATACCAAGGCACTTCCCCCAATTTTCGGGGTTAGCCGACATCAACAAATGAAACAAAACAAAAAGGGAACCTCTACTCTGTACGTTCCTCCCAGATAGGGTTAGGAACGAAGTGGTGAGGGTGAGAACGGGTGTAAGAAATGAGTTAGCAGCTAGAGTGGATATGAATGTGTTGAGGTGGTTTGGCCATGTTGAGAGAATGGAAAATGGCTGTCTGCTAAAGAAGGTGATGATTGCAAGAGTTGATGGGAGAAGTACAAGAGGAAGGCCAAGGTTTGGGTGGATGGAAGGAGTGAAGAAAGCTCTGGGTGATAGGAGGATAGATGTGAGAGAGGCAAGAGAGCTTGCTAGAAATAGGAATGAGCGATTGTGACGCAGTTCCGGTAGGCCCTGCTGCTTCCTCCGGTGCCTTAGATGACCGCGGAGGTAGCAGCAGTAGGGGATTCAGCATTATGAAGCTTCATCTGTGGTGGATAACGGTGGAGGGTGGGCTGTGGCACCCTAGCAGTACCAGCTGAACTCGGTTGAGACCATTGTCAGGCTGGGAGGATATTTTTAGTATTTAAGAAAAACCCATAAATCTGAAAAAAGAATGTTATAATGATCCTAATCGCGTAGATGAAAAAGGTGGAAAAATTTCTACCCATAATGAAAGGCTGAAATCTGAACTTTCTCTCCTAAGTTATATTTTTTGCACTAATTAGACCTCAATAAGTGTCATTCAGCGAATAAAGCTGTAATGCTATGAGGACTCCCTCATAACGACATTAATAGATACTAATCGTCTCACGCATGATAGAACTCCGGATTATAAGCAGATCGATTAGGTTTTTATCTCTCTTATCTCCTACAGTTACGTCATCCCACCAGGAAAACTATGAAAGAAAGAAGTAATTCTTTCCCTGATATGCCTTCCTTTGTTAATAGATCTGAAAGGATACTTCCCTTTCTATTTTAGTTAGATAAATATTTGGTTCAAAGATAAGGCGGTTTTAAATTTTGTGGAAAAGTCAAGTTAACATGTTTTAGCAAAACGTTAACCTGGAGTCGTACGTATGAAGTTTGGTGTTAATTTTATACTAAAGGATACTTAATTTCTATTTAGGTTAGATAAATATTTGCTTCAAAGATAAGGCGGTTTTAAATTTTGTGGAAAAGTCGAGTTAACATGTTTTAGCAAAACGTTAACCTGGAGTCGTACGTATGAAGTTTGGTGTTAAATTTTATACTAAAGGATACTTAATTTCTATTTTGGTTAGATAAATATTTGCTTCAAAGATAAGGCGGTTTTAAATTTTGTGGAAAAGTCAAGTTAACATGTTTTAGCAAAACGTTAACCTGGAGTCGTACGTATGAAGTTTGGTGTTAAATTTTATACTTCCTCTCATGATTTACATTGTAAAATATTTGTACTTTTATTATACCTCAATATAATGACTGAAAAGAAAAGTTTTACGAATATTTAAACTACTTTTAGTGACAGCAAATTGCTTATAAAATCTCTTTATTTCCATTTCCTTTATTTTACTTTTTTTGGTGGAAGGGGGACTTGTCACCTCTGTTGCTAACTTATTAACAGGAAGCTATTATTTATTGTTATTAAAGGATAAACAGTACTCTTGTAATTGCTTCCTTTGAATTAAGCGGAATATTTTACTAAGTTGGGCGTAAATCTTCAAATGCTTATGTTTTTTTACTTGTTTCTCTGTCCATTTTACCACCATATTGGAAATGAAAGAAACCGTTGAAAAAATTATTATTATTTATTTATTTTTTTTTTTTTTTTGGCAACGAAAACCTTAGCATTTTTGGAGTGCCTTGCAGTTAAAAAAGCAAGAAATGCATGAGAAAAAATTATAGGTTAGTAACCATTACAATTAACGGAAAAACAGCGAAAGATATAATTGAAAGGGAATGTGAAATTCCTATATGTGAAGGCCATTGGAAATATGAAACTAGGCTCATGCCTGATAGAAATGAAATGGATCATCATGAGTTAAAAAGAACGGATTCTATCCCTTAATAGTATGAAGAGGGAACGTTATTAGAAATAAGTATTGAATGATCAGAAAATTAAACAAAGTAATAAAAGCAGGCTTAGTTCACATACAGGAACTTTTAATTGCGTATACATAAGGTGACCAATGAGATGTAATTATTAGTATGGGTTTTATTGCCTATAAAAAGATCTTATGATATTCCATGGTATTGTCTAGTGTTCGTCCACCATCCTTCATATGCAAATTCTAGCATAGTAGTCAAAATCTATTCATAAGTAATCATAAGTAAATTTTGTTTAAAACGAAAGCTAATATCAACGGTCATCTTGTAAGAATAGAGTATACTCATTAATATGCATGCCATGTTAATTACCTTTTTTGATAGTTTTAGAGACAGATTTAAACGCCTTTTCCTTCTCTCGGTTTGGTCTCCTTTATAAGAAAATAATGTGTTTTGAAAAAAAAAAAAACAATTGCGGCTAGAAGCATATGCCTTATCAAGCCATTATACCATACCCCCTTCATCCCTCCCCTAAAAAGAAAAGGGGAAAAAAAGGGTTGGTGGGAAAGGAATGGAGACTATTTCTAAAAATGTTTGGTGTTGCCAGCATGGACTTTTGCTCCCATGAACAGTCGGTGAATTCCCAAGGTAGCGATATGGCTGATTCTTAATAGTTTCGCTATATAATTTACCCATATTTCCACAAACCAGAGCTCTTTATCAGGTCCTCTTACTGTTCCAGGGGGTTCAAGATTATTTGGGAATTCCGCCACGAATTTTTGTATGGTCCTTTGGGTATTGTCATCTCTGCCATTATTTTTTTTTTCTTTTATATATATGTAGGCATGGGTTTTATCGTACTTAGGGATTCCCAAATTGCATTTATCTTTAGTTTTTTCTCTGTGTTTTTTTTTCCTATCGTCCGATCTAGATTGTATGCTTACTGTTTTTATGTTTATCTATCTCTAATAATAACAACATTTTCTCTGAAGAATACGGCCACTTTCATGTTTTTAAAGCGGAACTTGGAGGTGGACACCCTGTTCTTAAAACTTCTATGATTGGGACTGCTTCTTACACCCACATTCAGGGTCCCTCCCCCATCTTAAACACTGCATCATACTGTTTTCTCCACTTCGTTCTTCATTCTTCTTCAGTTACCCAAACCATCTGAGGCCAGGCTATGATATCATTTCAACTTCTGTAAATGGGGTTGTGTGTGTATTGTTGTGGATATTTTTTTTCGGATCGGATAGCCTCGTTATCTGCTTACTTTTCGGATTGCCACTATTAAAAAGTTAAAAAAGTTAAAGTTGCGGGTTTTAGGTCTCCACTGAGACGATCTACATCATTCTCCTCGGGTCTACCATAAGCCAGCAGGGACTATCACTAGTCCCCTCTAACCTCCCTTCCAGGCACCACCCTGGGGAGAACCCCCCGGTAGAAGGTCTCACGGTATTCGCGTCCTTGGCGGGGACCGAATTCGGAACCTCTGAAACAGAAGCCCGCGACGCTACCAACCAACAGATTATGTACAGTTCTATGAAGGTAATGGGGTTTTTAACTTAGCCTCGAGGCATGTTAAGGCTAGATCGTTTCTTTGAGCTACACTTCCATTTTTCATTCCAAATATACTAAAACTTTTCGTCTCCATCATGAATATGAATGTTTTAATAAAAACAGGCATACTCTTTTCATCTCAGTTATAAAATGTTATGATCCTAAGGCCATGTCGAGCTCTTGTGACAGAGGTATTTTTATATTTATTTCAGAAATAGATCTTATGAAAGCTATTTAAATTTCATAAAGACATCTTCGCTTTTATGGTTATAAATTGAATATCCTTTTATTCCCTATGTATAATAACGATATCGGCGTCAATGACCTTCGATGTCAGGATAACAGAGAACTCTAAACTAATCAATCAGTCAATGATGTAGGTTAAATATCACAGTTGGTAATAGATAGCACTGTGAAAGACAATCTTGGTGGAGAGACCCGGGGCCTTAGTCTCTTTTGACTGCACTGAATCCAGAGGTCCTCGCCAGGTCCCCTACTCCCTTTCATTCTTTAGTCTGCTTGTGGGCCATCTTTTGGCGTGAGCCCCTACTGGCTTATGACCAGCTTAATTTAAGCCAGCCACCAACGATGTAGATCAATTCTCAGAGGGGGTTATTGCCTTCAGTTCACCTCTCGTTGGTCTTTGCAGCATCTTTTCGGCTCTTGATATATATATCTATATCTTTAATTTTCAGCATTACCTTCGTCCCTGCCTCTTTTCTTCGATCTTGGCTTCCAGTCTGTTAACTTATACTTCATAGTGCAAATCCAAGTTTTCCCCAGGTCGTACGTAGTTGCTGAAGGACTTTATGTTGGACCATGTGGTCCAAATCCACGAATCCATTCCGATAAAAAGGTAACTTTTTTTCCAGTCTTCATGCTTTGGAATTTGAATATCCCGATGGTGATCAAAGTGAAATATCTAAATCATTAGAATTTGGATGTGCCGAGGGCGGCAGTAATTCATAATTCTGCACGCTGTTCAATTGATAGAGTTGAGGTGAGCAAAAGTTTCAAAATAGATTATTGGGAATCCACAAAGCGTTGAGAACGGATGCAAGCTGCAGTGAATCTCATCAAGAGATTGGATCCAATGGAGTTATTTGTTGGCCTTATTCCATAATAATTGCCTTGCAAATACTGTAATTATATGTTTCTTTTTAATGGATAAAACATCAAAAGCAGGCCCCGTCTACGTTGCAAAAGTATCGAACTGAAAATGTGCCTCGGGATTGCATACGTCCGATAGCAATTCATGATGGATATTGCCGAGTGTTGCACGGTTGCTGAAAGAGCAAACAGTGCATTCGTCGTGATTGCAAGCACGGCTACACTTGATGCAGAGTGTAATAAAATTGCAGGCAATCAAGAGTCGCAATATGCGTTGATGACATTCAGTGGTGCCATAACAAGGAACCGTTGACCTCGAGTTATTATTTGCTGGGGTTTTAATTGAAAAGAAGCATGGCCAGTGTATGCATTCTCATGTTTTAGTTGGCTGGAATGAAAATTACTATCGCTTTGTGATGAATATTATGCTGAGCTAAAATAGCCTTTTAAGCTTATCCTTTCGCTTACACTGTTGTTATTGGCCACGTTGGAAAGAGGTTAGGGAAGTATTTCCTGTCCCGGCCATTTCTAAGGTTAATGAAATTATTATTGTTGTTGACATAATATCGGCAGTAGGGGCAAGAGCAGCTGTAAGAGTATTTGTTGTTTCGGAGAGTAATGAATTTAAAGTTTCAGGAATTGTTTCAGGAATTTTGAAAGTCTTGAAATATTATTGCGTATGAGAGCTCTGTGTCGTTTTAGATATTGCTCTTGTAATTTCAACATAGTATATCATTAGAAATTTAAAAACCGGAGATTGCATACTCGTTCAATGACGTTTCATTCTGCGTATTCCTGCTTTTCATTTCATAGAATCAGGAAATGTATTAGGTATGAAGAGAACGACTTTTCACTGCTTATTCCTGCTTATCATTTAATAGATTCATGAAATAAGATTTTGATTATATGTGGCTATTTAGTTCACGAGAAAAGTCAATGACATGTGTATTGCAAAATCTCTCTTCTTAATGAACATTGTATCACTAGAAGCGGCACCACAAGTTGCTAATAAATAATTGGCTTTAAAGATGAAAAATAAATTTGAAATTTCAGAGAAACATATTTTAGACAACATAATAATGCGAAAACCTTAAAGCTCATTGTGTTTATATGAATTTTTAAAATTAAGTTGAATCGACAAAACGAAAAAAAATGGAGTTCTTGTTTTAAAGAATGATATGGAAAATTTTTGCAAACAGGAAACTGAACGACTTATAATGAATAGTAGATAGGAAGAGAAGGCTAGAGGAGAAGAAGCAGAAGATGAAAACGAGGTAGAGCGCACAATAAAATTGTATGAAAACTATTGATAGAAAAAGCTGGGGATTCAGAGGAAAGAGAAAAGAAAGGAAACCCCAACGAGAATTAGAAAATCCATAAAATATCGTTGGTAAAATTCATAGAACTAATAAAAACACCTGAAGAAGAGAAGGATAAAAAGGGGGTTCTTCTAAATCTATGGAGTTACAGCGAATGTAACATGGCTTGTTCTAGGTCAGTGGGAGAGCTGAGAATTTATGTCTATTCTAGGTCTGATGTGAGTTACTGAACTTCTGTGGCTGGTAGTCTTTCTGTGACTGGGGGGATAGGTGCCTTTTCTGTTTCTGTTGGCAAGTTATGGAAGGTGTCATTTGGGGGGGGGGGGGGGACGGGATGTGTTAGTGCAGTGGTTCTTAAACTTTTTTGCCTTGCGCCCCCCTTCTGCGTTAAACATAGATCCCATGCCGCCCCCCTCCCCACCCTTGAAATTTCTGCCAGAGTAGAAAGTATTATTTCAATAAGATAAACATTGTTCATAGAAAATTGGTAAAATAAATATATTATGATGAACAAAATTTTATCATAATCTTTTTTCAAACTGTTTTTGCATTATACAGATTACAGTTATTACATTGATAGAAAATACTAGAAAAAATACAAATTACTGCAGAAATAAACATAATTTTTACTCTTAATACAATCATTCATGGATCATGACCACATAAAAAAATATTACACATCCTCCTTAGTAATTGATTTATCCATATTTATGTAGTATTGTAAAAAAAAGCCATCATAATTACTACATTTTTATTATCATTGTTACTATTTTAACTACTTGCGCCCCCCTTGAAAGCTCCTGGCACCCCCCTAGGGGGGCGTGCCCCCAGTTTAAGAATCACTGTGTTAGTGTATTCTATGTGTATTCTATGTGTATTTGAGTTTGTGAATGGAGAGGGAAAGGGTGGTGTATGCCATACAGAAATTCCACTTACCTCTCTTTCAGCCTTCAGTGCTTCCCTTTTTCTCTGGAGTTCCGACCTGGCTCTGGAGTGTCTCATGAAATTACCCAAAACACCTGCCATCTTGTTTGGGCGTCGTCTTCTTATTTATATTATTATATGTAATTTTACGATTTATATACGCAAGATATTATCGTATCTTATTCGGTTCCAGATTTTCTGCACCTATTTCATTACACTTCCTTTTATTAACTTTTTTTTGGCCGAATATATTCGTATTTTTTTGTACACCTCTATATATTTACTTTATTTCTTATTCAATCACTTTATTTGTTCTAGTACATATGTGGGTTTTAGATATCAGTTAAACTTTTTTTTTTTTCAATTTTTATTTGATCTTTTCAATATATTCACAAATTCTATGGATCTCTGCACTGATATTTCAACTAAACTCATATGGGGAATTTTATGAATTTTTTCAGCTAATGAATTTGGAATTGTTTACTTTTCATATATCGTTATTTATTATTTTATTGCTTCTTTATTTGTATGCTCTTATTATTACTGCTTGATAGATAAGGTAATTTCTACATTTTTCTTCATGTCAAAATCTCCTTTGAAATACTTTTCTTAAGACAATCTTATCTAATGTTATTCTCGAAATGTATTTTCTTGAATTGGGAATGTAATTATCAGTTTCTTATGAAAAGTAGATATTTTTCTATATGTTCACTTGGTTCATTGTGGCGATTACATTATACCCACTGTTGTCAAATATATAAACATACTCCCTGCTACTTTGACAGTTGTGTTCTGTGAGTTTTGCGTTCGCTTGCATGAGACCGCTCGTGTTTATACTTATCCACCTTTCTTTTAAGTTTTAAGTTGCCTCTTGATGTGGAGTGGATGTTTTGAATGCCTCTTCTCCCCTCTCTTCAGGAGAAGGATTAGTGGAAAGCAATTTTCTTTTGGTGCCGTTCTTTGTATGCGGGGTGTAAGGTCCTATTGCCAGTTGAGCATCTCAGGTAAATTCTGGTCTTGTTGGTGCTTGCTGCTCTTGGGGCCGGGAGTAAAGTTCTTTTTGAAGTCTCTTGGCTTTTCAGGGCTAATTTGTAACCCTCTGTACACGTGACGAAGGGAATTCGTTCTTGCAATATTCTAATGTGATCATTAGTGGCAGTGGTAAGAATAACTTTTATTTTACTTTGGAAGTAACACTGAAACCAATAGCTACTAGTTTTGTACTCGATTCAGAGTTATTTGAAATGTTTCTAATTATGTAGTTCGTTAGTATTTTTTTTCCTTAGAATATAATACGCAAGAGAAACAAAGCCAGCGTAAGCGACCTTATTGCTTACTTAATTCCTACTTAACCCAATACCCAGCGAAAGCATTTGCATTTCCACCAAGAGGCACTTGATTCATTAAAGCACTACAATTCGAGTTTTGTGTTTCATGAACTGGAAGGAAGAAAGACCATTTTATATCAGCTGGTGTTCGTCATTTCTGAAAGACCATTTTTGGGCTTCACTAGCTATTCTAAAATCTTGACTTATTTCAGGTGCTAAATAATTGGCACAATTTTGTAATAGCCCCGTTGCTACCGCAAACTAAATGTTAAATTACGTCAAAGGTTTTTTTTAAGATATTATAATTAGGAAATTCAATTGTAAATAAAATTCCACAGCTTGATTAAATTTAAAGATTTTTTTTTTTTTTATTAACCCAAGTCTGTTTTCGATGAAACGATAGAATGAAACAGGATCTCATGTTGTGATGCAAATAACATAGTATTTTCCTTTTATTATTATTATTATTATTAAATGCTAAGCTACAACCCTAGTTGGAAAAGCAGGATGCTATAAGCCCAGGGGCTCCAACAGGGAAAATAGCCCAGTGAGGAAAGGAAATAAGGAAAAATAAAATATTTTAGGAATAGTGACAATATTAAAATAAATATTTCCTATTTAAACTATTAAAACTTCAACAGAACAAGAGGAAGAGAAACCAGATAGAGAAGTATGCCCGAGTGTATTTTTCTTCATTTGTCTGATATGTATATATATATATATATATATATATATATATATATATATATATATATATATATATATATATATATATATATATATATCTTTGTGGTTGGAGGGGGTGGGGGCTTTCAGTGGAATCCTGCATGCTTCCCTAGAGAAGAATAGATGATTAATGTTTAAGGATGAATTAATGTCTTACTTGTGATATGGAACTGATGAAGATCTACATGAAATAAAGGAGCTTGTCTGAACAGGGGTTTGGATTGCATACTGCGCATGCCATGTCATTTGAATGATTGATTTGATTTGTATACATATAGGTGCATATTATATCTTGCGTTTGGGGTTTTATCTTTTATATTTACTTATGATTTAAAGAATTTTATTTCTATTCCAATCTTTTTCAAGGGAATGAAATCATCTGGTTATTACGTTTCTTACACTAACTCATTGAGTAACTTACTTCAAGGGAATTAACTTAAATTTTTTAAATATTTCAATTGTTTGTATACTTAATCTTAGTGCTGTATTACTTACGCTGTGCTAATGTTTGCCAGGAGTAATAGAAGTAAACTGAATAAAATTGGGAGATTTTTTACTAGAAACTTTCAGTAAAGCGGGATGGACTTTTAAGGGCCTAAGCACACTGGCGACTTTGTAGAGCCACAAGTGGCTGCGTTTTGTGGCGGGGATATTTTCTCCCATAGGTTCCCATTGTTTTCAAGCTTTGCCGATTACACTTGTGTCTGTGGCTTGCGACTGTGGTAAGCTGTCCCCGCCACAAACAGCGCATTTTGTGGCAGCGTTTTGTGGCTGGCTGAGAGCACAGTAGTGACATCTGGCGACCACATGTGGCTGCTAATCAGATGTAGTGATATCGGTGTGGTGACCACATGTGGCCGGGTATTCAAAACATAACCTAATGTGGTCGCCACATGTGGCTCTAAAAAGTGGCTAGTGTGCTCTGGCGCGCAACTTTGTGCGGCCACTTGTGGTGCCACAGAGTGGCTAGTGTGGTCGAGGCCTAAAGCACGTAGGTGTTCAAAAGACATTAAGAGTTCTACTATTCCATGTCAACCTTTCGTAATGAAAATATTCCCATTTACGCTCGACCATCAGAGATCTAATGGTATCCCAAAAATCGCCTAGCCAAGAATCGAACTACTAGGCTACGGTCACCCGTGATCCCTCTTTAGACTTTGAGTGGATTTTCAAAACTTGCACATGTGGGAGTTTTATGGTAAAATACCATGAACTACATTCCTTACCTCTCTCTCTCTCTCTCTCTCTCTCTCTCTCTCTCTCTCTCTCTCTCTCTCTCTCTCTCTCTCTCTCTCTCTCTCTCTCTATATATATATATATATATATATATATATATATATTCTGTCTTTATATCAATGTATATTTATTTTATGTTTATGATATATATGTATGTATAAAGGTGTATATAAGTGTGTGCGTATATATATATATATATATATATATATATATATATATATATATATATATATATATATATATATATATACAAACACACGACTTTTCTTACCTAGCGGTTTTGATAATCTTCAGTGAAAGGACCTAACGTTGAAACCTAAACGAAACGGATTGGCTGACACATGTTTACTTAATTATTTATCTGAGCTGCAGTAATGTCAGCTATGATTTTGATGGATATGTGGTTAGCCACCTGATTCCGAAAGATAAGCTGAAAACGGGAATGTTAGGCACTCTTTCTAGGTGGAAAGGGGCTATGTTACATGTATATATATATATATATATATATATATATATATATATATATATATATACATACATATATATATATATATATATATATGTATATACATATATATGTATATATAGATAGATATAGAGACGACTGGCGAGATCAAACCGAGGTCCTTTACGTCAATAGGCGTAGGAGGAGATGATGATGATGATGATGAATATATATATATATATATATATATATATATATATATATATATATATATATATATATATATATATATATATATATATATATATATATATATGTATATGGATATGTATGTATGTGTGTGTACTTGTTTGCTCGCTTCTGCACGTGTTTGTATTATTCATATATTAGATGGCCATTTATTAGGGAAAAAAGACATTTGAAGGATTCTCATAGTCACTGACCAGTTACAGAAGAGGTATGTACCTTTTACCATCATTAGAAGTTACTATGAATTTAGCTTGTTTAAAGTTTAATTATCAGAAGATTAAAAAAAAAAAGGGGGTAGAAATATTTCAGGCAAAGAGAGCAAGGTGAGATTTCTGGCATTGTGTCAGCTCATGAAGATTAAAGGGCAGCGAGTGAAAGACTTGAGGAAATCAAAGGGGGAATGTGGCCGCCGACTAGACGATAGGTGAACAATTCTATAGAGTATTTGTTTCGACAGGGAAAGAGGGAGAACGTGGACGTATTCTTTCCTTTGAAATATAATAGAACTATAGTCCATTTCTTTTGGCGATGCATATTTGCACCGACTCGCGGCGGTGCCCTTTTAGCTCGGAAAAGTTATCTGATCGCTGATTGGTTAGAATTATCTTGTCCAACCAATCAGCGATACGGAAACTTTTCCGAGCTAAAAGGGCACCGCTGCGAGTCGGTGCAAATATGCCTCGCTAAAAGAACCAATCAGCGATCAGGAAACTTTTCCGAGCTAAAAGGGCACCGCTGCGAGTCGGTGCAAATATGCCTCGCTAAAAGAACCAATCAGCGATCAGGAAACTTTTCCGAGCTAAAAGGGCACCGCTGCGAGTCGGTGCAAATATGCCTCGCTAAAAGAACCAATCAGCGATCAGGAAACTTTTCCGAGCTAAAAGGGCACCGCTGCGAGTCGGTGCAAATCTGCCTCGCTAAAATAAATTGACTATAGGTTCCACTGTTAAAGATTTCGCGTAAATATCTTTGGTTTTCTATTTTTCGTTTTGGATTATCTTGTAGATTTAGGTATTGTACTAAAATAGTGTACGTGATCCGTCAAAAACTATAAATATATGGACTATAAATATATTTATAGACAATAAAGTCTAAGAAGGGTTATCGTGGGCTATTGGAAACGCTCCCGTCTGGCGATCTGCCGGTCTGGGGTTCGAGTCACGCTTAAGCTCGATAGTTTTTTGTAGTGTCTGCAACCTCACCATCCCTATGAGCTAAGGATGATGGTTTGGGGGATTCTATAGGTCTACCTGGTGAATCAAATCATCAGAATCCATTGCCTGGCCCAGCCTGGTCCTAGCATGGGGGCGGGGGCTTGGGCGCTAAACGTATGAATATCTGGTGAGTCTGTAGGGCCTTTGTGCTGCTAGCTTGCCTATGCCATTCATGAGTGACCTTTAAACCTTAAGCATGGAGTGACCCAATTGCAGTCTCTGGATGTCATGGGAGATGCGAATGAAAATAGGCTATTTCATTGTTTTGTATGATAAGACTCAAATGAATATATCAAGATGTTTTTATTATATATTTAGTGTTATAAAATTTCACCGCTGTTGGAAATAAAATATTAATTCTTGGAATTGGTTGAAATAACTAAAAGTGGAGAGAGAGAGAGAGAGAGAGAGAGAGAGAGAGAGAGAGAGAGAGAGAGAGAGAGAGAGAGAGATTCTTATCTTTTACCTTTGGAGAGAGAGAGATTCTTATCTTTTACCTTTGGAGAGAGAGAGATTCTTATCTTTTACCTTTGGAGAGAGAGAGAGAGAGAGAGAGAGAGAGAGAGAGAGAGAGAGATTCTTATCTTTTACCTTTGGAGAGAGAGATTATTATCTTTTACCTTTGGAGAGAGAGAGAGAGAGAGAGAGAGAGAGAGAGAGAGAGAGAGAGAGAGAGAGAGAGAGAGAGATTCTTATCTTTTACCTTTGGGAAGTCTTTTGATTAATATGACTCTGGGCGAATTAAATTTTCAGGGATTGTTTTTAGGGGCGAGGTTGTTACTCTGTTCCCCTCTCTGCCCCGTTGCTATTCATCGCAGTCGAATAACTTATAAGGTATAGGGTGAGTTTCTCGAGTCAGTTGAGGCACAATGGTTGTTTCCTGTAATCAGCCTTGTATTGTTTGTGTTGCCCGGTTTTTATACGGAGACTCCCTCTGGTGAGTAGATGCTGTTATCTACTTTCGATTATATATATATATATATATATATATATATATATATATATTCTACTTTCGATTATATATATATATATATATATATATATATACAAATATATATATATATATATATATATATATATATATATATATATATACAATTTTCTAACTTATACTGGGCTCGAACCGTAGTCTATTCAAATGAAAGGCAATCATGCCACCAGAGGCTATTTGAGCACGATATCGTGTTGTTTTTCATCCTTATGTATATATATACATGCGTGTGCGTGTATATATATATATATATATATATGCGTGTGTGTATATATATATACATATATATATATATATATATATATATATATATATATATATGTGTGTGTGTGTGTGTGTATATATATATATACATATTATTTATTTGTGTGTATGCATGTATATCTACAAGCATAGTGCGATTTTCCATAGCAAGAATTTATAACCACACCCACATATCGTTTGCTCAATCATGAATGAACCTTTCTTCTTATGCAATTTTAAACCCTTCAAGTACATACATTGGAAGCTTACGAACCGTATATGTACCCATTTGATAACCATTTCTTTCTGTCATGGATACTTTTTTGTTCTTATATATTGAGACCTTCCTCGTAGATATTTCTTGTAATGCATCTATCCGTCATATCCTAGATTGCTCTTAACAATTTTAGATTAAATGTTTTCCTAAACTAATTTTCTCCAACTCTTTTTTCATGACTAAACTATTTGAAAACAGGGAAGATTGAACTATTTGAAAACAGGGAAGATTGAAACACAGTATTTGAAAACAGGGAAAATTGAACTATTTGAAAACAGGGAAGATTGAACTATTTGAAAACAGGGAAGATTGAACTATTTGAAAACAGGGAAAATTGAACTATTTGAAAACAGGGAAGATTGAACTATTTGAAAACAGGGAAGATTGAACTATTTGAAAACAGGCAAAATTGAACTATTTGAAAACAGGGAAGATTGAACTATTTGAAAACAGGGAAGATTAAACTATTTGAAACCACTAAAGGCTAAGTTATTTAAAAACACTGATCTGCTTTCTCCAACGTCAACTCTTACCAACTTTTCCATATTTCACACACTGTTGCCGTTAGATTTTCACGAATGGAGAATATCTATCTCCCTTATAAAATAAAGAGCAATTGTCTGGATGTGTATATATATATATATATACATATACATATACATATACTCTCTCTCTCTCTCTCTCTCTCTCTCTCTCTCTCTCTCTCTCTCTCTCTCTATATATATATATATATATATATATATATATATATACATATATATATAGATATATATATGTCTGTGTGTATATATAGTATATATATATATATATATATATATATATATATATATATATATATATATATATATATATATATATAATTTCTTTCCCGTCACGCTCAGCGGCATTGCCAGACGTATATGGACACGATCTCTCCCCGTCCCTCAGGTAGAGAGGAGAGGTGGCAGTCATACCCTGGTGAGAAGGGATACCCCGAGAGGTAGCCTACCGTCATTTTTGACGGGTCGCGTAAAACTAGTTCGCTCATATTCAGTCAATTGAGAATATCTTCATAATTTCGTCTTACTGATAATCCCTCTCCTACGTCTCCCTATAGTGATTTAGCCTCGAAAAGTCTTTTGAGTGAAAGACTGACAGAGCCTGTTATCGCTCATTAGAGCTATAGAATTCACCTGCAATTACTCTTTTA
Source organism: Palaemon carinicauda (assembly GCF_036898095.1). Classification (NCBI taxonomy): domain Eukaryota; kingdom Metazoa; phylum Arthropoda; class Malacostraca; order Decapoda; family Palaemonidae; genus Palaemon; species Palaemon carinicauda. Next base: position 7,011,908 of record NC_090762.1, on the reverse strand, counting down.
TTGTTACGTTTTTCCTTTGCCCGTAATGATTGATATCCGTCTTCGTAATAATCTTCTACTTCAAGTTTAGATTTTTTCAGATCCTTAGATATTTTTTATATAGGTGAAGATTTTTAAATTTAATGTATAATGATGGAAAGGAAGTAATGTTAACGACCTCATTTCCACAGTATGTGTTTCATTATCTTGACTTTTTACAGTTTTTTTAGCTGTTTCCCATTATGTAAAAAGCATCATACAAAAATTGCTTCTAACTATTGACAATTCTTTTGCATTTGGTTTCTTATTTTGCCACTAGAGAGTTATTGGCTTCTTTGACTGGCCAGGCAGAATTACATTGGATCCCTGTCTCTGGTTACGGCTTAGTTTTCCTTTGCCCACACATACACCGAATAGTCTGGCCTATTCTTTCAACATTCTCCCCTATCCTCATACACCTAACAACGCTGAGCTTAGCAAACAATTTTTGTTTAAGGGGTTAACTACTGCACCATAGTTGTTCGGTGGCAACTTTCCTCTTGGCGGCTATATATGTTGTGTAAGTAAAGGTCGAGCATAATGGAATGTTCTGATAAGATTTCATTTAAAAAAAAAAAAAAAAAAAAAATTAATTGCTTTGGAACGTTATAATAGTCTCGAAAAGGCCTCTGATCTTAAGTTTAAGACTACTGTTTCGAAAGTTTTTTCCCTGGAACTTAGAATTAGATTTCTAAATGGTTTTTGGATCTGAGTTGTTAGATTACAATCTTGAAAATTTAATTTGGTTTAAGTTTTTTAAATAAAGTCTTAAAAGTGGTTTATATTGCTTGAAATTATAAGAAACGATTATTAGAATATTCAAGTTAAGAACGTTAAAATGATTTCCAGAAAATGGTTTTAATTCTAGAATTTGAAGGGATTTTTTTTTTTCCGAGCAATGCTCACCAGTAAACTTTCTGTCTCCCTGCTGTAAGAAGGTCACCTATAAACAATTAATCTAAACATAAGGATGTGTACCCTTAAGCTTCGTAAAGAAAGAAATTAGTTACGTGTGATTAGAATGATAATGAACAAGTATATTCTGTATATTGCTCAAACTTGTATCAATATTCTAAATGTTTCTGAAGGAGAACATTATTTCAAATAACACTTGAACGTTTAGATAAACTTCACATGGTTTTTTCTCATTTCAAGGTAACATAGTTTTCTCTTTTGTTTACTCTGCATTATTCAGGACTTTACATTTTTTTCTAAACATTTCTTTTAAATGTATATTGTTTTATAATTGTGAATTACATTTTCCGTGTCTTTAATGTTAGTCATTTTAAGAATTGAAAGATACTTTTCCTGAAAACCTAAGAATTATTTGAAAATCATATAAAAGTCTCGTAAATTTGATAAGTAGTTTGATGGACGACTTTAAATTCCCTGTCTCGTGTCAAGAAATTTCCTTATTACCTTGAATACTAGAAGCATCGGAACTCAGACCTAGTAATAAATGCAGTGCAAAATAAATTAGAAAAAAATAAATAGAGAGCAATAAACCCACTTTCAATTGTTTATTATATTTAGCATAAAAGTTTATTTAAGATACTTAGACTCAGGATAGCAAAGTTATAAATAATGACAAATATATTTAACTTGACCTCCCCTAAAAATGAAGGTATAGCACTCGTGTAACTATCAGCATTAATTATAGAAATTTCATATCAATTATTATTTGCACATTAAAAAGTAATGAACATCCAGTATATACAGTATATGTATACAAACACAATCACGCGTGCGCGCGCGCGCACACACACACACACACACACACACACATATATATATATATATATATATATATGTGTGTGTGTGTGTGTGTGTGTGTGTGTGTATGATCTTGAAGAGGAGTGGAGTCTGGAGACATGGCAGCATTTGGCAGCCTACGTTTCCTCCATCATCCGTCTACTATTTTTAGCAATAGAATTTCAAAATGTTACATATTTGATGATTTGCTATTCATCAGCGATGATATTAGTGCACTCTAAACGCTATTATAATATATCATGTCTTTTATAAATCCCTCAGCAGAACTTTAATAAATACTTTCTCATAGACTTATAAGACATGTCCGTCTGTCAGCTTCCAGACTAGAGTAATATATTTTAGTTTTAAGTCTTTGCTTTCTCAACTTATTGCACGTGAATGAAATTGCTTCTCTTCATTTTTATACGTCATGGCACTGGTGGAATTATACCGAGTCCTTGCGCTGTGTCGCCCCCTGAGATTCAAATGCCAAAGCAATGTACTTTATTTGACTTAGATGAATTGCTTTGCAAGGTTAAGAATGTGCTTGAGAAACTTTATTCCATATGAATATTAATCTTTGAGTTCTTTTCTGTATAAAATATCAAGAAAGAATTTATTGCTTTAATGGCACAGGACAATGAACTATTCACATGAGATAATCCTAAGTTCATCGTCGCTAGTAACGCCAGTTTATGATAGAATCTCAGTAAATTCTTCTAAGACATATATATATATATATATATATATATGTGTGTGTGTGTGTGTGTGTGTGTATATATATATATATATATATATTATATTATATATATATATATATATACAGACACACATATATATGTGTGTTTAATTACCCTTTATAAGTGGGATACCTTAACGTGGTGAAAAGGTTTATGTATCACTCTCAGTAAAGCTTTACTAGTCAAGGCCACTCATACTAGGTTGGTTTGCTGTGAGGTATCAGCTTAAATTGTGCCACCATCACCAATCCGTACCGGCCAGCGGGGTGAGGAAAACTGGCCAAACCCCAACCATGAATAAGGACGTGCCTGAGCCCTGTGTCTTGCAGTGGACTAAAAACAGCTGCATTTGTTGTTGTATTTAGTTATGTGTGCATGGCTTCACTCAACACGTATAAGTTAAACCATAGGGATAACGTTGTCCTGTTATGCCATTGACAGTAGAACCTTATATAGATTAATAATAATAATAATAAAAATAGGGAAGCGGGGTACATGGGGAAAGGAAGAGCACCCCTGGACACAATCCAGTTCACAGCCCAGAGGCAGGCACTCGGGACGGGAAAGACCAAGGAAATAGGGAGAAAGAGAAGCACAGGAGAAGAACAAAAGAGAGGGGCAGACCCCCATACGACATTAGGGAATTGGTATTATTATTGTATGTAGATTACGTTAATATCTGGAACTCGACTAATGTTTTAACGGTAATCTTATTAATGAGTCATATGTATGTTTTGATCAATGTGTCATGCGAGAAATCATTGACAAGCAAGATCTTTTGTCTTAGATTTTAAATAGTGGTGCAAAAGATTTGGTCAAATATATTAGATTTTTTATTTATATGAAATATTCAAAAGCTAAGGATTTATAAAAAAATATCTAATTTTTTAATTTAATGATTTCAAGATACTCACTTTGAAATGAAAACAGTTAGTCTATGTCAGTTAATAAAACAGATTGATAAATCCAATACAATGGATATTAATTCTCTCCCTCTCTCTCTCTCTCTCTCTCTCTCTCTCTCTCTCTCTCTCTCTCTCTCTCTCTCTCTCTCTCTCTCTCAAATAACGATCTCAAACTTTCCCAAAGCAGAATTTTAAAATCAGGTCCATGATCACTCTCCTCGGATGCCCTTTTTGCCCGGAGGATATTAATCTCCCCTCATCCGTTCGATAGCCTAATTTGTTTGTTACTTTGTTCCCTTCCTGTGAAGTACGTCCCCTCATTATTCAGACTCAGGTGAACAGGTGCAGATTGAAACGAACAAAGAGAGAGAGAGAGAGAGAGAGGAGAGAGAGAGAGAGAGAGAGGAGAGAGAGAGAGAGAGAGAGAGAGAGAGAGAAATATGTGTATTTATTTCATGAATTGATATTGGTTTAATTACGAGTTTGAAATTAGGAATAGTTAGAAATTTTATAATCAGGCAAAAAAGTAATGATTGATATCGTCCAATAAAAATAGAATTAAAAAGATAATCATTCTTTCCTTTTTATATTTCCCATTTCATATTTTCTTCGTGACAGAGTTAGGAAAGTGCATATGGTATCGTTTAGTGAATATGAAAAGAAACATTAATTTTTAAATTTATCCTTTCATATTTTCTTCGTGACAGAGTTAGGAAAGTGCATTTGGTATCGTTTAATGAATATAAAAAGAAACATTAATTTTTAAATTTTTCCTTTCATATTTTCTTCGTGACAGAGTTAGGAAAGTGCATTTGGTATCGTTTAATGAATATAAAAAGAAACATTAATTTTTAAATTTATCCTTTCATATTTTTTTCGTGACAAAGATTGGTAAGAGCATATGGTTGCCCATTCTTTCAGCCTCTCCAGTCATCTTGTTCCTGTTCACTCAGAATTACGTAAAGG
>NC_090762.1:6995792-7007027 GCF_036898095.1 Palaemon carinicauda | reverse complement strand
TGTACTGTCTTCATTCTTGATAGAGTGATGAAAAAACACCTTAGCCTCCCACCGGCTATTCACCCTCTAGGGATGAGGAACGCCCCTACCTCCCACAACTCGGCTAAAGCAGACACGGAGAAAGCCCTCGCTTATTTATAGCAGGCCAACTGCTATTGAAATAACTGGCATCATGCTCTATTTGATCACTCTAATATAATTACATTTATTTGTCCACCCTCGTTAGATTTGCCATCATGGGAAAGCTGGTAATGTGCTTATAAATGTTTTCATTCGCTTATTGAATTTTTCGTCCATAGAGAACTTCGACCTTTTAGGGAACGGAATGAGTTGAAACAGTTATCCAAGGGGTGGGGGTGGGGGGGGGGGGGGGGGGGTGTTTGTAGCAGCATTTCGATATTCAAAGCGCTTAATAAAGAATATTGTCCCAATCACATTGAAACCATTCGAATCTGTAACAGCCTCCCCTCCCTCCCCCACGCAGATGGCAGGGTATTTAAAAAAAGAAAATGGCGAATGATTGTCATAATGTGACCTGATGGATATCGTAATTAAGTCGTTTTGAATTCTTAATTGAATTACGATGATGAGTTCCCTATTGGCGATTATTGTGCAATTTACATATATTAGGGTTGGGTTTTGTGAAACATCCTAGGATCCCGTCAGAGGCAATTCTATAGTCCATTTCTTTTAGCGATGCAGATTTGCACCGACTCGCAGCGGTGCCCTTTTAGCTCGGAAAAGTTTCCTGATCGCTGATTGGTTAGAATTATCCTGTCCAACCAATCAGCGATCAGGAAACTTTTCCGAGCTAAAAGGGCATGGCGGCGAGTCGGTGCAAATATGCCTCGCTAAAAGAAATTGACTATAGTTTCCAGTGTAAAAGATTTCGCGTAAATAACTCTGGTTTTCTATTTTTCGTTTTGAATTATCTTGTAGATTTAGGTAATATACTAAACTAGTGTACTTGATCCGTCAAAAATGATGGCCAAATATTGAAGGACACTCCCAAATCAAACCATTGTTCGCTAGTCTTGGGTAGTGCCATAGCCTCTGTACCATGGTCTTCCACTGTCTTGGGTTAGAGTTCTCTTGCTTGAGGGTACACTGGGGCACACTGTTCTATTTAGTTTCTCTTCCTCTTGTTTTGTTGAAGTTTTTATAGTTTATATAGGAAATATTTATTTTAATGTTACTATTCTTAGAATATTTTATTTTTCCTAATATCCTTTCCTCACTGGGCTATTTTCCCTGTTGGGGCCCCTGGGCTTATAGCATCGTGCTTTTCCAACTAGGGTTGTAACTTAGCATTTAATAATAATAATAATAATAATATGCGCACGCGCACACGCAGCCCACTCTCACGAGGATATTACTACTCCCTCTCTCCCCTATCCGAAGCAAGATGCCAGAAAACTTTAAATCAATCAATCAATCTCCCCTATCCGAGGGACGGGAGAGACCGAGTTATTATACGTCTGAGCCTGATTTTATATATATATATATATATATATATATAAATATATATATACATATATATGTGTATATATATATATATATATAATGTATATATATACACACATATATATATATATATAGTATATATATGTCTGTGTATATATATATATTTATATATATATATATATATATATATTCAGTCACTTGCTCTTTATTATTTAAGGGAGATGTATTATATTGGTAGCTTTTTATATTAAGATTGTAGCAATGGTAGATCGGGTATGATACTTTCTTATCTATCTTGTTAATTCTCATCTTATTTCTTATACAATAAGGTTTGTAGTTGTTTTAATGATAGTAATGTTAAGATTGTTTCATATACAACAGTTGTTGTAACTATGCAGATGATAATATTACCATTATTAACTAGTGTTAAGAAAAGAAAAGAAAAATGCTGTATGAGAATAGTAGCAAATAGAAGTCGAACAACTGTGCTTGGCACACCCCCCCCCCCCCCTTTGGCCAGCTTGTTAACTACGGATTTATAACAGCGCCATTGCAGTCACATATTGGGAGAAGACTTAACGCCACGGTTTCAAGTAAGGCCGCGCTCGTTTACCGTTATGTCACCGTCTGGGATTATTTCTGCTTTATGAGTGTAAGAAATGCGGTGCTATGTTAGCTTTGCTTGCCGGAATGCTACTGATATTCTCGTAGTTTTTGTTAGCTTTGCGATATTTTTGAAAGGAAATGAATGGGTATTTTCTGTACATGGGACTCCTAAGTTTATTTTACTCCCAGGGAAGTTCTCTTTTTGCGTATTATTATTATTATTATTATTATTATTATTATTATTATTATTATTATTATTATTATTATTACAAGTGTACGTGATCCGTCAAAAATTACGGCTCAATATTCAGATAGATAGGCACACATTCACACGCACAAAAATAGATTAAACCTTTTTCTCCAATTCCCCTTTTCCTCTCGTGGTACTCTTTCCCACCAGGGTATCACTACTTCCTCTCCCTCTTACCTGACGGACGTGGAGAGATATAGTAGCTATACGTCTGGCAATAGCGCTAGAGTGACTTGAAATATATATATATATATATATATATATATATGTATATATATATACACACATATATATATATATTTTTTTTTTCAAGTCACTATAGCGCCATTGCCAGACGTATAGCTACTATGTCTCTCCAGATACTTGTTCTATATTATATAGGGGGAGATTATTATTGTTATTCTTGTACTTATTTACAAAAATTAGCTATGCCACGATCTAGAATAGCAGCATAGAAGACGAAGTAATTCATGCAGTGCCTGTATCAGCTCGTAAGGAAAGGTCATACATAGGATGTTGGCACATACAAGGTTTAGACTTAATGGAAAGGATCATCGAAGAAATTTTCTCGTTCACTTTGTGGCAAACCGTTGCTTCTTAGACGAGAGATGGAATTATTATATAAACGAACAGCTCGAAGGAAAAACTGTCAGCAATTATTATGATTAAAGATTCCATTAACTGGAATTTGACCGATTGAAATAAGGCCCGTTGTGGTCCTCTCTGAGCCAAGCCTTGTTTTGGTAATAGATCCTGTAGATCCTGTCACAAGTTTGGAATGAAACTTGTTAATTATATATATATATATATATATATATCTATATATATATATATATATATATGTATATATATATGTGTGTGTGTATGTATGTATATAAATGACGAAAGCTGGCACGTGATGACCATAAAATATGCATTACAGCCACGAAAGGAAAAAATTAAAAGACTTGATTGGAGTTAGTATTTTCGTTCCTTAGTGACATCAAGAGACTCAACAATTAGAATACATATACGACATCGTATTTATACAGACGGGGATGCCGTATATACAGTATATATATATATATATATATATAATATTTATACATAGAGAGAGAGAGAGAGAGAGAGAGAGAGAGAGAGAGAATATATTATATTTATAATATATATACATATATATAAATATATATATATATATATGAGAGAGAGAGAGAGAGAGAGAGAGAGAGAGAGAGAGAGAGATTTTATGTGCCAGATGATCATCGAGGTCCAATTCTTTCAATGGTGATCAAGTAAAATATTTGAGACATTTAATTATTTTTTCAGGCTAAATTTTTTTCGATTTATATTCTTATACAACGACGTCGATTCCCTTAATATTTCACGTATAAGAGTGTAACATGATATTGAGGTAATCATATGGAATAAATTATTCTGTTATTTTTGTTTATGTTCCTTAGATTTACCATTTAATCATTAATGTTGGAAATTCGTAATGTTTTTCATTTGAAGTTATCTGTAATTAGGATATGTTATGTTTCCATTACAAAAATCGCTTTACATATGGATTTCTGTAATGGTGATGATTCTATACTTATTTAATATAACAATTTCATAAAATTTAATTTGTAACTTCTTTGATTAACTATTTATTTATCATGTTTCCCTTTGTTTATACCATTTCCCGATAAAAAGAATATTTTTCACTTCAAACCATATGGTGTCTATTGCCCATTCAATCTTGAGCTGTTACCCATAGATATATTTTTTTGGTTTAATATTAATTTTTAATTTTATGATAAAGTAATTTATAGGAAATATGGCTAATGATTTTAATTATGATATATGCTAAGGATCTATTATAAATCATGTAATTTCATGGACTACATAGTATATAAAATAATGTAAATATCCCGATTGTTTAGAAGATTAATGTTAATTTGTAATTATATTTATTGAAATTTTTAAATGTAAAATTTGTGGTCAATAAAAATCTATCTATCTATCTATCCAGATATAGTGCAAATATTCATAACTTCTCTTCTTTGCTTCTTTGAATTTAGTGGATTTTGATTCATGGGAATTTGCAAGTTGTCATCTGTGTTTGTAAAGATTTTTAGTCAAGCAAAAACACAATAAGAAATTGCTTATTTCTAGTAAATGTTCGTAAAATTGATGTGTTGATTCATTCGTTCAATTAACTGGCGTTACACCTTCCCGCCAACGGTTGATTTAAAGGTCAGGTTCAGTTAATTTAGGAAAATTATTTCTTTATAGGTTTTAGGATATGTATGATTTGCTATCTTATGTGATGACTGTATTTACATCGGTCTAATAATGTATTTCATTAGAGTAAATTTATATATATATATATATATATATCTATATATATATATTTATATATATATATGTATATATACATACATATATATATATATATACATATATATACACTGTATATATATATATTAATGGTAAAATGTATGTAAACTATTTAGTTGTAATTTATTTCCACTCGACATTGTTTAGCAGTGATATATAAATAGCTTTAAATTCATAGTAACTAATAGACAGAGAAGACATAACTTTGAAAGAATTATATATTGCCTGGATTGTGGTCAGTTTTCTGATCAGGGTTTAGCAATAAGATAAAAATAATTTCACGGTGACGAATATTATTGATCAACTACTGTGTTATTATAATACAGCTGCATCAGTTCCCAAGCGACGACCATTTTGAAAGAAAGCTTTTTGTTTGTAGCAGGTTGTCAATTGTGGTGTCTTCTGAAAATACTTATATGGAAGCACACGAGCTTTATCAAACACGTACGCAGACACATGCACATTTAACATACTGTACACATGGGTATACTTTATATATATATATATATATATATATACACATATATATATACACACACACACACATATATATATATATATATATATTATAAAATCACTGTATCTGTTATACGTATATACACATGCACTAGGTTGGCCAGGGCACCATCCACCCGTTGAGATACTACCGCTTGAGAGTTATTGGGTCCTTTGACTGGTCAGACAGTTATACATTGGCTCTCTCTTTCTGTTTACGGCTCATTTTGTCTTTGCCTGCACATACGCCTAATAGTCTGGCCTATTCTTTCTACATTCTTCTCTGTCCTCATACACCTAAGAACACCGAGGTTACCAAACATTTCTTCTTCGCTGAAGGGGTTAACTACTACACTGTAATTGTTTCATGGGTACTTTCCTCTTGATAAGGGTAGAAGAGACTCTTCAGCTATGGTAAGCAGCTCTTCTAGAGGACAATCAAAAATCAAACCATGGTTCTCTAGTCTTGGGTAGGGCCATAGCCTCTGTACCATGGCCTTCTACTCTTGGATTAGAGTTGTCTTGCTTGAGTGTAAACTCAGGCACTCTGTTCTATGTTGTTTCTCTTTTTCCTGTTTTTTTTTTCAAGTTTTTATAATTTCTCTATGAAAGATTTAATATAATGTTTTTACTGTTCTTAGTATATTTTATTGTGATTGTTTATTATCTCTCTTGTAGTTTTTTTTTATTTCGTGGTTTCCTTTCCTCACAGGGCTATATCTCCCATCTGGATCCCTTGGGCTTATAGCATCTTGCTTCTCCAACTAGGGTCGTAACTTAGCTTTTAATAATAATATATAATCAGTTTCCCTTATATATTGTGTATGTATTGTATATATATATATATATATATATATATATATATATTATGTTTTTGTGAACGTACTGATTTGCTTATTGATATAACATGTTTGATTCATGTTTCATCATTATGAAAATATGGCGACTTTGATAATGCCGTTTTTCGGCCTATTTTGTATGTTGGTAATGAGCCCATTAGTGCTTCTCTCTCTCTCTCTCTCTCTCTCTCTCTCTCTCTCTCTCTCTCTCTCAATTGTCAACCTCTCCTGTTTGTCTATCGTTATATATCAAGTCATTGGTATATTTCAAATAATAGTTTTATTACATTTTGACCAGATATTTACGGATTTGTATTTTTTTTTTCTTATTTATTCAATATTGTAAAGTTGAATAAGATTTTCCCATATTTGTTTTAGCCAATTTTCGACACTGAGAATGATAGGATTTGGAATTTTTAGATTCCTAGGGAATTTTTTAATAAGGATACTTTTATATTTCTGTAACACTGAGATTTACGGAAGTATTGAAGATTTTTGTTGTTCGAAATATACGATACACAGCTTTCAGAGCTTCAAGTTTCCAGGGTTTACGATATTTGTATTATATTATAGTATATTGTAACGTAGAGAGTAGAGGTCCCCTTTTTTGTTTTTGTTTCATTTGTTGATGTCGGCTACCCCCCAAAATTGGGGAAGTGCCTTGGTATATGTATGTATGTGTATATTGTATTATTTCAATTTTTGCCTTGAAGAAAACACCATATGTTTAAAAATCTCTGGTATATAATACCCACAGGTATATGTCGTTGCATATTTGATAAGAGGAGATTTCGTTTACGCGTCATACGAGAAAACAGTATTTTGACTCTAAAATGAAAAAATTCCTCTGTGCGGTCCCTCGTTCCGAATATTTCCTTATTAGCATTCTTCTCTTTTTGTAAACAAAAGATATTACTTCTCTGGAACTCGATAGCCGAATCTCTCTCTCTCTCTCTCTCTCTCTCTCTCTCTCTCTCTCTCTCTTATTTTAACAAAGCTGTTTCCCCTACGACACGTAGTGTTTTGCGATACACCCGAATCGCCATATGACCTTTCGAACATGTTTTTAATAGGCTGTTGCGTCATGTATATATCAAACACTTTGACACTTTTTCTCTCCATCGCTCGTCCCCCCCCCCCTCGCCCCCCCCCCTCCCCTCCTTCATCCACGCCCTACCCTAAGTAGGCTCTTTCTACCCCTCCCCATCTACCACCCAATTCCTTTCTCCTGTCTCTTTACTTAGAAAACATAAGATAAGCTCCATTGTTCCCAGAGATTTTGCGAATAGGCGAAACTGCTGAATTATGCAATTACAGAATTTCAGCGTGTAAGATATGTCCGTTTGTCTTGCTTTAATAATTCATGGCCGTATGAATATTAAAGGTAACATGTTGAAAAGTTGAAGTTCACGATCTACTTGAATGATGATGAAATAATTTCTAGTCGGTCGCTTGGATAGCCCTCTCTCTCTCTCTCTCTCTCTCTCTCTCTCTCTCTCTCTCTCTCTCTCTCGCATGTCAGTGAGTGAGGATTTTTATTTAATGGAAAAATTATGAATTATAATATTTCCCGTTGGTTTCCCTTTGGTTGTGTAGTATAAATGAATTTAGATGCTGTAATGCAAGTTAAGCCATATGTTTTGGGTTCAGCAAAGTATTCGGAGTCAAGCATTGCTTAGGTTCGGATCCTGCCTTTTGAGAACTGGATCACCCTAAAACGTACTGTCAGTGAATTCATCAGACTTGTTGGAAAGGTTTTTTTTTTTTTTTTTTTTTTTTTTTTTTTTTTTTGAGGGGAGGGCATGTGTTAATATGAAAAAAGCAAATTAGTATATTTTCTTAAATGAAATTTTCGTCTTCCCTCTGTTAAATCATGCTTTAAAAACACAGTAAAGCCAGACAGTTTCGTTATTTGGGCAGTGAATGGCTGAGAGTATATCCTAGTATACGACTGTGTGGGATTAGGTAATGTAATACCTGCCTGAATTAATGGTTATAATTCTGTCTGGACCATTGAATACAATACCACATGAGTGTTTTGATAACTTATTGTAAAACATGTATGGATGATCGGTTTTGAGTTTCGTATAGGTGTGGGATGGAAATACTTATCAAATTAAAAAAATTAAAATGTGTTGGCAAATGATATAAACTTAAAGATTGTAAAAATACATTGATTAATGGATGTAAAACATCATATATAGGTTATTTGATAGAGGTCATTTCTGAATGAAATACCAAACAAGAAGACAAAATATATTGGAAGTAGTATAAAAAAAATGTATGAGTAACCTTTATATATTTGGATTTGATGTTTATATGTAATTTTTTACTATTTTGTTATCAATTTACTTATGAATTTACTTATGTGTTACTCGCGTCTTATCGCTCCCCCCCCCCCATTCGTACTTAATTTTTTTAATCTTCTTTACCTTTGTTTTCTCCTTCCTTCAGTTGACCTCACCACTGAATGACCTCCCTTGCCATATGGCCCATTTCTTTAAATACAATGATGAGTCTTTTCCGGATCTGGATTTCAAATTGTTCTCCCTCTGAGGATATATATATATATATATATATACACATATATATTATATATATAAATATATATACAGATATATATATATATATATATATGCATGCATATATATATATATATATATATATTATATATATATACATATATGTGTGTATATATATATATGTGTGTATATATATATGTATATATATATATATATATACATATAATTTTTGGTGGGCGGTTTGTCTGTGGTGTTAATAATATGAGCCACCAAGAATAATTTGACGAATGTTTTTTCCTTTTTTTTTGAGATTCATTGTAATAAATATCTAGGAATTTAGGTTGAAAAGTAGTAGTATTAGCAGTAGTGGTAGTAGTAGTAGTAGTAGTAGTAGTAGTAGTAGTAGTAGTAGTGAAAATTGCTATTATAGTCAAATATTTTGTCAATGTAGAAGTTGAATAAAGTTTGCCCCCCCCCCAAATATAACACCTACATCTACAACAAACGTCTCTCTCTCTCTCTCTCTCTCTCTCTCTCTCTCTCTCTCTCTCTCTCCAATTGCGTATAGCTTTGTACTCAAAGGTTTCCCTTTCTTCATAGCTATCACCTCCTGTTTGATAGCTGCATATTCTATTTGATTTTCCATTATGATGAAATGTCTTTGGCCTTTATCTATTAGAAGCACTAGCTCTAATTTCCTTTCGTCCTTTTCCCCCTTCGGTTTCTCATTTCCTTTATCGGATTGTCGCTGCTATTCCTTTCCCTTCACCATCATCATATGTAGACAATGTATTTTACTGTTAGTGGCTAATTCCCAACTTGCATTTCAAGCAATGGTCTCTCTCTCTCTCTCTCTCTCTCTCTCTCTCTCTCTCTCTCTCTCTCTCTCTCAGACACAGAAAGAATGAAATTGAAAGTGAAGTTTTATTGCCATTTTTTCTATAGAATTTTAAAGCAAATACAAGTAGTGAGCGTGTATGTTTTTTCCAGAATTTTTGTCTTGTTTTTTTTTCATAATTTTTTTAAACTTTTGAAAGTAAAAATGTAGTTTTGCAGATATGGAGGTGTATACAATGAAAGTCAGAGGTGCCGTCACTAAGTCATACACCAATGTGTATATTTGTAAAAATGGAGTGATTACTGTATATACACTTGTAATGTTTTCTTATAAATTGCGATATATTCATATAAACACTCTCGTGCCCCCCCACACACACACTATATATATATATATATATATATATATATCTTTTTTATGTTAAAGCTAGATAACCCAAGTACGTATCCTGGTAATTAGAATCATAGAAAAAAAGGTCTTGAGAGCTAGATTAAAAATCTCTCATGGTGTCACCCATTTGAAAGTAGTACTGTATATGTATTGTAAATAGAGACATATAATTTAGACAGATAGGTATATATGGAAGGATTTTCTAAACGCTTTTGTTTATTGAAGATGGAGCAATTTACTCAAGTTTGTTTGTGTGAGGACGTGAGTAGAGATTTTATCAAGTGGGGTTAGTATCAAAACTACATAGAATATCAGAAATTTTGGTGAGAGAGAGAGAGAGAGAGAGAGAGAGAGAGAGAGAGAGAGCACTTGCTTCCACTTCAGCCTGGCCCCTTGCCTCCTTTATTTCCTTGGTTATCATATCGTTCGAGGCAGCTGCTGTCTGCTCCACCTGGATCCTTTTCCCTTTTGGCCCATTGAGAAGGGTGTGTTGGGACGGAGACAAGATCGTCCATTTTCGTGAGGGACTCCGTTCGGAAACTCATTTATTAACCTTCTTTACCTTCAGTTAGTAAGGGCCGGTCCCAGCATTTAGTGAGAAATCACTGTTTTTAAAGGTAGCTTTTTTTATTAGATGCTCAGGTAGTAAGGAAGACTGTTTTCAATGGTATTGTGATATGACTTTTTGAATGTATTAATGAAGGACCGTTTTCGTTGTCTGTGTCTTTTAGGTGTGTTTTTTTTTTTTTTTTTTTTTTTTTTTTTTTTTTTTTTTTTTTTTTTTTAAGTAAAACCTCTTTCTTTCATTTTGACTAATTAGTGTGTTTTATATTAGGGAAGGACAGTTTAAAAAGAAATTGTTTCTGTGCCCTGTATTTAGATATATTAGTTATTATGTAAGAAGATTTTGTTTCTTGGATGATATCGAGGGATGAAACCTTATTGAATAAGGAGGAATTTATGATATGGAGAGGAGAAACAGATTTTAAAGTTGAAGAAGAATGATTGATTATTATGATTGTGGAAGAGATTGTGGAAGACTTTTTTTTGAAGCTGACAATTACTTTTAAATTGCGTTATGTAGTCTATAATTTTATGTTTTGAGAGAGAGAGAGAGAGAGAGAGAGAGAGAGAGAGAGAGAGAGAGAGAGAGTGATTGATTGATTGATTACTAGGTATTATCTGGCATCGTAACAGCAGAGGTCATTGATGCCCGAGAGAGAGAGAGAGAGAGAGGGGGGGGGGGGGCTTTGGATGTGTATCATTCTATATGATTATAACTAAAGAATATCACGGTATACAGCTTTTTTACAATTTACGTATATTCTAAGTATGTTTAATACTAGTCCTAAATATCATTGTTGAAATGCCAGTCAGGCTGTGGATTGATGGGTGACTCGCAAAATTGTAAGTAATTTTATTTTCTTTGCTTGTTGTCGTCATACATTGCTTGTGAAATATGATTGCCTC
>NC_090762.1:6978292-6990792 GCF_036898095.1 Palaemon carinicauda | reverse complement strand
AAAAATGATTAACAAAGTGCCTCTAATTTTAGTTATAGTTATGTACATTTGCAAAAATCTTATGCTTTCATGATACAATACATTTTTAATGTCCTGCACTATCTAAATATTTAGTTATCTTAAATGCACAGAATTGTCACATATTGAAAACAAAAAATAATGCATATAACGATAGGTTCGTTGTGTTTTTCAAACTACGAATGATGGAAATGACGTCATTTTTTTGTGTTTATGGCCAATAAATCGCGTAGTGATTTATGCTTCAATGATTTGCGTTCGCTCTCGGGTGTAATGTATCGGGAAAGTATATTTTATTTTGAAATTCTCTGGTCCTGTAGGATCCACGCATCGTTTTACTATTTTGATTTTGACTGAATTAGGTCACTGGAAAATAAGGTTAGTTTCATTTTTCTCCTCGATTGATATCAAAGAATTTTTTCACTAGATTTACGATGATTTATTTTTTATGTCATCCAGTATACACATGTGGAAATGAACAAACATTTTATATTGCACATTCATTCGTATACAGTATATACAGTCTTATACTATATATATATATATATATATATATATATATATATATTTATATATTTATTTATTTATTTATTTATTTATTTATTTATTTTCGTGGCTCTTCGTAAAAAACATTTGGCATCAACCAGCTTTCAAAGCCTGCATCATTTGGACCGATTACCGATGCCATTAAGCTATTAAAAGAAATTCTTTAATTCTTTTATCGCATCGAATTGATAAACCATACAGCCAAAAACCTCAATTGTTATGGTGAAAATTCCCGTCTGATTGTTTGGAAAGTATAGGATTTTCCTATGAAAAACTGCCGTATTAGATCATAACCTGCACATTGCATTGCAAGTAAATCACAATCTTAGAAGATCAAAATGCTTAACCATGATTTTATGATAGTTGGTGTGCCGGAGATCACGAGTCACGTTGGGCTGATACCCATAGGAAGCTCAATGCAGAATTGCAAGAGCTCGTGCTTGGTCAGAATGGCCAGGCAATCTACAACAACAACAACAACAACAACAACAACAACAACAACAACAACAACAACAACAACAACAAAAACAACAACAAAATTCCCACTGAACGTATTGTTACCTCAGGTCAGTTTCTGACGGGAGTGCTTAAGTAAGAGACCTTTATAATACAGCGACTGCTATGCAGTAAGCTGATGTTGTAAATAGATTTTGACTAAAATGTCGATTAAAAGTGATTGCAGTGATTATTAACATCAATTTGAAAATATAGATTTGTAATTAAGAAAGAATAAAAAACCTGAATATTAGAAATTATGCATCGACAAAATATCCACATTAGATACTAAGAAATTATTTAAAGACTGCTCCATAAGTCATAAAGATTTGGTTAAAAAATTGCATGTTAGGCAGAAATCATCGATTAAAGATTAAAATTCTCATTTGGCATTAAGCAATTATTGACAAATAAACAGCATAATTCGCTAAGCGTTGATGAAAAACTGCACATTGGCTACTAAGGGTTACTTCAAGAAATTAACAATACTCATTTAGTATTGATTAATGAAAAATTAAAGTTTATTCGTTAATCATTGATCAAAAACTGCATATTAAGCTCCTAGGATTTATTGAGAAATTGTACAATAATTTCTAAATATTGATTAAAGAACTGCTCATTTAGAGTTTAAGTCCGTTTGTAGAAAATAAGTTCCCTATGAATAAAAAGGGTATTCACGGTGGGTGTGGAATTTATATGGTTAATTTGGTTATATATATATATATATATATATATGTATACATATATGTATATATATATATATATATATATTACTAGCTAAGCTACAAACCTAGTTGAACCCTACTAGCCTTAGGACTCCAACATGGAAAGTAGCCCACTGAGGAAAATGAATAGGTATATAAATAAACTATATATGACAACTAATAATAAATATGAAATGTAAGTTCAGTAACAATGTTAAAATATATCTGTCATATATAAATTATGAAATACAATGTTATGTAGATCTATAATATGTGAGTAACATCAACGCGTATACACTGACCCTTGAAATTTGCAACAGAATTTAGCAACTAAGGAGAACCATACATCGTTTCTTAAATCATGAATGTAATATTTTGAAGGTGCATTAAATCCCTAAATTGATAATCTGTATCTTTTTATATGGCAAAAAAAAAAAAAAAAAAAAAAAAAAAGGAAGAAGTATTTTAGGCAATTGTCCAGCATTACCCAAAGGTTTTAGATTGTTCACTAAATCATGAGCATTGCAATAAAATCCCGTTCTTTCTTTCATTTGTCTGTCTGGTAACCATTTGTTCGACAATAAGTCTCGTTATGCCAACCGATATTTTTGACGTCTTTTCTTATCTTGAATCTCGTTGAGTCCTTTTGTGAACTCCAACTTCCAGAGTCCTTTGTCCAGTCCTTTCCAAATATTGACACACTGTTTCATGGATAAAAAAAAAAAGCGACTCAAGCTCTGTAATGAGGGACCTGTCTCTACAGGTTGTATAATTAGGATGAAAAATGAAGCTGGTTACGTAGAATATTTTTTTCATTATTTCGAGAATAAAGTATGAGCTTCTAATGTGGGATTTATTTTGCATATATTTCAATGTCATTTGTTTTTGTGAGCTTGTCTTCCTTTCGTTCGATTTTGATGTGAGATAGAAATTTATTCCTATTGATTTAAGTCTCCTTTAATAATTACTGATCGTGAAATGCTTTATTTTTTATTCATTAATTTTCTATAGTGTTTTTGCTGTTCTTTTATTTCTTTTCACCGCTGGGCGGCTTTCCCTTTTAGAGCCCTGGACTTATAGCATCCTGCTTTTCCAGACGGTTTTGTAGTTTGGCTATTAATGAAATAGTAATCTGTTATTATGCAGATTTTAAGTATTTAATTTTTGATTGGTGTATGTACAGCGTTACCAATTTATTAAACAATGTAACGAATGAGGTGTGATTTTAATTAATTTTTCTAACTATGCTATCAGTCTCATTATACAAGTTTCTGAAAATATCTATTAAGTGTAGCTTCTGTAATTTATGTACAAGATATTTGACGCAGATTTTCTCATGAAAGATTTATTTATCATTATATTTTTTCAGGTAAGTCTTTCTGCAGCAAACACTGGTCGGATATGAATGAAGGAAAAGGTAAATGATTTTTTTTTTTTTTAGTTTTCGTCAGTAACATCATTATAGTTATAAGTTTTTTTTTTTTTTTTTTTTATTTGGTAATAGTTGGTTTCCAAATCATGATCTCCAGTGTTTTTTTTTAATGTAAATGCGATTCTTTGTAAAAAAAAAAAAAAAACAACGCTTCTCGATGGGTCACAGACAGTTATAAATGAGAATTCATCCGTCTTGCTTCAACTCTCTTCACCAGAGAGCTCGAATTTGAAATGATGTATTGCTGATTTTTAGTTGTCTATTTCCATTCAGTCAGTTGGGTATTTGAATGGAGGATATCTTGTTTCGTAAGAGACACTTCAGGGTCTCCCCTTTAATTGGGACGTGGGACTGCATGGAATATGTATTAATCGAAACGCGATTTTTAGGAACATCGTCTTCACTGGGATTTATGAAGTTACGACTGCTTTTTCACAGACAGCTGATCGAGTGCTGTTGGGGATTTCAAGGATGAATACACACACTTAGATACATGTATGTATGTTTATGTATATGTATATATGTATGTATATATATATATACATATATATATATATATGTATATATACATATATATATATATATTATATATACACACACACACACACACACACATATATATATATATATATATATGCATAAATGCACAAAAATTTTATGTGTATATATATATATATATATATATGTATATACATATATATTTATATATATGCACAAATACACAAAAATTTGTATGTGTGTATATATATATATATATATATATATATATATGAATAAAAATTTGCGTGTATATGTATAATAGTTTTTGTAGCTTTCCACATTTATTAGTTTCTTCTCATCTAGAAATGTAAAGTAACCCTTCTGATGTGGATAATATTTGATAGGTAGATTTATATTAACGGATAATGTTCGATTTCTAATTTTAGTTAGGAATCTGTAGCAATTACACAGGTAAGAAACTGATCCTGTGTTCATTTTAGGTCAATTTTATGTCCTTGCTGAATTTCATGAGATTGATGTCAATGTCTTATTATTCATTGAGTTCAAAAGTTTCCTTATACAACCAAGTTGATGAGTCTATTGGAACAATTGAATTCGTTTTGGGTATCCTAACTGCCACTTGTTGAATAGGTTTGAAGGGTTGACATCTAATCACTGACATTCCTTTACTCTCTCTCTCTCTCTCTCTCTCTCTCTCTCTCTCTCTCTCTCCATTGTTGTGTGTATATATATATATACTGTATATATATATATATATATATATACAATCTTTGCATGCATGTTCAAATTTTAAGTAATAAGAACACAATTACGTATATTTGATGTAATTACTATACTAGGTAAATTATGTCAATACCGGTACGTGTTGAGTCATTTATATAAAACGTTCATATACCACGAAATCATTTGAAATTCACCGACTGTTCGTTCATATAGATCTATTATTCAGACAATTAAATCTCTGAATGAGGTGTTAAGAGGTTCCTTCTCCCCTTCTCTCTCTGTTTGCCTTGGATGTTCATCATCTTCATTCCTTGGAGGCTGCTCCAAGTGCTGTGAGACTTAGGTCTCTCTCTCTCTCTCTCTCTCTCTCTCTCTCTCTGTACCAATATATATATATATATATATATATAGTTAAAGATATGACTAATGACCAAAACGTTTTGAAAAGTGTTGTCACTTTCCTTGCAGTGTACCATCTCTCTCTCTCTCTCTCTCTCTCTCTCTCTCTCTCTCTCTCTCATAACATAGAAACAGGAATGTGGAAACGTGAACACAAAGGATTATATTTCAACTCCCATGTGCCTCAGATTATAATTGGCCTGAGCTTTTGGAATTTAATGAGATTGACTGAAATATTAGAAGGGCACATTGTTAGAAAGAAGTCTAAAAAAGTCGGCTAATTACGGGCCCGATTTAACGAGTAAGAGAAAGAAAGTTAAAATGAAATTCGTATAATTAGAAGGATTGGAGTATAATGAAGGTTTTGCGTTCGCTTGCGTGCGTCTTTGTTTTTGGCCAAGGATATATATATAAAGAAAAATGTTGAATGGATTTGTTCACTAAATTGATGAAGAAATGAACACCAGGTGACTTTTCTGATGTCATTGGCTTTCATATAAGATCCTTCAAAACACGGGGACCTGTTAGTGTCCTTGAATCGTAAGGATTCCTGAGACTGTCCTAACTTTCCGTGGTAGGCCCTGGAGCGTATATGCCGACTTTGATTTTCATTATTCGTCTAATATGCAAGTACCGACTTAAACCCAAAATTTTCTCTGGTAACATTTATCATTAGTCTACGTTATGACAAAGTGTATTCTGTGAATTCATGAACTATAAATCGAAAAGAACAAAAGCTAAAATTGTCCAACGCGATTAAATCGGTAAAAGCTGTGAAGTAGCTTATCTCCATAAATGGTTATAATTGGCTAATTTGGAAAATTAAGCTCATTAAAAATTGGTTATAGGATAGCATTTGTACAATCAATTATGCAACCATTAGAGAGATAATAGACAGGTATATACTTTCACTTTTGAACGGTTTCCCTTCCGCTGGTCGTTCGTTTTATTCCATAGATTACAATAAAAATTCAGACGTAGATATAAATGCTTCGACAGCTTGTGGTTAGGTTAAGACGAGTTACTGGAATTATTAGAAAACAACTTGTTATCTTCCTGGTTAAAACCTGATTCTTGTTAGCTTTGAGGCCAGGACATGACTCTTATCATAGTTTTAGCTAAGACTTAAATCATGTTAGTATTTTGGTTATGGCAAGACAGATTCGTGTCTGTGTCCTGGTTATAGCTTTTACCAGCGTCATGCGTTGAGTAGGACTTTGGGGAAGGGCAAAACTCCGTATTAGCTCCTTGGTTAGATTACTCATGAGACTGGCATATTAAGATTACTCGTGAGATCACTATGGTTAGATTACTCATGAAACTGATATAGTAAGATTATTCGAGAGACTGCTATGGTTAGATTACCCATGAGACCGCCATGGATAGATTACTCATGAGACTGCCCTGGATAGATTACTCATGAAACTGATATAGTTAGATAATTCGAGAGTCTGCCATGGTTAGATTACTCATGAGACCGCCCTGGATAGATTACTCATGAAACTGATATAGTTAGATTATTCGAGAGACCGCCATGGTTAGATTACTCATGAGACCACCATGGATAGATTACTCATGAGATCGCCATGGATAGATTACTCATGAAACTGATATAGTTAGATTATTCGAGAGACTGCTATGGTTAGATTACTCATCAGACCGCCATGGATAGATTACTCATGAAACAGCCATAATTGACTACTCATGAGACTGCCATGGTTAGATTACTGGTAAGAGCGCTAAGGTTAGGGCAAGACAGGTCGTGTCAGCTTGGTGTTTGGGGCAATACAGTTATGTCAGGTTCATGGTTCGGGAAAAATAGAATCATGGCAGACTTGTGGTGAGGGCAAGACAGAGTTGTGTCAAGCTCATGGTGAGTTCAAAACGAGTTGTGTCGCTCTCATGGTGCGGGCAAGAGAGAGTTGTGTCAGGCTTGTGGTGAGGGCAGGACAGAGTTGTGTCAATCTCATGGTGAGGGAAAGACAGAGTTGTGTCAATCTCATGGTGAGGGCAAGACAGAGTCGTGTCACGTTCATGGTTTGGGCAAAATAGAATCATGACAGACTTGTTATGAAGGCAAGATAGAGTTATGTCAAGATCATTGTGAAGGCAAGGTAGAGTTATGTCAGGCTCATGATGAGGGCAAGACAGAGGTGTGTCTAAGTTCATAGTGAGGGCATGACAGAGTTGTGTCAGACTCATTGTTAGGGCAAGACAGAATAGTGTCAAGCTGGAGGTTAAGGCAAGACAGAGACATATCAGGCTCATGGTTGGAGTAAGGTCGAATTGTGTCAAGCTGGTAGGTAGGCCAAAATAGAGTCATGTAAGGCCATGGTGAGGGCAAGATAGAATTGTGTCAAACTCATTCTGAGGCCAAGACAGAGTTGTATTAGGCTCATGGTTGGGGCAAGACAGAATAGTGTTAGGCTGGAGGTTAGGGCAAGATAGTCATGTCAGATTGCAAGACGTTGTCGTGTCAGGGTCCTAGTTAGGGCAAGACAGAGATGTGTCAGGCTCATGTTTGGGGCAAGACAGAATAGTGTCAGACTGAAAGTTAGAGCCAGGCAGATTCATTTCGGGCTCATGGTGAGGGCAAGACAGAGTCGTGTTAAGCTCGTGGTGAGGGCAAGAGAGAGTTGTGTCAGGCTTGTGGTGAGGGCAAGACAAAGTCGTGTAAGGTTGTAGTTAGGCCAAGACAGATTCATGTCAGGTTCCTGGACAGGGCAAGGCAGAGTTGTGTCAGGCTCCTGGACAGGGCAAGACAGAGTTGTCAGACTCATGATTGGGGCAAGACAGAGTAATGGCAAGTTCCTGGTTTGACAGGACAGTCGTGTCATGTTCCTGGTTGTTGCAAGACAGAGTCGTGTCAGGTGCCTGGTTGGTGCAAGACAGAGTTGTCTCAGGTGCCTGGTTGGTGCAAGACAGAGTGGTATCAGGTTCATGCTTGGGGCAAGACAGAGACGTGTCAGATTCCTGTTTGGGGAGGACAGAGTTGTGTCAGGTTGCTGGTTGGAGGAGGACAGCGTTGTGTCAGGTTCCTGGTTGGAGCAAGACAGAGTCGTTTCAGATTCTTGGTTTGGGCAGGATAGAGTCGTGTCAGGTTACTAGTTGGTGCAAGACAGAGTCGTGTCAGGTTCCTAGTTGGGGCAAGACAGAGTTGTGTCAGGTTCATGCTTGGGGCAAGACAGAGACGTGTCAGATTCCTGTTTGGGGAGGACAGAGTTGTGTCAGGTTGCTGGTTGGAGGAGGACAGCGTTGTGTCAGGTTCCTGGTTGGAGCAAGACAGAGTCGTTTCAGATTCTTGGTTTGGGCAGGATAGAGTCGTGTCAGGTTACTAGTTGGTGCAAGACAGAGTCGTGTCAGGTTCCTAGTTGGGGCAAGACAGAGTCGTGTCAGGTTCATGCTTGGGGCAAGACAGAGACGTGTCAGATTCCTGTTTGGGGAGGACAGAGTCGTGTCAGGTTGCTGGTTGGGGCAGGACAGAGTCGTGTCAGGTTCCTGGTTGGTACAAGGCAGAGTCGTGTCAGGTTCCTGGTTGGTACAAGGCAGAGTCATGTCAGGTTCATGGTTAGGGCAAGAAAGAGTCGTTTCAGATTCCATTGTTGGGACAAGACAGTAGTGTCAGCTTCCATTGTTGGGGCAAGACAAAATCTAGTCAGGTTCATTGTTGGAGCAAGACAAAGTCATGTCAGGTTCCATGTTTGGGGCAAGACATAATCGTGTCAGGTTCCTGGTTGGTACAAGGCAGAGTCACGTCAGGTTCATGGTTGGGACAAGAAAGAGTCATTTCAGATTCCATTGTTGGGACAAGACAGTAGTGTCAGCTTCCATAGTTGGGGCAAGACAAAATCTTGTCAGGTTTATGGTTGGGGCAAGACAAAGTCATGTCAGGTTCTATGTTTGGGACAAGGCATAATCGTGTCAGGTTCCTGGTTGGGGCAAGACAGAGTCATATCAGGTTCATGCTTGGGGCAAGACAGAGACGTGTCAGATTCCATTTTGGGAAGGACAGAGTTGTGTCAGGTTGCTGGTTGGGGCAGGACAGAGTCGTGTCAGGTTCCTGGTTGGTGCAAGGCAGAGTCGTGTCAGGTTCCTGGTTGGTGCAAGGCAGAGTCGTGTCAGGTTCATGGTTGGGGCAAGAAAGAGTCGTTTTAGATTCCATTGTTGGGGCAGGAAAGTAGTGTCATCTTCCATGGTTGGGGCAAGACATAATCGTGTCAGGTTCATGGTTGTGGCAAGTCAGTCGTGTCAGGTTTCTGGTTGGGGCAAGAAAGAGTCGTGTCTGGTTTTGGTTGGTGCAAGACAGAGTCGTGTCAGGTTCCTGGTTGGGCAGGGCAGAGTCGTGCCAGGTTCATGGTTGGGGCAATACATAGTCATGTCAGGTTCATGATTGTGGCAAGTCAGTCGTGTCAGGTTTCTGGTTGGGACAAGAAAGAGTAATGTCTGGTTTTGGTTGGGGAAAGACAGAGTCGTGTTAGGTTCCAGGTTGGGCAGGACAGAGTCGTGCCAGGTTCATGGTTGGGGCAATACACAGTCGTGTCAGGTTCATGGTTGTGGCAAGTCAGTCGTGTCAGGTTTCTGGTTGGGGCAAGACAGAGTAGTGGCAGGTTCCTGGTTGGGCAGGGCAAGAGTCGTGTCAGGTTCATGGTTGGGGCAAGACAGAGTCATGTCAGATTCCTGGTTGGGGCGGACAATTTCGTGTCAGGTTGCTGGTTGGAGCAGGATAGAGTCGTGTCAGGATCCTGGTTGGTGCAAGGCAGAGTCATGTCAGGCTCATGGTTGAGGCAAGACAGAGTCGTATCAGGTTCATGCTTGGGGCAAGACAGAGACGTGTCAGATTCCATTTTGGGAAGGACAGAATTGTGTCAGGGTAGTAATGAACAATCCAAATAAAATTATTTGAGAACAGTAACAACAAACATTAATAAGAGAGCTTATAAAATTTGGGACATAGAAGCAAAAGCAAAATTCCAAAGAGAATTTTTTTTTTTTTTTTTTTGGCCATAGGAAAGTTGAAGAACGCTCTATCTACTGAATTCTTAGAACCAATGGGTATAATGCCCCATTGTTGGGGCAAGACAGAATCGTGTAAGGTTTATGGTTGAGGCAAGAAAGAGTCGTGTCAGGATCCTGGTTGTAGCAAGGCAGAGTCGTGTCAGGTTTGGGTTGGTGCAAGACAGAGTCATGGGTATAAGACAGAGTAGTGGCAGATTCCTGGTTGGGCAGGGCAAAGTCGTACCAGGTTCCTGGTTGGGACAAGACAGAGTCATGTCAGGTTCATGGTTGGGGCAAGACAGTCATGTCAGGTTTATGGTTGGAGCAAGACAGAGTAATGTCAGCTTCATGCTTGATGCGAGACAGAGTCGTGTTAGGCTCATGGTTGGGGCAAGACAGTCATATCAGGTTTATGGTTGGAGCATGACAGAGTCGTGTCAGGTTCATGCTTGGGGCGAGACAGTGTCGTGTCAGGTTTCTGGTTGTGGCAAGACAGGGTCGTGTCAGATTCCTGGCTGGGGAGGACAGAGTCGTGTCCTGTTGCTGGTTGGGGCGGGACTAATTCGTGTCAGGTTCCTGGTTGGTGCAAGGCAGAGTCATGTCAGGTTCATGGTTGGGACAAGAAAGAGTCGTTTCAGATTCAATTGTTGGGGCAGGGCAGAGTCGTGCCAGGTTGGGGCAAGAAAGAGAAGTGTCAGTTTCATGGTTGCAGGGAGACAGAGTCGTGTCAGGTTCCTTTGTTGGGGAAGGACAGATTCGTGTCAGGTTCATAGTTGGGACTGGACAGAATCATCCTCATTATTTGCTGAATTGCTTAAAAAAATCATATAAAATTCACCAGTAACATTCCCCAGAGGCAACCTAATATAATTTTGTCCAGATCCAACGAAAACAAGATAAAAAAGGATTAAAATTTTAGGGACCCTGTTATTATTATTATTGTTATTATTATTATCATTATTATTATTATTACAAGCTAAGCTAGAACCCCGGTAGGAAACACAGGATGTTTCAATCCCAATGGCTCTTACAGGGAAAATTATCCATTGAGGAAAGGAAATTAGTTAACTACAAGGGTAGTAATGAACAATCCAAATAAAATGATTTGAGAACAGTAACAACAAACATTAATAAGAGAGCTTAAAAAAAATTGGGAAATAGAGGCAGAAGCAGAATTCCAAAGAGAATTTTTTTTTTTTTTTTTTTTTTGGCCATAGGAAAGTTGAAGAACGCTGTATCTATTGAATTCTTAGAACCAATGGGTATAATGCCTATTGAAGCCTGATGTAAATCCCAATAAAAACTGAGTGAGAAATATTTCTCAACATATTCCAGGTATCTAATCAGGTTCTGGGAAAAATACGCACGAAGAAATGGTATTAAACAATTGTACCTCGGAAATAATAATTCCCACAATGAATTTCATGCAAGTAAAGGTTGTGCAATGAGTTATTTGGAAATCATTGAAATGACGTTCGTTACCATTCTGTTATTGACAATACCGGGCCCGTACCATTGAAAAAGGAGTGTGATTTGTTTTACTCAATTAGTTTACGAACGTATTGATGCTTGTTATGCCTGCATGAAAAGAGGTACGTATTCAAGCTCATATAGAAAGAGACATTTGTATAAATGTACAAAAACGAACAGCTGGATGGCAAGAAATGAGATTCTGAAAAGAAAATTCATTCTTGTTCCCATACTGCTTTATTAACAAAAATTTAGAGTAAGACGTGGATTAATTTAATACCAATTATGTTTTCTATGCGGTCCTCCTTTGATTAAACAGTAAAAGATAAACGATGTTTAGACTAAAGTAATGTTTTTCTTCACATCATCCCTTGGATAGAATTATATAATTGTCTGATTAGAGGAGAAACTTTCAAGTTACTGAAGACCTGTGCTATGATTTAGCTCTGTGAGGCAAATGTGTCACAATTGAAACACCCATGTGATAAGTGATATCATAATTAAGAATTTTATAGAGGTATTTTGCATTAATTGCAGCATTTTGAATTCTTAGATGGAATCCATGTAAACAAATATTAAATGGAAAATTATCGGTTGCGTTATTGGAAGTTATTTTTATACCTTCTGTCTGGTATAAACAAGTTAATCGTACACTGAACGCCTCCATGTAAATACAGTTATATTATACTAGTGTACTACTTAACCAAAAGTGAGCGTATTATTCGATAATGTTAAAATTACTTATAGTCCATTTCTTTTAGTAAGTCATATTTGCACCGACTCGCAACGGTGCCCTTTTAGCTCGGAAAAGTTTCCTGGTCGCTGATTGGTTAGAATTATCTTGTCCAACCAATCAGTGTCCAACCAATCAGCGATCAGGGAACTTTTCCGAGCTAAAAGGGCACCGCTGCGAGTCGGTGCAAATATGACTCGCTAAAAGAAATGGACTATAGTACTTATGATATATCACGTACACTCTGCTATTCTTCATTTTCTTGTTCAAGATTTTATTAAAGCCATCAGAGAACTTCATCACAAGTAGAATATCTGTGTTACACGGAAAAAAGCATGAATTGAATTTCTTTATATATAAATTAGAAAGATACTAGTTCCCAGTAAAATATTCGTCTGCCTCCTTCATTTAGCTAAATGGCATTCTCTCTCTCTCTCTCTCTCTCTCTCTCTCTCTCTCTCTCTCTCTCTCTCTCTCTCTCTCT
>NC_090762.1:6973292-6975792 GCF_036898095.1 Palaemon carinicauda | reverse complement strand
CTCTTCTCTGCATATCATGTCAGTGGGTTATATCTGCGGCTAACGTTAGACGTAAATGAATCAAGAGACTGTCATTGTTGGGTTTGTCCGTCGAGGAAGAGGTATGCGACAAATGGAGGTTCATTCGCGCATGTGCTCTGTGTCGTATAAACCAATACGCAATGTGTTATGTTTAGTTAATTTCTTTCCCTTGTTTTTTCCCGTTTTCCGTATCTCCTCCCCCTTTTCCACCTTCTAATTAATTCTGGTTCTCTTGTTTACTGTTTTCTTTATTTGTTACATGTCTCCTTTACTATCCCCTTTCTTGCCTTTTTACTTCCCTATCTTCTTATATCATCCATTTATGCTTGCATTTCTTACTTTTTCACAGTTTTTCACTTTTTCACATTCCTTTTTCATCATTTACTTCCATTTTCAATTTTCCACCTTCATTCTTTACCTATATCCCCCCACTTCTTAACTATCCTTTTCCTTCTCTTTTTTTTTTCTTCCCTTCCCCGTTTCCCCTTTCTGTCTATCTTTTCTCCCTTGAGTTTTTTTTTTCTCCCTCCTATCATTTTCAATATCACATGACTTCTAGCTTCCATTCCTCCATTTGCTATTTTCCTCTCATTATTTATTTCCCCTCTTCCTGTTTTCCTCTTTTTCTGTTTGCCCCCATTTCTTCCCCGTCTTTTCTTATCTTCTCTAATAACTAACACTTTCATTCCTCCTCTTCCCATCGCTCTTTCCCCCCCTTCCTTTCCCCTCTCTCCCCCACCTGTCCCCTCTCTCCCCCCACCTGTCCCCTCTCTCCCCCACCTGTCCCCCTCCTCCCTTTCCCCTCTCTCTCCCACTTGTCCCCCAACTCCCCGTTTTTCTCCAATTGGACTCGCTTGACGTGAGGTCACAAAATGTATCAGGAATGTTCAGTGAATATTAAAGGGATATTAAAGGCTCCCTCTTCCCCCAACATCAGGCGCTATATTACTCATTAGAACGCAGACATCATGGCTTCGTTGGACAGACTTGCTCTACTTCGGGTTGGAATTTCACCTTTTCCCATTTTTGGCGTGATGGGGACATCTCATATCTGGCCTTTTTTCGACGCGTTCTTTACGGGTTTCTTGGGTATCGTACTTTTACTGGTGTATTTAAAGGTTAAAGGTTAAAGGTGTCTGGTTTCAGTTCCAGTTCCATCAGAATAGATGGTCACCAGAACGTCAGCCGGGCAAGCCCAACCCCCCACTGTGGTGCCCTACCACAGCAGTAGCCTCCCCAGTAAACAGCTTAAACTCACGGCCCTGGGCGGGGATCGATCTCTTGCCACGCGAATGCGAGGCAAACACGTTACCACTGTACTATTATGTAATGGCGAATAGGGGAGAGAGAGAGAGAGAGAGAGAGAGAGAGAGAGAGAGAGAGAGAGAGAGAGAGAGAGAGAGAGAGAGAGAGAGAGAGTAGGGGGACTGTTATGGACAAACCCGAAATGGGCAATCATGGTCACATTCTATTTTTTTATATCTTTTTTTATGCGTTACAAAAGAAGCAGTGACATTCATGGCATCTTAGTACAGATCTTAAGGCAAAGTTAGATCTCGCCAAAAGCTTCTCAAAAGGTGGATAGATTAGAACCAATCGTTTAGATAACAGGCATAGTATAGTAATCACATGGAGATTGGTCTTACGTTCAGTACTCGGTAGTTCTTTAACCCCTCGGTCGGACAATATTTGGATGGGTGCCCACCTGTAAGTTTCAAAACTCCTGTTAGCAACTGTATCCTGGAAATCAACAGAGTGAGATAGATTGAATTGGATTCAGGAATTTTGGTTATAGAGCCTGGCGATAGGGCCTGTGAGGTCATTCAGCGCTCAAGCGCAACTAGGGCCGGGAGGCGAAACTCTGCTGTTATGATAGGAAATAAAAGTTAAAAGAGGTTTGACAGCTAGATGGAAGAAAGGAAACGCCGGTAGAATGAAAGGATTGAAGGCGCTAAATCTTACGGGGCTTGGGGTGAGGTAGAGAAGGGTAGCATGTCGATTGGCCTGGGGTAAGTGTACAACATAATTTGCATAGACAACCTATTCAAGTTTTATGCCTATGACCATTCTGCAATTTCCCTTCGTCTACTAAATTGGCTACAGCCTATTTAGCTCAGCTATTTAACATGTAGTTTCAGCCACATATAACACATAAATCCACAATTAACAACACCCCTGATAATTTTCTGATATCGCTAAATCGTAGCGGGAAGCCATTGGAACAATATCAACTGTCTATAGTAGAGGAGGTTGCAGTGTAGAGGAAACGCATCTACCTTGTAAAATATGAATTATTGAGACCTGCCACAAACGGTACCTGTCCATTGCAAGTGGCAATAAGACAAGGGATTTAACGGGAGATATGAAATGTACTCGAGTACTTCTTGATGTTTGTCAAAGACATTTCGTTTATTGGATAATTTACACGATGGTAGAAATTTGAACATTCGATGCTATACATACCAGTAGACATTAAACA
>NC_090762.1:6963292-6965792 GCF_036898095.1 Palaemon carinicauda | reverse complement strand
ATATAATATATATATATATATATATATATATATATATATATATATATATATATATATATATATACTTGCAATATAAATATATATATATATATATATATATAATATATATATATATATATATATATTTATATATACTGTATATGTATATATATACATACATATTTATATATGTATGTATATATATATATATATATTTATATATATATAATATATATATATTATATATATATATATATATATGCATATATTTTGTATTTTTCAATGATATCGATTTGATTACGAAGAGATAAACTCAGTGTTTAACTCGTTCTTTATTTTCCATGGTCAACCCCAAGTAGAGTCATCTCTGGTTGGACCATTATAAACCGTTGTCCTATTGAATGACCCTTGTATTCGTTAATTATTACGTCATTCTTTGCTTTTAGCGACCAGTAATGAAAATCTATTTCTTCTGTAATGAGTACGACAATCCTAAGTTCGAGAGGTATTACGAAATACAATTTATCTGTATTTTTAGTCGTCACAGTAGTTATCACAACAGGATTTCGGAGTTATAATTATTATAGTTATTATAGGATTCATGGTGTTTCATGATCATTTCATTGAATATCATGATGATTAAAGTTGTCCCTTAATTTTAAAATCATTTTAGCTATCCCAGAATTTCACGGTCATTGACAGCTGTCCCAGAATATTACGATTAGTACAGCTCTCCAATAAAATCCACTATCATTGTAGCCTTCTCATATTTCCCCCCGACTATTTTAGTAGTAGGCTACCTAGATGTGATGATCGTTACATTAGTCCCAGAATTTCCAAATTTTGACAGTATTTTTCGAATTTTCCAATCTTCATAGCAATCGAGAATTTGACTCATTGTAGCAGTCCCATAATTTCACGACCATTATAGCATGTGTGACCTAATCCTTGTATGCAAAATATGTGTTTTATACATCGAGGTTAATGACGCTTTTAAGAGTACTATGAGTGTCATAAATTGGAGGGCGCGATCACTGAACTATAGTCCAATTTTTTTTTAACGAGGCAGATTTGCACCGACTCGCAGCGGTGCCATTTTAGCTAGGAAAAGTTTCCTGATCGCTGATTGGTTGGACAAGATAATTCTAACCAATCAGCGTTCAGGAAACTTTTCCGAGCTAAAAGGGCACCGCTTCGAGTCGGTGCAAATATGCCTCGCTAAAAGAAATGGACTATAGTATGCGTGACATGTCCCTAGTCTCATAAGGTGATGTGTTTGACAGTGCATTTCCATCACAGTGGAGAATTCCACAAAACCTAACAATTCAGCATGTTGATAGAGCAACATTGCATCTTGCTTGCCGAGGGTTAGGCAGTACCGTTCGAGTGATCATTAAACAAGATACTCACATTAGAGTATCGGCTGTACACAGTGTATTCAAGAACCTTTTTGTAATAAAGTGAAAAAAATCATGTCCCCATGTCTCATTATCCGTTGACATGAGACATGTGTATTTTGCGACAGTTACACGAGCGATTACTTAATTCAAGAATACTTTAATCATTTCAAATCCAAGAGGAAGCAATCGTTATAGCAATCCTCAGAATTCCGCTATTTTAGCAATACGAGAATCCCTCGGTCAGTTCCAATAAGCCATGCATTTCACGTCTAAGAGTTCAGCGATCAGTACAGCGGTCGCTGAAGCTTATGATCTTTATGGCAAAAGGAGAAATTGGCGGTATGTGGCTGGAGTCCAGGTTCTCGTTACGATTTAAAGCAATCATTGCATTTCTCTACTAATCAAAGCAATCCCTGCTTTTAGCTATAATATGAAGCAATTGCAAGCAGTTTCAGTAATCCCTTGTTTTCTCCGCTTTTTAAAGCAATTTGAAACAGATCTGTTTTTTTTCTGAAGGGAATCAATAATTTTTTTTGTATGTTTATGTAAACTGATTTTTCTGTGCTTCAGACAGACATCTTCAATCAAGGTTATTCAATGACGTTTAGAGGAATCCAGAAACTATTGCTACATCGAATCTTAAGAAAGCAAATAGTATCTCGTTTATCTATTTCAAAATACATAGAGAAAAAACCCAAGTAGCACCAGGAAAGACATACTCTATCTTATTTTCCAGACAGAGAGGATATGCGCATTGCCTGAATATTGGAGATGTCACTTTGATAAACGGATGGAGAATCTTTGGCTAGACGCCCCCTTCCCCCCAGTCTCTTATAGCACCCCTCCTCCATTACTCTGCATACTTCTCTCTCTCTCTCTCTCTCTCTCTCTCTCTCTCTCTCTCTCTCTCTCTCTCCTCTCTCTCTCTCTCTCTCTCTCAGATATTTAGTTTGGTTTAGATTAATGCATAAAAGAGGATGAGTAAGTTGGGAAAAAACTAGAATCTCTCTCTCTCTCTCTCTCTCTCCTCTCTCTCTCTCTCTCCTCTCTCTCTCTCTCTCTCTCAGATATTTAGTTTGGTTTAGATTAATGCATAAAAGAGGATGAGTAAGTTGGGAAAA
>NC_090762.1:6955792-6958292 GCF_036898095.1 Palaemon carinicauda | reverse complement strand
ATGTGAATTCATATCTGGGTTCCTCTCCCGTATTGTAGTTTTTCTACCCTGTCTCTTAATTAGAATTTCAAAATTTTGCTTTGCGTAAATGCATTTTAATTTATATTTCAATTTGCAATTTTATTAATTTACTTAGATATAAAAGTAACTCGCTATGCAAAAATACCTATTTGAAATTTTATGTTAGCAAATATGATATTTTGTAAGTCATTAATGATGATATTTATTTACATTAGTTAGTATTTGTCAGTGTTTTCCTGGAGAGAGCAATGGAGAAATTCAATTAATGCATTACAGAAAGGAAGGAAACTTATATTTGCGATGTTTTTTCATTGCTACGTTATTGTTTATATGAGCCGTCTTAAATATGGGTAAAAGTTTTTTTTTTTTATGTTGTCTTATCTATGACGCATATTTGCACACATACAACTATGTAAACAAACATACACACATACACACACACATATATATATATATATATATATATATATATAGATATATATATATATATATATATATATATATATGTATATTTATATATATATATATATATATATATCTATATATATATATATATATATATTACTGTATATATATACATATGCATATATATATATATATATATATATATACATATATATACATATACATTTACATATACATATACACATACACATACATACATATACAGTATATATGCATATCACTCCACTCTCTCACTCCACTACTGTCGGACCTTCGTGATACCTCGACGCCTCCCTAGAAGTCTCCACTGCCTACGATCCAGAACCAATATACGCCTCTCTGCTGGATACTCCACTCCGAGTTGATACAAGTCTGACTTAACATTATCAGACCATCTCATGCACAGTCTGCCCACAGGCCTTCTCCCCGCTGGTCTGGCCGTATCCGGTCTTTTAACCACACTATTATCCCCCATTCTTGCAACATGATCTGCCCACCTAAGCATTTGAGATCTTATATGATTTGTTATAAGTGGCAAACTTGATACTTCTCTTAGTTCCATTTTGTGCCTTTTCCTCCACTCTCCACTCTGTTCATCTCAGACTGGTCCACATATGCGCCTCAACATGCTGTTCTAAAAAACAAGCAGCATTTATTTTTCAATTCTATTGTTAGCCTCCTGGTTTCACAGCCATATGTGGTAATACGTCTTGTGATGCTCTTGTATGCCTGAATTTATACATATGTATAAGTATATTGTTTTTCATATAGGTGTATAGTGTGTATAAATATGTGCCATAGACAATATCAATAACAATTCTGATTAAGTGTCTGCAAACTCACCATCGTTGTGAGATAGGGATGTGGTTTTTGGAGGAACCTATAGGTCTACCTTATGAGTCATCAGCAGCCATTGCCTGCCCCTCCCTGGTCCTAGCTTGAGGGAAAGGGGTCTTGAGCACTTACCATATGTATATATGGTCAGTATCTAGGGCTATGTCCTGTCTCTTGCCTGTGCCATTCACGAGTGACCTTTAAACCTGCAACAATTGAATATTTGTCATACTTTTATTTATTAGTTATATGGTTCTGACCTGGCGCCACTCTATGAATACTTGTTCATAAACCAGTTGATTTGCTGGTAATTACTTTGCTTCTGAAGTCGCCAACCTCAGTTCGTTTATTCTATTGTATCACCCTCGAAATCAGTTAAGGTTTATATTGTTTTCTTGCATCGCCTTTTTCAATCTGGTCAATCTTGAACCATATTAGAGTACTAGAACTAAATAAATTGATGAAATTTTCTTAATATGGAATTATTGTTGTAAAGAATCTGCATTTATAACTAATTAACGAAGAAGTTATAGGAAAAGTTTATACAAGTATATAAGTGAGTGACAAAAATGTTCAGGGAAAGTAGAGATTTTGTGTTACAGTTATTAATTACTACTGTATACCGAAAAATGTAGAAAATTATCACTGCATTCAAATAATATTCTTTTAATTAAAGCATTTACCTTGAATAAATAAAGATTGCCTAATCCATTTTACCAGAGAAGTGGTTAAAATGACAGCTTTTTTAACTCTCACAGAAGTTGTAAGTTCAGTTAAAACATTTAAATAAGCGCTATATGGAAAACAGTAATTTACGCAACTTTTATGTTATATACTCGTTAGTTAAGTTTTATGCCATTCTATTTTTTTATGATTTTCTAATTTTCTCTAAAGCTTGTTATGCTCTTTTGCTTAACTATTAATTCATACAAGAGTCCAATTAACCTCTGATTGCAAAAGCATGACCTTTATGAGAGGTACAGTTTAACAAGGATTACCTTTAGGTTTAACTGTGAAACGGCTTCATTTATTAGGAAAATCTCTCTCTCTCTCTCTCTCTCTCTCTCTCTCTCTATATATATATATATATATATATATATATATATATATATATACATATATATATATATATATATATATATATATATATAATCATAATCATCATGATCATTATCTATTACTAGTCCACTGCATATCAAAA
>NC_090762.1:6945792-6953292 GCF_036898095.1 Palaemon carinicauda | reverse complement strand
AATTCTGTTCCAACTCTTTTTTTTCAGGGACAGTGTATTCGAATGTTTTGAGAAGCAAGTTATTATTTATTCTTGTATATACATCTTGTGAATGGGACGTTAATAAACTTCTTTTCTTACTGGAAATGTCATTTTATTCACGGACGGAATGATTTCCAGCAACATTGGCCATTTATGCAGAGAAATTTGAGACTGGGATTAATTTGTATTCATATCTTATACATTGGGAATGCGTCTTTCTTGTTACGTTCATGTTCCATAATGTATGCACAGATATTGCTGACGATGTACTTGAGCGAGGCTGCGTTTTTTTTCCCGTGTTCCGTCGTTTTATGCTTTTATCAGCATTTCTGTTCCTTTGTGTTCGGGATGATGTATTTCCTTATTATGCATATATTTCCCGTTATTCTCTCCGGGACACCGGACAAATGGCATAGCTTGTTTCCTGTCTTCTGCTGTTATTGCAATTTCTTTCTTTTTTATATACTGTATTTATTTCCGTACGAGTAAACCTATCTTTTATCTGTTTTTGCTTTTTTTCCTTGATTTTCTTCCTTGTGTTTAACTTGCGTTATTGCTTTATATTCTCATCGGGTTGCTACGAGTTTCAAGTATAGTAGTTCTTCATTTCGCTCCTATTATTGAGAGTTTCGAGTATAGCAGTTCTTCATTTCGCTCCTATTATTGAGAATTTCGAGTATAGCAGTTCTTCATCTCGCTCCTATTATTGAGAGTTTCGAGTATAGCAGTTCTTCATCTCGCTCCTATTATTGAGAGTTTCGAGTATAGCAGTTCTTCATCTCGCTCCTATTATTGAGAGTTTCGAGTATAGCAGTTCTTCATCTCGCTCCTATTATTGAGAGTTTCGAGTATAGCAGTTCTTCATCTCGCTCCTATTATTGAGAGTTTCGAGTATAGCAGTTCTTCATCTCGCTCCTATTATTGAGAGTTTCGAGTATAGCAGTTCTTCATCTAGCTCCTATTATTGAGAGTTTCGAGTATAGTAGTTCTTCATCTAGCTCCTATTATTGAGAGTTTCGAGTATAGTAGTTCTTCATCTAGCTCCTATTATTGAGAGTTTCGAGTATAGCAGTTCTTCATCTAGCTCCTATTATTGAGAGTTTCGAGTATAGTAGTTCTTCATCTAGCTCCTATTATTGAGAGTTTCGAGTATAGTAGTTCTTCATCTAGCTCCTATTATTGAATACTTGTAAATTAAAAGGTTGTTGTGGCCTATTGCTAACGTCTCTTCCTGGTGATTGCCAGACTGGTTCTCGAGTCCCGCTCAAACTCGTTAGTTCATTTAGTATCTGCAACCTCACTATCCTTGAATGCTAAGGATGGGAGTGGGTTGGGGGAGCCTATAAATCTACCTGCTGAGTCATCAGCAGCCATTGCCTGTCCCTCCCTGTTCCTAGCTTGCGTGGAGAGGTGGCTTGGGCACTGATCATATGTATATATGGTCAGTCTCTAGGGTATTGTCCTGCTTGCTAGGGAGGTGTCACTGTCCCTTGCCTCTGCCATTCATGAGGAACCTTTAAACATACAATACTGGTGATACAGAGTCAGCGTACATCGTTTATGTAGAAAAGAATCTTTATACGTTTCGTTCCCCTCAATGTATTTTTATGATAAATCATTCTGTTTATCGTTATTGTTATGGTGTTCCTTCTTCGTTGTACATTTCTAATACTTTTCTTACTTTTCATCTTTACCTTCCACCGGGCTCCTCCTCGTTCCATCTTGATGTAGATCTTTGGTAGAATTCTTCTCTTCTTTTTGTTTTATTTTCAGTATTTCTTGATCCCTTGCAATTTCTTGAATTCTAAATAATTGTATATTACAATATTCTTAAAATAAGAATATTCATTTTAGTTTTTTATATATTTTCCTTAATATTTTGTTTATTTTTTTCTTAATATTTTTTATATTTTTTTTATTAATATTTTTTTTTTATATTTGTTTCTCAATCCGTTTTTAATATCGTCTTCTAATCGCTTGAAGGTCTTGTCTCTTCTTTCTTTGGAATGTGAATGTCAGTTCCTTTTTCACCTAAATTCTTCTCTATTTGTTATAGTAATTTCAATATTTTATTTAGATTTTTAATTGTGGTGTCTTTTATATCTATACCTGAAATTATAAAATATAGTAAAAATCATATATTTTATAATTTCAGGTCTCATTATCACTCATTTTTAATCCGTCTTCTGTAATAACTTTACAATATCAAATTGTTTCTTTCTTAATCCGTTTTTTTCAGTAATACATAAATTCTAATAGCCTCTCCACAAAATTATTCTGTTTCTCTTCATTAATCTTTCTTAATAGAAATATGTAATTTCTCATCCTCTCCCTTCTGTCTCAATCAAATATCCATCCTCTTATCTTTACATCTCAAAGTCTGACATCCTGATTTTTAATCGGTACACTCAGTGACCTTAATCATTTTCTTCCCTCTTAATATCACGCGAGGTAGCAAAGAAGTGAGGAGTAGCATCGTGACAGGATATCATGGGGATATAGTTACTCTGAGAGGGATAGGAGGGGGGGAGGGGAGAAGGATGATCACTGAATGGATGGGAAGGGTAAGGCGCCGTTGTTGAGAGAGAGAGATTAGTGCGTGATGGAGTGAGGAAGTGAAAGTGATTGATGGGAGAGAGAGAGAGAGAGAGAGAGAGAGAGAGAGAGAGAGAGAGAGAGAGAGAGAGAGAGAGAGAGAGAGAGAGAGAGTAGATGGGAGGACAGATGGAAAGAAGAGGAACGAATAAAATGAATGGAGGAATATGTCCAACTTGATAGAGAGGGACACTGTGTAAGATGGATGAAGAAGGTTAAGATGTATGATTGAGAGAGAGAGAGAGAGAGAGAGAGAGAGAGAGAGAGAGAGAGAGAGAGAGAGAGAGAGTAGATGGAGGACAGATGGAAAGAAGTGGAACGAATAAAATGGATGGAGGAATGTGTTCAACTTGATAGAGAGGGACACTGCGTAAGATGGATGAAGAAGGTTAAGATGTATGATTGAGAGAGAGAGAGAGAGAGAGAGAGAGAGAGAGAGAGAGAGAGAGAGAGAGAGAGAGAGAGAGAGAGAGAGAGTAGATGGTAGGACAGATGGAAAGAAGTGGAACGAATAAAATGGATGGAGGAATGTGTCCAACTTGATAGAGAGGGACACTGTGTAAGATGGATGAAGAAGGTTAAGATGTATGATTGAGAGAGAGAGAGAGAGAGAGAGAGAGAGAGAGAGAGAGAGAGAGAGAGGAGAGAGAGAGAGAGAGAGAGAGAGATGAGAGAGAGAGAGAGAGAGAGAGAGAGTAGATGGTAGGACAGATGGAATGAAGTGGAACGAATAAAATGAATGGAGGAATGTGTCCAACTTGATAGAGAGGGACACTGTGTAAGATGAATGAAGAAGGTTAAGATGTATGATTGAGAGAGAGAGAGAGAGAGAGAGAGAGAGAGAGAGGAGAGAGAGAGAGAGGAGAGAGAGAGAGAGAGAGAGAGAGAGAGTAGATGGGAGGACAGATGGAAAGAAGTGGAACGAATAAAATGGATGGAGGAATGTGTCCAACTTGATAGAGAGGGACACTGTGTAAGATGGATGAAGAAGGTTAAGATGTATGATTGGAGAGAGAGAGAGAGAGAGAGAGAGAGAGAGAGAGAGAGAGAGAGAGAGAGAGAGAGAGAGAGAGAGATGTATGTACATATATGACAGATCTGTTAAAGAAAGAAAATGTTAAAGTATAGAGAGAGTAAAGGCTAAGTATTAAGGTTTATTTGGTCTATATTTTAGAAAGATTTATTTAGTCATTTCTGGTTCTGGTCCAAATTCGTGAGAAGAAAATAGAAGTAGGAAAATCCTGCAATAATTTTAGAGTGGATGGATCGCCTGGGATACTTTAGGACGGTGAACTATTCTCCCTTTTGTTTTATTTTAATAATTTCATCTTTATTCTATTATTTTTCCTATTGGTCCGCTTTCTCTAATTGGCCTCTAGGTAGTATTCTGCTTTTCCAACTATGATTAATTATTATTATTAATAGTAATATGATTATGATAATTGATTTTCTATCTAAGCCGCACCTTTTATTACGTGGGACATCTCATTTAACTAATACACTAAAACCTCTGTGTCATTACCTTATGGCAAAAGGTTCATACTTTATACTTTGCTTTAGCCTCTTTCGGTTGATTTTTTTAGCTACTGGAACACACGAGTTCTTCCATTTGAACTAACCCAGATTTGGTACAAGAGTTCTCTCTCTCTCTCTCTCTCTCTCTCTCTCTCTCCTCTCTCTCTCTCTCTCTCTCTCTCTCTCTCTCTCTCTCTCTCTCTCTCTCTCTCTCTCTCTCTCTCTCATACATATTTTCCCATCCATCTATAGCTTTCTTTGGATATTTTTGCTAATACCAGTTTGAGACCTTCTAGATTTATACGTATTTTCTGTATAGTCAATCAAAATGAAAATCAAGTAAGAATCCTTCTTGTTGCCATATATAAACTCCATAGCTTATTATGCATGTGCATTATGTGTATTCGATAATCTTCAAGATACGGTGCACATCTTCCCAGAAGGAGAAATTTAAAACATGAAAAATGTAATTTAAAAAATCTTAAAGAAAATTGCGGTATGCAGAATGTTTTTGATAAATAAGAAATACAATTCTGCCTTTTTTTATTTACGACGTGAACGTCTGGTAGGAGATTCCAAATCATCTTGTGATCGGAGATGGTCTTCTTGTTTACCGTCTCTAGGCAACACTGTTTTCAGGAATGCTATACTTGACTGAGGCGAATACTCAAGCACTTGCTCCTCCTCCTCCTCCTCCTCCTCCTCCTCCTCCTCCTCCTCCTCCTCCTCCTCCTCCTCCTCCATCCTCTCTTCTTTTTCTTCTTCCTTAGAGCTTTTCTGATGGAGGAATCAACTTAGAAATCTGTGGTTTTATTTCTGAAACACTAGATATTGATAACAATAATCCTACCGATTAAATACAGTGTATATATATATATATATATATATATATATATATATATATATATATATATATATATATATATATATATATATATATATATACATGCATATATATATATGTATATATATTCATATACATATACATATATACATACATACATACATACGTGTATATATATATATATATATATATATATATATATATATATATATATATATATATATATATATATATATATATATATATATATACATACATACATACATACACAAATACGCATTAAAACTTT
This sequence comes from Palaemon carinicauda, assembly GCF_036898095.1. Classification (NCBI taxonomy): domain Eukaryota; kingdom Metazoa; phylum Arthropoda; class Malacostraca; order Decapoda; family Palaemonidae; genus Palaemon; species Palaemon carinicauda. The sequence goes on along the minus strand of NC_090762.1, from coordinate 6,948,028 downwards.
AGGAATAAAATGAAACATATTCTATTTTCCATTGAGAATATTATTAGTTTTACCCACCAGAGATGGATGAGAAATCTGAAGATGAAGCTGCTAGTTCCAATCCATTTTCTTGTCGCCAGTTGGTGGTGCTTTTCTCACAGATAGCCTGCAAGCTACAGATCGAACCAAGGACCCTGCTGATGCAAGCTAATTACTCTACCACTAGAGATAACGAGGATAATATATAGATCGCTTTAAGTATAGTGTTTGAGACCTTTTTATTAACATATTATTATTATTATTATTATTATTATTATTATTATTATTGTTGTTGTTGTTGTTGTTGCTTTGAAACAAGGGTTAATATCAAGTATCCCCGAAGGGCCATTGCAGTAAATATATTTGACTAAAGTATGATTAATATTTCATGCAATGTAATGAGTGATAACCAATAATGAATTTACGGAGTATTTATTCATTAAAGCTGTGCATACATTTTACTTTGAGTGCATATTAGCGTGAAACAATTAAATAATTAATCATGTCTTTAACTTTTATATTTATTCCTTTTGTACTGTATTATCGAATGCTTCAATACTGAATCTTTATTTATTTTATTGATAATGATTTATAGCAATGGATTAAAATTTGATTCCTTTATTTACTATGCCGCTCGCCCCTGTCCCCTCTGCTTGACCCTGGAAGCAGAACTGTGTTATCCACCTGCGTAAGGTTGCTCTTCGTGATGCTGCGCATTTACACATCTCGTTTGTTTGTCAAAAGTTTATTTCAAATTCGATACGAGAATACGATCTGAAGTAAGTCACTTTTTCATTCAAAATTCATTAATATTAAGAAAATACAGAAGTCAGTCAAACATTTATTCCAAATACAGTAAAACAAGAATAAAGTAAGTCACTTTTACATTCAAAATTCATTAATAAGAAAATACAGAAGTCAGTCAAACATTTATTCCAAATACAGTAAAAAAAGAATAAAGTTAGTCAGTTTTTCATTCAAAATTCATTAGTATTAAGAAAATACAGAAGTCAGTCAAACATTCCAAATAATGTAAAATAAGAATAAAGTGAATCAATACAAATTTATTCCAACTTCTATAAAGAAAAAATTACCCGGACTGTTAGTGACAGGCTGACTTCTAAACGAGAAAACATGCATATCCATACACACATCATTAATCTAATCTTCCATTATAATGACTCCCTTGGCGCTCATCAAAAGACTTCCTCTTTTGCAATTTCTGTCCAGGTTGCACATGACGGTCATTTCTTCAACCCTTTTGATAATATATTGCTCCACTCTCTCTCTCTCTCTCTCTCTCTCTCTCTCTCTCTCTCTCTCTCTCTCTCTCTCTGACGGGAAATATTCAATTAATAAGGGTTAAAACATTTTAGCTTTCAATAGGGTTAAAACATTTTAACTTTCAATAGGGTTAAAACATTTTAACTTTCAATTAGCATAAGTGGATAATTACTTCAATACTGACTAGGTCTATGGCACTTTATATTAGTACTGAATACTCTGCTTCTCATAAGTCCCGCTATGAATGTCAATGTCATGAGATTCAGATCATAAAGAAAAATTTATTTGTTTTCCATCTACTGGAATCCAGACTTGGGTGATTCTGTCTTCGATTGTCTTCTTACTATTATAGCTAAGATGCAAGAAGATATTGGAAAGGCCTCATCTGTACTTGGTGATTTCAACGCCTACCGTAGGGAGTAGTTAAATTCTGTTTCTGCTACTGATCGCTAAGGCTTAAGAGCTTTGGACTTGGCCTCTGAATCAGGCTGTGAGAAAATAATACATTAAACTACTCTCAAATCTGGTAACGTCTTGGACCTCGTATGTACTGACCCCCTTTGTGTTATAACGAGGTTGGTTCTCCAGTTGGGACGTCTGATCATGCCTGGGTTTCCTTAGTAATTATTATTGAGCAGTATGTACCTGATGTGATGTACTCATATAAGGTATATATGTAAAATCTCAAGCAGACGGGAATGACATTTTGAGTGATCTGTTGCATTTGTATTGTTCAGGTGTATAAAAAGTGTTGAGCCTTTTGTTCTCATGAATGAAAATGTGGTCAACATAATTGATAGGCGTATCCCCTTTCGTGTTGAAATACTTAGTGAAAGACAAAACCTGGTTCAATGTGGATTATAGAACTGCTTATGTGAAGAGACAGGAGGCCTATCATCTTTGGAAGAGTATCAAACCAGCTTTATCTTGGAAT
>NC_090762.1:6913292-6935792 GCF_036898095.1 Palaemon carinicauda | reverse complement strand
CACTGAGGTGAAAATATATCAAGTTTTTCATTAGGACGCGACCCTGATCGCATATTGATGGACTAGGGGATTTGATGCCGGGTTATTACCTCTTAATAAAGTTCTGCCTTCTATTTATACACTCTCTTATCCACTATTTTGCTTTGTATATTTTTTTTCCTCCTGTACTTGTTAGCATCAGTTGGACGTATCACGCCCCACTTTAGAAATGTTATATTCTTTTTATGTTTCTCTATAAAAGCCGTTTGTATTTTACTTTTTCCATTCCATTTAACTTCCTTTATTTTATCTTACGAAGGTGACATGGCACAGTTCTTGAGGGAGTACAATATTTATCGCTCTTACACGTCAAGATTTTTTTGTTTAAGTTTAACCAATTATTTTAATTGTCATCATAGTGCAACGAATGGGGATTGCTTTGCGAATTCAGGTGTCAACTAGTTGAATGGCACACTTTTCTTAAGGTAACAGCTATTCTCTCTGGGTCTCGTCTTTTCTGTATAAATGGTCAGAAACGTAAATGAGCAGGAATATACGTTCAGAACGATAAGGCCACCGCTATTTGCAAATTCACTTCCAGTAATAAAAGCCAGGACAAATCTAATTTATTTTTATGTTTGCCCCAATTATAACAACTTAAGGAATAGATATTTGTTTGAGGCTCGAAGTGAGGGTGGCAGGTTCATCCTTGCCAAGATTCTTGGAAATGATGTGTCCTACTATGCTAGTGGAATTTTTAGATTTATTTCAGAAGCAGGTCTTCTGAAAACTATTTAACTTTTATGACATTCAACTTTTATGATTTTAATTGAATACTCTTTTATTTTTTATTTTATTTTATTTTTTATTTTTGTATATATAAATTAAATGTTACCGGCGTCAATGACCTTAGATGTCAGGATGCCTGAAAACTTTAAATCAATCAATCAATCATTTCCATTCAAGGAAAGACCTAAGGTGAATTTCGATATTTGGGTCATATCAACATTTACTTTCAGTGACAGGAAAAAGGAGTTATTCAGGAATCACGACCAGTGACAGGAACTAAAAATAAAGTTACTTATTTATAAGTTAGGATTGATTTTGTAATCTTAATTTCGTTTCCAGGAATAAGAACAAGGACGAAATAGAAAAGAAATATGAGTGTCTCGCATGAAGAATAAAGACATCATTTGAAATTTATGAAATTTTTTGAATTAACGTGAGAAAAAAAGTTTCCTTTTTAAAGAGAGGGTTGATGCTTAGGCCGTATAGATTAAGGGATTTTAGCGGGGGAGCTCTAAAATGCTGGAATAGAGAGACTGATCTCATGTGAGCATGGCAAATCACTACGCAAGCTTTTGGCGTTACATCAACTTGTTAAACTGCAGCTTCGAAGAGCATCCAAATATGAGGGGAAGAGGAGAGGGTTGCTAATAATTTTGCAGTTAGGATCAAGTATAACTTTTAAGCATATTCGACTTAGCTGCTTGATAAAATGTTTTTTCTTTATGTTTATTTTTGTGCTCTTAAATTTTGGAAAGTCGGTTTTTAAACTCGAAACATGAAATTTCATGTGCTGAGTTAATAACTAGAGTTGTGGTAGTATAATAGAAATATTCCTACTTGACAATCTGTTGGGCGGAAGTTGCAGACCTGCTCATGCTCGATAGTTTCTAGTAGTGTTTACAATCTCGCCGTCCTTGTGAGGCTACAGGTCTACCCGGTGAGTCATCAGAAGCCAATGCCTGGCCCTCCCTGGTCCTAGCTAGATGGAGAGGGATCTCGGGCCCTGATCATATATGTATATGGCCAGTCTCTTGGACATTGTCCTGTCCCTTGCTTCTGCCATTCATGAGTAACCTTTAAACCTGTAACCCTTTAATACTTTGATAAAACGATAATTATCTAGAATTTATCTAGAATTTAAGGTTAAATTTGACTTGAGGGATGTTCCACATCTGCTCATGAAAGGCTATTTGCAGATTTCGATTGAATTCTCTAACCATACTCATAGTGACGACACCTTAAACAAGATTTATTCTTTTTGGAATGATTTTAAGGGAAACTTTAGCTTATGAACCTATAATCACCTTTTGAAATTTCTTTTCCTGTTGAATACACATTCTCTCTCTCTCTCTCTCTCTCTCTCTCTCTCTCTCTCTCTCTCTCTCTCTCTCTCTCTCTCTCTCTCTCTCTCTTTATATATATGTATATATATATTATTTATATGTATATATATTATATATATGTATATTATATATATATATCTTCATATTTTTGCCATTAAATTGATTGCTGTTGCTAGTGTAGCATTTTGGCAGAGCACCGTGTTTGCATTGCAAGATGCTCTGTTTACCGGTAAACTTGTTTCATCTAGATTATGTCTCGAAATCTAGCTACACATAAAATATATTTTGATGTAGCGATTATACATTATCCAGGATAGGCGAGATTTTTTTTTATAATTAAAAGTACAGTACTCAAAGGAAACGTTTTTTTAATTGATTATTATTGCTAGATATTTAAAAAGAAAATTGCTTGCGTCTCAATATGCCGATTAGGCACATTCTCTCAATACTATTTGTAGATGATCTCTCCATTCATTTACTGGAGCTAGAATGGTAATGGTTGAGAGAAAACTACGACTCTCAATTGACAAATTTATTCAGTGGGCTGATGTGAATGGGTTTAAGTTTCCGAAAAGTAAAACTACTACCGCCCATATCTGTCGTATCCGGTAAGTACATCCAGACCCGGATATATACATCAAAGGTCAACGGATCCCATGTGTAGGTGAAGCTAAATTTTTAGGATTGATTTTTGATCGTAGGCTTACATGGGCTCCTCACTTAAAGGCGTTAAAAGCTATATGTCTTGAGGCGCTGAATCTTTTAAAAGTACTGTCACATACATCATGGGGGCCAGACCGCGAAACTATTTTAAGATTATACAAGGCCTTAATTTTTTAAGAAATTAGTTATGGCTGTGAAAGATACTCCTCAGCCACCCCAAGTCGACTAAAGATTATAGATTCTGTACACCATACTGGTATCAGATTGCCCATAGGAGCCTTTCGAACTGCACCTATACCAAGCCTCCTTGTTGACGCTGGAGAGTTACCTTTAGACCTTTACCGAAAGTCTTTTATTGTTGGGTATTGGTTTAGGTTGCAAAGACTTCATAATTTTTTAGCCTATCAGACTGCAAGCCTTGTAAGGCACACACCAAACTTTGAGATTCACACAAAATCTCCTCAACCTTTTGGTTTTCGGTTGAAACAATTATTGAATAGTCTTGATGTAATTAGAAGTAAGGTGCTTCCATTTAAGATATCATCAACCCCTCCGTGGAAATTACCCGAGATATTTTATTTTAATATTTTATTAGAGTTAAAAATAATATGGCTGACTTTAAAGCCAGATCTTTTATTTTTATGGAACATGTTGCAGAACATGTGGAATCGACTTTTATATATACTGATGGCTCCAAATCTGATGTTGGCGTTGGATTTGGAGTACATAGTAATGGTTTTAATTGTAGGGGTGCACTTCCTCTAACAGCTTTCATATTTACTGCCGAACTTTATGGCATACTAACCGCTATTGAGAAAACAGCGTTGGAGAAGGAGGGTAATCTTACAATTTTTAGTAATGCAAGGATTGTCCTTCAAGCTTTAGAAGTTTTTAATTATAGCAACCCTTTACTTTTAGAGATTTTATAATGGCTTTTTATTATTGAACAGAGAGGTATAAAGGTTCGATTTTGTTGTGTTTCAGCACATGTAGGTGCGTCTGGGAATGAGAAAGCAGATTTACTGGCGAAGAATGCTGCATCCGAGTTGCTACCAAGAAGGTATCCCATTCCTTGGAATGATTTCCTACCTACCATCAAGAAATTGTTTTATAATAATTGGCAGCATCACTGGGATAGTCTAGATGGCAATAAAATGAGAGAAGTAACAAATGTTATATCTCCATGGGGGTATAACGTGATGCCCCGAAAGTGGGAGACGTCTATGTCGTCTCCGCATTGGTCATACTCGGTTGACACACGAGTTTCTGCTGAAGAGCCAACACCAACCGTATTATGACGACTGTTTAGTACCTTTAACAGTGATGTATTTGTTGACCGAATGCCCCAATTATAACAACTTGAGAAATAGATATCTCTTTGAGGCTCGAGGTGAGGATGGCAGGTTCATCCTTGCCAAGATTCTTGGACATGATGTGTCCTACTATGCGAGAGGCATTTTTAGATTTATTTCAGATACAGGTCTTCTGAAATCTATTCAAATTTTGTTATGACGTCTTAACTTTTATGGTTTTAATTGGATATTGTTCTATTTTTTATATATAATGAATGATATCGGTGTCAATGACCTTAAATGTCAGGATACCATAAAATTTTAAATCAATCAATCAATTACGGACAGATAAGCCACACGTGAAGACAAAAGAGAAAGCCACGATGAAAAGATAAAAGAATATAAGGCTTTTAATTGTGACCCCAAAAAAGAAGCCTTTTATTTGTAGAAAAGGGAGAAATCGAGCCTGGCCTCTTCGAAACCTCTGGCGAGAAGAGATTTGTGGGTTATGGTCTCAGACTCCGTCAGTGGTCCCTCTCACCCTTTTATTTCTTTTAGAGGGAGGCACAGAGAAGTGCCATTGTCCCTTCATAAAGTGCCTCAAGTGTGTCGCTGTCCTTGGTTCTTCTATTGCTCCTTTACCCACAAGAAAATGGGCCACTAATGTTTGCCTCTCTCTCTCTCTCTCTCTCTCTCTCTCTCTCTCTCTCTCTCTCTCTCTCTCTCTCTCTCTCTCTCTCTCTCTCAAAAGTTTTCAGCATGATATTAATGACTTGTCGATTTAAGAACAGGTCTATGTATTTAATAATTTTTTTTTACTCCTGACATTGAAATGGGACGAAAGTTTAACGTAAAGTTCAGTGTTCATTTTACTTCCTTTTCCCCTCTGTGTCTGTTGTTCATAAAGTATTTCAAAAACGTTTTAGATGTATAACGAACATTTGCAAAAGGGTGGGGGAAGACAATGAGAATGATTCAGAGTATGTACTCTCTCACACAAACACACTCACAAATACGCGTGCTCGCGTACACACACATACGCACACGCACACACACACACACATATATATATATATATATATATATATATATATATATATGTATATATATATATATATATATGTATATATATATATATATATATATATATATATATATATATATGTGTGTGTGTGTGTGTGTACATGATGAAGTACGTACGTATATTGGTTTTGTTATGGGATATATAGCTTGTTCTTATCTATATGTTTCTATATTTTTTGTGGCTAATTTCAATATGTATCGATTCATATAATTAAACCATTTTCTATAAAGTAATAATGAAAAATACGATCATGGATACAAATTTTGCGTTATTCCAAAGACGCTTGATTACGCAAAGAAAAGAAATAGAATTAATTTAAAGAAAGAATAATAGGTCTAAACCCGATGGCAATGAAAGCACGTACCATCAGTGACTTTTCTTCCCTCACTATCAAAATGGTCTTCGAGTTGTAATTAATTTATAACTATAGCAGAAAGTCATTGAATACGGCACAAATCCTATGCGCGATAGGTAATTCCGGTGATACATTAATTAAGCATCGAATTGTACGGAATGCTGTATTTATTTGTAAAGGTTCTTTATATATATATATATATATATATATATATATATATATATATATATATATATATATATATATATATGGGCGTAAAAATCTCAGGAAAACGTGATGCTCAGATGCAGAAGAACCACTGGGAAAATGAAAATACGAAATATACGATTAAGTCCTGACTAGTTTCGTGATATTATATATACATACATACGTACATACACACACATATACTGTATATATATATATATATATATATATATATATATATATATATATATGTATATATATGTATATAAATATATATATATATGTGTGTGTGTGTAGCCTATATATATATATATATATATATATATATATATATATATATATATATATATATGTGTGTGTGTGTGTGTGTGTGTGTATGTGTGTATGATATATAGATCATTATTCATACATACTTACGCATATTATGTATATAGTGGGCAAATTCTTTAAACTGATATCCTTCCAGCAACCAGAGACAGAACTGGATCCCTATTTAATTTGTTTACCTTTCCTTGCTGAATCGTATCAAACTAAGCAGTGCCCTTGTTTATATAAGACCTGCACACAGACATAAATCGGACTGTATGCGTTTGCTCCTTCGTGTACATATCAGTGCAAGGATTTTCCTTTTGTTTACCTGTGTCTGGTGAGGGTCTTTCTGTAACCGAAGGTACACACGAAGTTACGTAGGGGAAGATGACACAGTGGCTCTGGCTGATTTGTTAGAGATTGGGATTTATCCCTATTTTTAGGGATTTTGGTTGCTGATGGGGATTTAAAGTCTATTTGATTACGTAGGGGGATGACACAGTGGCTCTGGCAGTGTTGCTAGAGATTGGGATTTATCCCTATTTTTAGGGATTTTGGTTGCTGATGGGGATTTAAAGTCTATTTAGACTCTAATCTGGGGAAAATTTGTTCGTAATCCTCGAGTATTTTAATTAAGGCTAAAAAAGAAAAACTTGGTTTTAAAAAATTTGAATGATATCTGTTTGTTAAGTCTCCAAATGTTCAGTTTATTATCTTATGATTGTGAACAAATAACTGACTATATTTTGAATTAAAGCTTGGTCCAGTTATTATATCTTTAGAATTATTTAAATTTAGGGATCCGAATAGAAACTGGATTATTATTTTCCTCGAAAGAGAGGTTAAAAAGAGATACTTTCTCTAAAATTTGGAATTCGTTTTTTTCTTATTGTGGCTCATCTCCCAAGGTCACCGCCAGTATGCTTCTGTTAATGAGGTCATGAATCTCAATCCTGACCTGAATCTTTACTTTCTGCCCTATCTACAACCATCTGATGGTTGTAGATAGAAGCAGAAAGTCGAGAGCTTAACTCGGTGGAAGGAGAAAAGTAAAGGATTGCTTCATTCCAAACGATATTTAAAAGGCAATACTCGCTTTAACTTAACAGTTGATAAGGCAATGGTTAATGAAATGAATTCCAGCCTCTATGTTGATAGGGAGGATGATTCTGACTAAAGGTGTTATTCATACCATTAACAATTTTCATATACAAACGGTGCAATTGTAACTTGTGAATGCAAAAAGGCCAGTTTTTAGTTCGTATCGTAAAAAGAATTAGATTTACATTTTCTCTAATCAAATTAGTTTTTTTTTTATTAAAATATCAATTTTGTATTCTATAATATCGATAATCTTGAAAAGATTAAATCATTAATTTTGCTTCACTTTTCCTGAAATTACTATTTTATTTCTTATGTAAATCAAAAGTATATATATATATATATATATATATATATATATATACATATATATATATATATATACAGTATATATATATATATATATATATATATATATATATATAGATATATATATATATATAATATATATACATACATACATACATACATACATACATACATACATACATACATATATCAAAATGGATATAAATGGGAAAGAAAATATCCCCATTTTAAGGGCTATTTCGGCTTGAATCTCTGGCAACACTGATCTCTGGTTCTTTCGGCCTTTGCAGTCGCTTGAAATTCCTCCCTCCCCCCCCCCCACCCCCCATGTAAGTTATTTCCCTCACTTCAACCCCGAAACCCTTTTCCCTCATCTACCTTTACCCTTGTATTTCCCTCTTCCACTTGCTCTTCCCCCGCTACTCATCTACTTCCATTCCTTAATATCTCCTCTCCTTAGTCAACGAAGCCCGCTCAAGAAAATATCCCACCCACTTACTCTTCCCCCTTCCTTATTAGCCCCTCCCCTCACCTCTGTCAATTGATCCCCTCATTTCGTTTCCCGTATTTCATTCCACTTCACCCCTCCCTCTGTACTGCCTATCCGCCATGTATCCATTACCAAATTCCTGTCAGTGCATCTTCTTGCTGTGCACTGTAGGCATTACTGAAAAGTCTTTTCAGTGTTCCTTCGACCCCTATCTGCGCTTGCTTTATATCTTTCCAATTTACCTTCATCTTTCTACTTTACCTTCGTTCCTGTTTTCTCTTTCTATGCCCAACCTTTTCTAGCTTTTTCCTCATAATATAACTGGTTTTACCCTCGTTGCGTTTGGTCATTGAATGGCCTCCCAGGCCCCGGTATAATCCATAAATGCAATCCAATCCCAAAACCTTTCTTCTTCCTCTCACATAATCGCCCCCTTTAATATCCCTCTTCCTCTCCTCATGATAGAGCCCATCTGATTGGCGCGCTGCCTATTTTACGTCTTGATTTATTTTCAGATTCTTTATTTTTTTTCTTTTATATCTATTGCTTTTTTATTCGTTTTTTACCTCTTTTTCTTTTCCTCAAATGTCTCAAAGAAAATAGGACTACGAAACCCATTAGCAGTGTTCTTTGTTATTTGGTCTTATAAGGAATTAGAAGATTAGAGAATTATTTATAAGAACCGCTTTTCATTTTCTCATTAGACTTTTATATATATAACGATTTTGTTAAACTCTTTAAGGGCTTCTAGTCAGTATATATATATATATATATATATATATATATATATATATATATATATATATATATATATATATATTTCTATCAAAACCTTGCTCATTATTTATTGGAATTTTAAAAGGATTCCAGTTGTAATATTATCCTAATATGTTATTAAACCCGTAATTTGAGCGCTCGTTATTTGCATTTTATTTTCTCAATTATTAAACTTGCAAAAATTTCGAAATTTGATATCCAATAACCGTAAAACAATCTTAAACAGGAAGCTCTTCACAGGCATTAGTTGGCGGAGGTAAGCACCAACTGCATTATACCCTTTTGTTTAAAGTATTTATTTATATATGCATATGCCATGTATGCGATAAAATATTTAAAGTTATATATGTATATACTGTGTATGCAATAGAATTTTTAAATTCATGTTTGCATATGCTAGGTATGCCATGAAATATTTAAAATTATAAATGCATATGGTAGGATATGTATGCTATAAATGTTTATATTTATATATGTGTATGCTATATTTGCAATAAAATCATATACATTTTGGTATTCATATTAAAGATCAACTTTCAAATAAGGCATTTGAGACTACGAGGCTAACTAATGATGTATTTTAAAGTGTTGTGCATGAATAGGCATATTGCTGTTTCTGAATTGCCATTTGTTCATAAATGTTTTAAGATAACATTTACATTCTTGAAGGTTAGTTAAAACATATTTTCATGAACGTATTTCGATACCAGTTATTCATGACACGAAGTTTATATCCGTTGTGTTTCTGAATATTTTCGGATATCACGAACATTCGTTTATGTATTAAAGTTTTGGGGACAGTGTTTTGGGTCCCGATTTACGCTGCTCATAGGCCACAATAGTTTATATTAAGGTGTACATACACGTTCAAAAAAAGCGTAAAAATTTGCATCAAAATTCTGATGCAAAATTTGAGTGTGTGTAGGACGTTTTGATGTCAAAATTTTGGTTCAAATCTTTTTTTGACATCAAAACGTCCTACACACATACAAATTTTACATCCAAATTTTTATATCAAAATTTGGATGCAAAATTTGAGTGTGTGTAGGACGATTTGATGTCAAAATTTTGCTTTAAATCTTTTTTTGACATCAAAACGTCCTACACACTCAAATTTTACATCCAAATTTTAATATCAAAATTTTGATGCAAAATTTTGACGCTTTTTTTGAACATGTATGGGCCATTAAGTGTCCGCAAGCTTACTTCCTTATAAGCTATAAATAGGGGTTATGGGGAACTTACAGGTCCACTTGCTTAGGGTTCAGTAGCCATGTTCTGGTCGTCCTTAGTCCTAATGTGGGAATAGAGATGTCTTGGGCGTCGACTGGAAATGTAATGTGTTCGGTATCTGACATCGTGTGAAATTGCAATACCCATCCCTTGTCCCTAGCTAATGAAACGAGCTTTAATCACTCATATTCAAGAATGTATTTAGATACGATTTACGCTTAAGAGTTCATATACGTACAACTTACATACATGAATGTATTCGGACGCTACTTTTCTCGTACATTTATTTCGTATTTAACCGTTTTACCCCCAAGCTATTTGGAACTTTCCAACCCTTGACCCCAAGGCGTTTTTTTTTTCAAGCACATTTTGCAATATATATTTTTTAAATTACTCTAACAGCCTTAATTTTCGTCATAGAGAGGTCAGGTTGATCTCATTCTTTTGGAAAATGCCTGGAGTTTCTCATAAAGTTATCAAAAATATGCAAATAAATATGTAAATGGCAGTTTTTTGCAAGGACGTACCAGTACGTCCATTGGAGGTAAAAGGGTTAATGGCCTCTTTCATTCCTAACACTATTTGGATATCACTATCCCGATTTATATTTGGATTCCACTTCCATTTCTTATCATATTCGGACACCACATTCATTCCAGATTGTATTTGAACACCACTTCCATTCCAGATTGTATTTGAACACCACTTCCATTCCAGATTGTATTTGAACCACTTCCATTCCAGATTGTATTTGAACACCACTTACATTCCAGATTGTATTTGAACACCACTTACATTCCAGATTGTATTTGAACACCACTTACATTCCAGATCGTATTTGAACACCACTTACCATCCAGAATGATTTTGGATTCCACTGCATGCTCTCATCCCTGACCCATTCACATCTGCCCCCCATCTGTACACCGGCTCTCACCACATCCCTTCCCTTTATGTCAGGGTTTGTTCGTACGAGTGTAAAGTGTTTGTGTCTGTAATGGGCGAGTCCATCTAACTGTCCAGGCTATCAGTGCCTTCCATTTTGTATGAAGGTCTTTCTTTCCCATTTTCTCGGATTCCAAAACCCGGGATTTTCACCTCGTAAAAGGAGCTTCGCCATGCGAGTGGAAGGAGAAGATTGGGGAGACCTTCAAGAGATGTCCGAGAAACATTTTGCAAAGGAAAATCATTTTCTTTTGTGGTAAAGTAGATCTAAGTGTGTATGCACAATGCTTTCTGAAAACCATGATATATATTGTTTTATACAAATAAAATAGAGAAATCTTACGAAATCTCCACTAGGCTTGGTTCAAGCTCTAATAGGTCATGGTCAGACCAAAGAGCTTAAAGGTTAACAGTTTATAAGTTGTCTGAATCTCTCTTTTGTGGTAAAGTAGATCTGAGTGTGTATGCACAATGCTTTCTGGAAACCAAGATATATATTGTATTAAAGAATTGAAATAGAGAAATCTTACAAAATTTCCAAGAGGCTTTGGTTCAAGCTCTAATAGGTCATGGTCAGACCAAAGAGCTTAAAGGTTGATAGTTTATAGGTTGTCTGAATCTCTCTTTTGTGGTAAAGTAGATCTGAGTGTGTATGTACAATGCTTTCTCAAAACCATGATATATATTGTATTATAGAATTGAAATAGAGAAATCTTACAAAAGTTTGAAGAGGCATGGTTCAAGCTCTAATAGGTCATGGTCAGACCAAAGAGCTTAAAGGTTGATAGTTTATAGGTTGTCTGAATCTCTCTTTTGTGGTAAAGTAGATCTGAGTGTGTATGCACAATGCTTTCTGAAAACCATGATATATATTGTATTATAGAATTGAAATAGAGAAATCTTACGAAATCTCCAAGAGGCTTGGTTCAAGATCTAATAGGTCATGGTCAGACCAAAGAGCTTAAAGGTTGATAGTTTATAGGTTGTCTGAATCTCTCTTTTGTGGTAAAGTAGATCTGAGTGTGTATGTACAATGCTTTCTGAAAACCATGATATATATTATATTATAGAATTAAAATAGAGAAATCTTACGAAATCTCCAAGAGGCTTGGTGCAAGCTCTAATAGGCCATGGTCAGACCAAAGAGCTTAAAGGTTAATAGTTTATAGGTTGTCTGAATCTCTCTTTTGTGGTAAAGTAGATCTGAGTGTGTATGTCCAATGCTTTCTGAAAACCATGATATATATTGTATTATAGAATTAAAAAAGGGAAATCTTACAAAATCTCCAAGAGCCTTTGGTTCAAGCTCTAATAGGTCATGGTCAGACCAAAGAGCTTAAAGGTTAATAGTTTATAGGTTGTCTGAATCTCTCTTTTGTGGTAAAGTAGATCTGAGTGTGTATGTCCAATGCTTTCTGAAAACCATGATATATATTATATTATAGAATTAAAATAGAGAAATCTTACGAAATATCCAAGAGGCTTGGTTCAAGCTCTAATAGGTCATGGTCAGACCAAAGAGCTTAAAGGTTAATAGTTTATAGGTTGTCTGAATCTCACTTATGGTAATGACAATATTATGTGGTCGACAGTGGGGTCAGGGAATAATGTAGATTCATCAGGGCTGGCTTAAGAAAGGAGGTCATCTCTTCACGAAGATTTATTATCACGGATATCGCAACCATATATTTACCTCTCTCTCTCTCTCTCTCTCTCTCTCTCTCGCTCTCTCTCTCTCTCTCTCTCTCTCTCTCTCTCTCTCTCTCTCTCTCTCTCTCTCTCTCTCTCTCTCTCTCTCTCTCTCTCTCTCTCTCTCTCTCTAATTTCAAGAATTTTCCTTGGTACTTAAAACTTAATAACATTTTTCTGACCTCAGCCCAACCGAGTTCATCACTCATGAGTTTTGTGGAAATTTTAAGATTTTCTGGACATGAAGACGGAAGAGGGAAGTTACATTTAGACCTCAGATTTTGCGTGTGTGTGTATATATATACTGTATATATATATTTATATGTATGTATGTATATATATATATATATATATATATATATATATAGTATATATATATATATATATGTGTGTATGTATGTATATATATGTATATATATGTATGTATATATATATATATATATATATATATATATATCTATATATATATATATATCTATATATATATATCTATATATATATATATATATATATATATATCTATATATATATATATATATATCTATATATATATATATATATATATATATATATATATATATATATATATATGTGTATATAGGCATGTATGTGTATGAATTAGAGTTTTGTCACTAATATGCATGACTTTTTTTCGAATATTGAACCGCAACCAGTTCTTATGTCGAATTCACTTGAAATTAGTAATAAATAACCAAATGAAATTAGTAATAAATAACCAAAGGAAACGCCCCCACTCGGGCTATCACTCTTGATAGCCTGATTGGTAGTCCCTGATCTTATTTGTTTCAATTCAGAGGTATAGGTTCGAATCCTGATACCGGTAGAAGTAGGCTACTTATGACAATGTAAATTTCCCTTTTGGTTTTCCCTTTTGGCTATTCATTCCCAAGATTATTGAATTCTGGAATAATGGTTTAAAGCTCAATATCATTTTCATTCATATATATATATATATATATATATATATATATATATATATGTGTGTGTGTGTGTGTGTGTGTGTTTGTGTGTGTGTATAAATACAGTATATATATATATATATATATATATATATATATATATATATATATATATATATATATATATATATCACTATATCAGGTACTAGAATGTTTCCAGATAAAATTTGTGACTTGCATTTTGTTTCCGCCTTTCCCAGAATCCATTTAGGGCTTTCACTCATATATTCTTCGAAGTCATTAAGTTGAATTACTGTTCTGAGGATGATCGTTACCATGAGTGAGTGTCTGCAGAAATATGTTTGCAGGGGACTTAGTGTTCGTCCTCCATGGGAGACTTAATATATCTGGTTATTGTTGGTGAGGATTTCTTTTCGAATATCTTAAGATATATGTTTAGGATTAGACAAGTAATATGAAAAAGATATATAGGAGAATTGAATGTTTTTTTTTTTCTTCGCTTCGTTGATACTTTTTTTTGTCTGTTCTTTTTTCGCTTTGTTTTCATATTCAACAGTCATTTCCCTTTCGATATTTTTTTCGTGTGCCATTATTTTGGTTTACCTTGCTTTGTTGATACTTTTCACCTTTTTTTTTTTTTTTTTTTGCTTTTTTTCGCTTTGTTTTCATATTTAACAGTTGTTTCCCTTTCGATTTATTTTTCGTGTGCCATTATTTTGGTTGACTTTGTTTTGTTGATACTTTTCACCCTTTTTTTTCTTTTTTTTTTTTGGCTTTGTTTCGATTTGTTTTCATATTTAACAGTTGTTTCCCTTTCGATTTTTTTTGTGTGCCATTATTTTGGTTGACTTTGTTTTGTTGATACTTTTCTCCCCCCCCCCTTTTTCGTTTTTTCGTTTTGTTTTCATATATGATAATGTTGTTTCCCTTGTTTACGTGTGCCATTATTTTGTTACCTCGGATATACGTAGTGTTACAAACTTTTAATATAATTTTTCTTAAAGAATTTTTTTGCAAGAGGCATGAATTCCCATACGCCACAGACCACTTTGTGTGGTATACTGTGACCAGTATTAAATGTTCTCTCTCCCTTCCCTTTATTCTCCCAACACTTGATTGTTCAACTTCTGTTGAACTCCTTTGCTCCTTTCACTTTTCCATTTTAGTGCCAATTCAGGTCAGACTTTTGTAAGTTCTTGAAAGTGACCTGACGGTCTTTTCCAACTGCTGTATCTTAATATGAATAAGACTCTACAGTCTATCAAGTTTTTTTTTTTTTTTTTTTTTTTTGCTGATTATACTTACGCAACACGTATTTACTCATTACGCATCTTGAAAAATTTAAGTGGATGCTTTTTTAATGATTGGTTACCAACGCCAGTTAACTGTTCACCTTGTAAAATTTGGGGTACCAGAAGTATACCAACATTGAATAACATTCGTGTAATGTAGTTTCTTACCAATTAATTGAAATTTGATTTTCAAATGCTTAAATTTGAAGGTATTTTGATCTTGCACTTTCATGAAGTACAGGATATCATAAAAACAATTTTTATTTGGTATCAAGTTATCGTATTTATTTACATAAAATGGGGGACATTTTTTTCAAGAAAAGACCCCCCCCCCAAAAAAAAAAAAAAAAAAAAAAAAAGAACATTAAGTCTGTCGGTTGTTCAGCATCAAAGACACCGAAGACTAATATTAAAATAAAATTTTGTAATAAGAATCAAACCATACTTAGTATTTCTGCATGTTAATACTTTGAAAATAAAAGAAAATTTCATACATGGAAGTATTCAATGCTACTGAAGACTAAACGGTCTCTGTACATATTTTATTTTTTTTAACATAATTTAACTCGTCATTAAACTGAGAATTTTATATTTATTTAAAATACCATGTCCTCATTTTCTATTTCAGTCGTTCAGTTTTTTCCACAATCATTACTGCTCCCGCAGGAATCCGTGCACAGATCATTTTTCTTGCACCCGCTTCTGAATATTCCACAAGGGCTACTATGAAAACAGTTAAGCTCTAATTATCTAATAGAACCTTTGGAGCTGGTGGATTGGTTCAGAAAAGTGGCTTTAAATGGCTATCTTCGTTTACTTTAGTAGTCTGTTGGTGGTGCAACAGCAGGGCAAGGTGTAGTGTAAAAGATGACTTCCATACAAAGGACATGTAAAAATAACCTTTTCGGTATGTGGTTTGATAGTCCCAATTGTGGGAGGAAGTTGTCGCCCTTCTTTGCCGTTCTGTGCAAGTATCAGCCATCTCAATTGTTTGACAGAATCTGATTTTATATTGGAAGTGTTGTAGAGCATGTAAACGTATTTTGACACGGTTCCTTTGTGTGTAAATTCAAAGATTCTAAATCCTACTAGTTTTTTGACATCACTTTGCAAAAAAAAAAAAAAATGCTTTTAAGTTGCTTGTCGCATCCTTTCCTGCCTATGCCCCTGTGTTGTCAGTCCTCTTGAAGGCATGCCATCCAATTAAGGCATCTTCTCATTTCTTGCAAAGTATCATGTAGCATTTACTAATTTAGAAAAATTCTCATTATTTACTTAGTAGAGATGTCAGTGGTGTAAGCTTATGATAAGTAACAGTTAGAAAAACAATGCATCTGTACCTTTGCCTCATTTTCTAAGTGCCTGATGTCCATTGTATCAAGTAAAACTCCTTGATCTCCTTTCAAATTATGATGACCTGCTCGCCTATTTTGCATTCTCAGGGTTGCATTTTGCCCTATTTTTGTATGGCACATTACTAGTACTTTCGTTGAACCTTCCTTGCAATAGTAATGTCTTTTGTCTGTTAGATATTCTGCGAATTTGCATTTTGTCTTAATGTTTGATGGAAATGCTTTAGTATTCGTTAGTTTTGTAATGTCA
Source organism: Palaemon carinicauda (assembly GCF_036898095.1). NCBI lineage: Eukaryota > Metazoa > Arthropoda > Malacostraca > Decapoda > Palaemonidae > Palaemon > Palaemon carinicauda. The sequence continues at coordinate 6,919,413 of NC_090762.1, read as the reverse complement.
TTTACATAATAATGTTGAGAGCTTGATGTCTTTGTTCTTTTGTGTCCGGTTGTATCTTCAAGTGATCCACCCTTATACTTGTCAAAGAGAAGTCGAATCTTAGAATATGATTTATTTAGGCTGCCAACTATGTCCACAAACATGGTAGCCAAATTTTGGGATGTAAATTTGTCATGCAATTTTGTCATTACACTGTTAGAAAAATCTGTATTTTTAATCTGAAATTCTCCTTAAAAAATATAATATTTTCAACCGTATTTCAGTAAAATACAGGCGCCCGTAATTTTACTTTTGTTTGTTATTATCTTTACGGGTTGGTGACCATAATCACACTCCTTTACGTCAATATATCCGCTTTTAAAACGGTAAAAATACTGAAATAAATGTTGCCAGACATTTACCGTTTTTTTAATGCAAATTTTTAACAGTGTATGCTAACCACACACATTACATCAATTACAATGACTGTTGGTACACTTGTAGTGACATCTATTGCAAGAATCCTTGATGCTTTCGTAGCTTCTTTTTTTACTTCAAGATTATTGTGTGCATCATGTGTAAAACAATTTAACTATGATAACTTCTTTGATTTTTCAAAGTCATCTCTTAAGGATTCTTTGCGAGGTTTTACTAATTATTTCCATCTCTTCATCCACACCTGATGTATAATAAAGGTTTGCCAGCAACCTGTCTTTACTCATCATAGAAAGAATGATTTTAGGTTTATGACCACGCTTTATAAAATCTAAATAGGGTATTTTAAAAGTAAAATATTGCTCATCAAGTGCCAGGTATGTGATGTTAATAATATTCATGGCAGTGCCACGAAAATCTTCCTCTGTGATTACCAGATTGACTATTGCTACTTTTTCAATATCGCTAATAGCTCTGTCAATAATGTCCATTTCAGCCAGATGAGTGCTGTACTTGGACTAATCAATGTTTCTGGTTTATTTCCTTAGTTTATATGATACTTCAAGTTTAGCAAAAGCATCCATGGCATCTGATAGAAATGCTAATCTTGCTCAAATTTTTTTATCTTTTCTAAGTTCTTTTCTTTTTAGGAGATTTTGTCCCATGCTCTTATGCACAATTGAATATTAACGTTATGACTATCTCTCTGTTAAAAGGCACACAATTCTTGATTAAAGGACTCTCTTTTTAGTAGGTGAATCCTTTGAGTGGCGTAGACTTTTGCACAATACTTTGCAGATTATCTTCATACTACCTCTCAGCTCGTTGATTCTTCTTTTGGTGACAAATTCATTTGTAACACTTTCTATGATAATGATACTCTTAGTCTTCAATATAATTAGTAAGCTTTCACAAATGTTAGTGCCTTTTCCAAGAGTAGACCATTTTTCACAAAACACCTTCATAGGCATACCAGATAATTCCTACTGAATTATTTTTAAATAATGAGCAGAGGTTAACCATAATTCAAACATAATTCAGTATATAGTTCTGTACATATACAGAATTCATACACGTTTTTTTTTTTTTTTTTTTTTTTTTTTTTTTTTTTTTTTTTTTTTTTTTTTTTCTCCGCATGATCAATCTCCGAAACGCTTTCAAGTTATTAAATTTCCCTGTGATAACTTGACAGCAAGTTGAAAGTTACTTTATTTGATATAAAGGATAACATAATAGCAAGAAACCAAACCTGGCAATTTTTTTTGCAGCTTCGACAAAATTGTGTCAATCGCTGGCCTGACTTGAGACATTTTTTTCAATTCATGTAAACTTTGCGAATTATATTTTTGTAGAAGTATCTTTAGTGTAACTAGATAAAGAAAAGTAACCTAATTGAATTTATCTTGTCTGTTTATTGTTTTAATTGTAGTTTTATTGTTTAAAGGAAGACAAAATTTTCTGTTCTCTTTTTCAGTTAGGTTATTTTTTCACCTATACCAGCATCTGAGATATATTCCTTTAATCGATGAATAAACTTTAACTAAAACTTATAGGAAATGGCATGCTGAAGATCTCTCTCTCTCTCTCTCTCTCTCTCTCTCTCTCTCTCTCTCTCTCTCTTTCTCTCTCTCTCTCTCTCGTAGCGACTGCCATAATTTTAGTTGGGTTTCCTTTGGTGAAGAGAAGTGCCTTAATATACTCGCCCGTTCATAGAAGATACATTAAATATATGTTTATTTCTATGGGTTCGAGAGAGAGAGAGAGAGAGAGAGAGAGAGAGAGAGAGGGTGAAAGCTATTGTAAGAGAAATACGAAATTCAGAGAATTTTGAAGAGAAAGAAGTTAAGCTATAGTAAAATATATTGGAAACAAAACAAATATAGACATTTTTGAGAGAGAGAGAGAGAGAGAGAGAGAGAGAGAGAGAGAGAGAGATTATTATTATTATTATTGAGATATTTATTGGCATTTGTTACAATAAAAATGTAATATAAACATTAGTAGTACAGCCCAAGAGAGAGAGAGAGAGAGAGAGAGAGAGAGAGAGAGAGAGAGAGAGCGTCCAGAACAGGAAGTTGAGCCGCGCGGTCAATATTTTATGAATCTCTTCCTTAGGAAGGAACTTCATGAGGAGAAATCCTGGGCTATTGATTGCTTTTAATGGAATCAATAGTCCATTAAAAAGGTCGCAGAGGCAGTTGCTAGAAACTCCGGCGTTTTAGTATTAGTTAGAACTAAAGAAATAGCATAGATACCACGGAGGCAGACAGTTAAGGCAAATGTGAGCGAAGTCGTATGGGAAAGAAATATATTCCTACGTAGAGAGTGAGGTAGTTAATTTGATAGATATTTGGATAGAGGGTATACTCGGGCACACTTATTTTATCTTATTTCTTCCTCTTGTTTTTTTTTAATGTTTTTATAGTTTATATATGAAAAATTTATTTTAATGTTACTGTTCTTAAAATGTTTTATTCTAATTTTTCTTTACTTCTCTTTTAGTTTATTTATTTCCCTATTTCCTCTACTCACTGGGCTGTTTTCTCTATTGGAGCCCTTGGGCTTATAACATTGTGCTTTTCAAACTAGAGTTGTAGTTTAGCAAGTAATAATAATAATAAAAATATAGTGATTAAATGATAGCTGGTTGTTGTGGCCTGATTGGTAACGTCTCTGTCTGGTGTTTGCCAGACTGGGGTTCGAGTCCCGCTCAGACTCGTTAGTGCCATTAGTGTCTGCAACCTTACCATCCTTGTGAGCTAAGTTTGGGGGGTTTGGGGAAGCCTAGAGGCCTATCTGCTGAGTCATCAGGAGCCACTGCCTGGCCCTCCCTGGTCCTAGCTTGGGTGGAGAGGAGGCTTGGGTGCTGATCTTATAGCATATGGTCAGTCTCTAGGGCATTGCCCTGATTGTTAGGGCAATGTCACTGTCCCTTGCCTCTGCCATTCATGGGCTACCTTTAAACATTAGCTCTTCTTCTAGTGTGAATAGTCCATATAAAGAAGAACTAATTAAAAGGGAGAGAAAGATAGCGAGGGAGCTCATTTTAGAGGCAACGACTTGTAACCACTAAGTACTTTGCTCATTGAATAGAGATCCACAGGAGCGCTTAACTAACTAAACTTAAAATCATCTTCCTTTGAAACATCCTTAAAAGAGAAGTCAAAAGCGCTTTCCCCATCAACGGACATACGCCGAGCCGTTATAACCATGTAAACAGATCCTCTTTGGAGTCTTTATAGCCGCGTTTTATCCTAAAGGGAGTTTGGGAATAAAGCCAATGGGCGGAAGGGATATGTGCAGTAGGTTTAGGACGGTAGTAGGTTCCATGTATGGTTTATATAGTGTTCGGGAGTATCCTTTGTATAGGGTAGGGGCTGGGCTCACCTGACGGTGGGCTCCTTTTAAGTGGAAGATGAATACTCCTTTCAATTTTCGCTATTCACTCGGTTGCAAAGGTGACCTTTTCGCCTTCCATAGATATACTCTAAAGGATAGCGCCCCAAAGATCTGCTCTCTTTGGCGATGTTATTTTCTGGAAGATACTAATAAATCCTTGATTCCTCAAGAGTTTTTGAAACGTGTTTTTTTTTCATACTATTTGCGAAATAGCTCTATACGTATGTCTTGTTTTTAATGTATGTTCATACTCTTGACCGAATAGAGCGTTTTCTGGCTTGCTTTTGTAGACCTGTTTGCGTGCGTAAATGCGCGCACAGGCGGTTACGTAACATTGTTCCTGTGAGTTTTGTTCTCTTGGCTTCGAGGACACTTGAAGCCAAGAGCCTCCTTTCCTCTCCTCGAGTGCGGCCAATTTTTAAGCAGTTTTATTTTTATCTCTTCTCCTTTTGTCTCGTAAAGAAGACAGCGTTATTTACGCCCGGAAAAATGCTTCCATTGTAAGAGCATTGCTGCCTTCCCACTAATGTGTTTCTTTGAATAACGTATTCACCATTTTCGGGAAATGGCGATTCCCGACATTCTTTTTTAATGGGTTTCTTGATTGCCTTTGTGTTTATGCGTAAACATCTTGGACGATGTGCTTCCCTGAAAAGTATTTCAGCCGTGGTGGATGGAAGGTCTCAGTATAATCTCTAAATAGTATTTGAAGCCATAGCTGTTGTTACTTCATCAACTGTTAATCTCTATTTGTTATTATTTAGGCTGTAGCCATGAATTCGCCAATTGTCTATTTCTTTATTTGTCGTTGCTTAGGAGATGTGTAGGGTTGGGACTTCTGTCAACACTGTTGTTTTAAGATATGGAATTACTTAGAAGGTGTATTACTTTTGTTTTACCTCTGCGAAATGTCAAGCTATTTTTTGCAATTGCATAGAATGTGCAAAGTCTTGATATTGCCTTCACCAACTGTCCATCTATTATTCATAATTACTCGAAAGATACAAAGTTACTGTACTGTATCGCCAACTGTTGTTTTTTAAGAATTTTTATAATTTATCAAGTGTTTAGTTACCGACACAAAATGGAAAGTCTCAATGATCTACTGAGTAACACAGGGTAAAAATAATGTCTTTTATCAAGTACGGTCATTGACGCTGACAGTGTTCCTCCAGGGAGCTATACTACCTGCCATGCTTTGGATGAATGGCAAACGTCACGAAGGAGCAGTTATGGCCCTAAGCATTTCTCAGAAATGTAATGATGTCTTCGTCGTTGCCTAGATTTTGTCTCTCTCTTAGGTGCCAATGACCTTTGATGTTATGTCGGAGAACCTTACAGCAATGAGTCATTCTGTCTGTCTTTCTTTTATTATTTTCCAGAGGCTTTAATTATACAATTACCATCTCAAGATATTTTATTGATTTGTCTTGTTTTTGTACCAACCGTGTGTCACATGATCGTGCATAGTAACATTTCATTTTGTGTATGTTTTTCTCACCGTTAACTGTTAACTGATGCGGTGGCGGTTGAACAGGAAATTTCCTGTTGCATTGAACCTGAAATAATGTCTGTTTTTCTCACCGTTAACTGTTAACCGGTGCGGTGTCGGTTGAACAGGAAATTTCCTGTTGCATTGAACCTGAAATAATGTCTGTTTTTCTCACCGTTAACTGTTAACCGGTGCGGTGTCGGTTGAACAGGAAATTTCCTGTTGCATTGAACCTGAAATAATGTCTGTTTTTCCCACCGTTAACTGTTAACCGCTGTGGTGTTGGTTGAACAGGAAATTTCCAGTTGCATTGAACCTGAAATAATGTCTGTTTTTCTCACCGTTAACTGTTAACCGATGCGGTGTCGGTTGAACAGGAAACTTCCAGTTGCATTGAACCTGAAATAATGTCTGTTTTCCTCACCGTTAACTGTTAACCGATGCGGTGTCGGTTGAACAGGAAATTTCCAGTTGCACTGAACCTGAAATAATGTCTGTTTTCTCACCGTTAACTGTTAACCGATGCGGTGTCGGTTGAACAGGAAATTTCCTGTTGCATTGAACTTGAAATAATGTCTGTTTTTCTCACCGTTAACTGTTAACCGATGCAGTGTCGGTTGAACAGGAAATTTCCAGTTGCATTGAACCTGAAATAATGTCTGTTTTTCTCACCGTTAACTATTAACCGATGCGGTGTCGGTTGAACAGGAAATTTCCTGTTGCTTTGAGTTTTTGTATATAAAGGAGAGTGTTCTGTAATAAATTCACTCATTTTCATCCTGCCTTTGAGTCACAACCTTCTCTCGGCTCGTTACA
>NC_090762.1:6903292-6905792 GCF_036898095.1 Palaemon carinicauda | reverse complement strand
TGATTATGAGGTGCCTTATCTCTAGCATTAGGGGATTTTTTACCTGTATGTTGAGGTGCCTTATCTTTAGTATTAGGAGCTTTTTTTTTACTTTTACCTCTATTGTTAGGTGCCTTAACTTTAGATTTAGGGGCTTTATGACCTCTATTTTTAGGTGCCTAACCTCTAGCAAAGAAGGGCTTTTTGACCTCTGATTTTGAGGTGCCTTATCTCTAACATTAGGAGCTTTTATATCTCTATTTTGAGGTGCCTTATCTCTAGCATTAGGGGATTTTTTACCTCTATTTTGAGGTGCCTTATCTCTAGCATTAGGGGATTTTTTTACCTCTATTTTGAGGTGCCTTATCTCTAGCATTAGGGGATTTTTTTTCTCTCTATTTTAAGGTGCCTTATCCCTAGCATTAGGGGATTTTTTACCTCTATTTTGAGGTGCCTTATCTCTAGCATTAGGGGATTTTTTACTTCTATTTTGAGGTGCCTTATCTCTAGCATTAGGGGATTTTTTATCTCTATTTTAAGGTGCCTTATCTCTAGTATTAGGGGATTTTTTAACTCTATTTTGAGGTGCCCTAACTTTAGCTTGATGGGCTTTATGTCATCTATTTTAGGTGACTTCTTTCTAGCATTAGGGCTTTTTAACCTCTGATTTTGAGGTGCCTTATCTCTAGCTTTAGAGACTTTTTTACCTCTATTTTAAGGTACCTTATTTCTAGCATTAGGGGCTTTTTTACCTCTATTTTTAGGTGCCCTGTCTCTAACATTAGGAGCTGTTTTGCCTCTATTTTTAGGCGCCTTTTCTCTAGCATTAGGGGCTTTATTTCTGTTTTGAGGTGCCTTATCTCTAGCGTTAAGGACTTTATGACCTCTATTTTAAGGTGCCTTATCTATGACCTCTATTTTAAGGTGCCTTATCTCTACCCTTAGGGGCTTTTTGACCTCTTGATTTTGAGGTGCCAGGTGTCTTATCTCTAGTATTAGGGCATTTTTTTACCTATATTTTGAGGTGCCAGGTGTCTTATCTCTAGCATTAGGATCTTTTTTACCTCTGTTTTTAGGTGCCTTAACTTTAGCTTTAGGGGATTATTTATAGCATTAGGGGCTTTTTGACCTCCCTTTTTAGGTGCCTTATTTATAGCATTATGGGCTTTTTGACCTCCCTTTTTAGGTGCCTTATTTATAGCATTATGGGCTTCTTTACCTCTATTTTTAGGAACTTTATATATAGCGTTAGGGGCTTTTTGACCTCCTTTTTTAGGTGCCTTATTTATAGCATTAGGGGTTTTTTTACCTCGATTTTAAAGTGTACTACTTCAAGCATTAGAGGCTCTTTGACCTCTATATTTTTAGGTGCCTTATTTATAGTATTAGGAGCTTTTTGACCTCTATTTTTAAGAGCCTTATATAAAGCATTATGGGCCTTTTTACCTCGATTTTGAGGTGCTTTACTTCTAGCATTAGAGGCTCTTTGACTTCTATATTTAGGTGCCTTATTTATAGCTTTAGGGGCTTCTTGACCTCAATTTTGAGGTGCATAACCTCTAGCATTAGAGGCTCTTTGACCTCTATTTTTAGGTGCCTTATTTATAGCATTAGATGCTTTTTTACCTCGATTTTGAGGTGTATTACTCCAGGCATTAGAGGCACTTTGACCTCTATTTTTAGGAGCCTTATATATAGCATTAGGGGCTTTTTGACCTCTATTAATAGGAGCCTTATAAATAGCATTAGGTGCTTTTTGACCTCGATTTTGAGGTGCATTTCTTCTAGCATGAGAGGCTCTTTGACCTCTCTTTTTTGGTGCCTTATTTATAGCATAAGGAGCTTTTTGACCTCTATTTTTAGGAGCCTTATATATAGCATTAAGGGCTTTTTGACCTCGATTTTGAGGTCCCTTACTTGTAGCATTAGAGGCTCTTTGACCTCTATTTTTAGGTGCCTTATTTATAGCATTAGGGGCTTGACCTTGATTTTGAGGTGCATTACTTCTAGTATTAGGAGCTCTTTGACCTTTCTTTTTAGGTGCTTTTTTTTATAGCATTAGGGGCTTTTGGACCTTGATTTTGAGGTTCATTACTTGTAACATTAAAGGCTCTTTGACCTCTGTTTTTAGGTGCCTTATTTATAGCATTAGGGGTTTCTTGACCTCGATTTTGAGGGGTATTACGTCTAGTATTAAAGGTTCTTTGACCTTTATTTTTAGGTGCCTTATTTATAGCATTAGGGACTTTTGACCTCTATTTTTAGAAGCCTTATATAAAGCATTAGGGGCTTATTTTACCTCAATTTTGAGGTGCATTACTTCTACCATTAGAGGCTCTTAGACCTCTGTTTTTAGGTGCCTTATTTATAGCATTAGCAGCTGTTTTACCTCTATTTTTATCTGCCTTATTTCTAGCATTAAGGGTTTTTACCTCTTTTGAGGTACCTTATTTCTCCTATCAGGGGCTTTTTTTACCTCTATTTCAAGGTGATTTACCTCTAGCATTAAAGGCTATTTTAC
>NC_090762.1:6885792-6898292 GCF_036898095.1 Palaemon carinicauda | reverse complement strand
AAATATTTAGATAGATTTACACACACAGATTCAACCCTCCCCATCCCTTTTCCTAAGTACCACACTGCAGTTTGGAAAATTTGTGGGTTATATATATACTATATATATATATATATATATACATAGTATAGATATATAGTATCTCAGCCACCTGTTGAGATACTACCACTAGAGCATTATGGCATCTTTTGACTGGCCAGACAGTACTACATTGAATCCTTCCTTCTGGTTACGGTTCATTTTATCCTTGCCTACACATACACCGAATAGTCTTGCCTATTCTTTACATATTCTCCTCTGTCCTCATACACCTGATAACACTGAGATTACCAAAAAATTCTTCTTCACCAAAGGGGTCACTGCACTGTAATTGTTCCGTGGCCACTTTTCTCTTGCTAAGGGTAGAAGAGAGACTTTCGCTATGGTAAGCAGGTCTTCTAGAAGGATACTCCAAAACCAAACCATTGTCCTCTAGTCTTGGGTAGTGCCTTAGCCTCTGTACCATGGTCTTCCGATGTCTTAAGTTAGAGTTCTCTCGCTTGAGGGTACACTCGGGCACACTTATTTTAATATTGTTACTCTTCTTAAAGTATATTATTTTTCCGTTTTTCCTTTCCTCACTGGACTATTTTCCCTGTTGGAGCCGCTGGGCTTATAGCATCCTGCTTATCCAACTAGGGTTGTAGCTTAGCAAGTAATAATAATAATAGTATTAATAATAATATGTATATATATTATAGCCAGGCACTTGTTCTTTATTATATAGGGAAGATTGACGATCAAACATGACTCCTTAGGTTTGTTGCAAGTTCAAAGCATTAATTCGAAGTAAGGTAGGAAGAACAACTAGTTAAAGGTGAAGGATCGAAAGAGAGAAACAAATTCACCTGAACTATAGAGATTAAAGACTAATCGTGCCTTTATAGATCAAATAAATGGTATGTGTTTAAAATGATCGTCGAAAACCTTGCGAAGCCTGCGGTGTGAATTCATTAATTGTTAATTTCTGGTGATAAATCGAGGATTGGAGCAATTCATTTTATATAGGCATTGTTGTCTCATGTTGGGTCAGACGCAACAAATACTGAATGAAGTCGGAGATTCAAGTTGTAGTGACCCCTTAAAGTTGCCTTTATATCCGTCGGGTCATTCCATGTCGACTAAGTGTATTTGGAAAGCACATAAGCAAGTACACACACACACACACACACACATATATATATATATATATATGTGTGTGTGTGTGTATATATATATATATATGTGTGTGTGTGTGTGTATGTGTGTGTTGTGTGTGTGCGTGCGCCCGCCAGTGCGAGTGAGGATGTATTAAGGTTATTATTATTATAATTTTTCTTATTATTATTATTATTATTATTATTATTATTATTATTGTTGTAATTATTATTATTATTATTATTATTATTATTATTATTATTATTGTTGTTGTATGCGACCCGTCAAAAAGACGGTTAAGTATTTAACACACACAGATTCAACCTTTCCTACCCTCTCCCCTTTACATAACTACAACCCCTCTCACCTCTCACTCGCTCTCTCCCTCTATCCGAGAAATATATATATATATATATATATATGTGTGTGTGTGTATTCATATATATATATATATATATATATTATATATCCAAACACTTGCTCTTTAATTTATAGGGGAGATTATTATTATTATTATTATTATTATTATTATTATTATTATTATTATTATTATTCAACATGCATTGATCCCAGAGAACATCTCTTGACTTAAATAAACAATAGATTTCCTTGAATCACTACCTATGCACTGCTTCAAGTAATGGGTCATCAATATCGTGCCCTTTCCAAAGATACACGTACAGTTGGACAGGAATTCTTGGTACACCTCGCTTTGAGAATGTGCACATTATGGAGCGGAGAGTTCCTACGTATATTTCAGCCCTCCACCTCTGCCATCTCTCCTTACACGATCTGTTTGGTTACTCGCCGCGAAGTAAGGGGTGTGACAGGCTACACTTCTTCGGGGATAGTGTCGGTTGCTGTAAGACCAGTTTCATGTCAAGATCCGAAATAAATGTAATGAATGTGTTTATTCGTTCGACGACTTCTGCATCCTCCCAGTTTTGGGAATCCTACGCATGTAATTTTGTGGGGCAATAAACGTGCGAATTTTATTTTGAAAGTAATAGCGTTCTCTCTCTCTCTCTCTCTCTCTCTCTCTCTCTCTCTCTCTCTCTCTCTCTCTCAAGAAATGAAATAGTCTTCTACTTGAATTTCTTTTCGAAATAGCATTTATGCTAGCCATTCAGATTCATAACTTTTTTTTTTATTTTATTCTCCCAAAATTTCTCTGTCTTTTAACATTGCTTATTATAATACTAAGTCTTAAGGTATTTATTATTATTATTATTATTATTATTATTATTATTATTATTATTATTATTATTATTATTATTATTATTTTGTTTGTTTTTGTTAGTCACAGTCGATGTGCTTGTATCACCCTGACCGTCCTTATACTGTAATCCTAGAGTAGTTTAGCCTGCTAATTTTCTACCACAGCTTGAAGTTGATGTTCGTACAATTTGCGTTGTATTTCATATTTTCTGCAGACTCCAATGGAGAGCTTTAGCCACTGTATCATGTCGTTTCTTATATTGATTCTGAGCAAGTGCTCAACCTTCGCTGGCGATGAGGTTGATGATTTCTTCTTTTGCCATACATATCCTCCTTTTTGACGAGTTGTTATTCCCGTCTATAGCTCGTTGAATATATCTTGTTCTTAAGGCCTGATCTTGTGCTGCCATTATCATCTCTTCAGTTTCCTTCTTAAGTGCTGAGCCACTGTCGTGTTTCCTTACTGACCAATTCTTCAGTCTTTTTCATTCTTCTTGTCACTTTTCTTCCTTTTCTCTCCTTTTACACTTTTGGGTCTTCATCCTCCTTTATTAGGTTTTCTTCCCATGCACTCCTCTGCAAATCATCATCTCTGGTCTCAAGGTACTGTCCTTAGTGCTCTACTTTCGACGTCGACACAATTTTCGATACTGATGAGTCCTTTTCCTCCTTTACTCAGTGGTATGTAGAGCATGTCAATATTCGCTGTTGGGTGCAATGCTTGGTGCATGTTCATTATCTTTCTAGTTATTCTATCTATGTTGCATACCTCTGACTTCTACTCCACTATTCCAGCAATGTACCTGATAACTGGAACGTCCAGGTGTTTATAGCCTTTACCATATTTCCAGAGTTAAGCTTTAACTTCATTATTATTTTGATTCTTTGCATATATTCTCTTCTGATCTTTTCTTTTATCTCTTGGTGTTTTATTGCCTCTTCTTCTATTACCCTGATGTAGTTTTATCCTGCATCGTCTCTTATTATTATTATTATTATTATTATTATTATTATTATTATTATTATTATTATTATTATTATTATTATTTACGTTCTTTCTATTTTATTCATTTTTTCAGCCTAGTGGACTGATGACCATTTTCCCTTTTAATCGAGTCACGTGTCAATGTCAAATATGAATTTTACATTTTCTAGGGCTCTGAAGTCTGGTCGTTTGATCTTGACTCTTTTTATCAAAGTAAATGAATAAAAATGTTAAAGATATATTTGACGTTACATGTTTTTTATAGCAACAAAAGGCCCATTTAAATATCGGCATATTATTTTTTATTGATTTTGATTAAAATTGATCTATAAGTATTTCTATTTTTGTCCGGAAATACTTTTGACCTTAATCTATTTCCGAGATAAAGTTCTGCTGTATTTTCCTCTTTTCCAATTTTTATGAAATTTGGTAATTGATGATTATTTTCTTAAGATATTCATGATTACCTATTTTTGAAAAGGCAAGTAAATTTCAGTATATACATTCAGGTAATTTGTTTTTATCGCCGATTTGGAGGATAATTTGTAGATAATTACTTTAAAGTAATTTTTCTTATAAGATATTTTCTACCTTGGCTTCTTTTCAAGGTCTAGTAGTCAGTATTTGTCTTTTCTGTGAATGGTTAGTAAACCCCTTATGGGTTGTGAGGTTATTCTTCATAGATATATTGTTTAATATAGGCCGAGCATCCAAGGTAAGGTCATAACCATAGAGGGTTCATATGACCCAGTTTTGTAAAACTAATGACCTAGTTTCGTATAGCTAATGCATAGGCCTACGATTATTTAAAAGTAATAATTTTATATTTCTTTGGTTTTTGTAAAACGTGTCAATTAGGTACTTTGAGTGTTACAATTTTTCACCCTGTGATTTTTTTTTTATATCCAGTTATTCATATATAGATATTTTTTTACATATATTTTTCTATGGGTTTCTCTTAACTCTTCTTAACTCATATTTTTCTTTCTGGTATTATATTACCTTTTATTACTACTTGTACATACAGTTTTACTAAAACATATAAAATGAAGTTTTTCGTAAATCAGACTTATGTATTTACTTTTAAGAACAATTTTTATCAAGGAGTAAAGATGGCGATTGGTAGAATCGTTTTATTACAGCAGAATCAGTTGGAAAATAGTTAAAACTTGTCCCCATATATCCAATTGATATAGTAAGCCTCGGAAATGATACTAAATGTAATTTGTAGAGAGAGAGAGAGAGAGAGAGAGAGAGAGAGAGAGAGAGGGCGGTTGTATTCCAGGCCATTCCGATGCGCATTAAAATCTTGAGTGGAGGATGTGGCCAGGACTTAAAAAAGGGACCAAAATATTTTTCCGTTTTCAAAATGTGGATGAATCCGTTCGGTTTCGTAAGGTTTTATTTATGGATTTAAATCGAACAGGGTTAGAGTGAGAATATTGTATTAATCCAGTTTAGAAATTGAATTTCTATTCACCTTTGTGCCCGATATTACTTCCTTTCCACAATGAAAAATTATTATCATTATATATCCTTAAGAAGATAAATTAAAGTTTTCCAGTTATGGTTTTTCTTTATATTATTATTATTATTATTATTATTATTATTATTATTATTACCTGCTAAGCTACAACCCTAGTTGGAAAAGCAGGATGCTATAAGCCCGGGGGCTCCAACAGGGAAAATGGCCCAGTGAGGAAAGGAAACAAGGAAAAATCAAGTATCTTAAGAACAGTATAGTAGTTGTGATGCCAAATAACTTAAAGGTAATAATTTTTTTACCGCTTATATTAGATTTTAGTTAGCTAGAGAGTGCCACTAATTTGTAATAAAAATTAATCCGTGTTGAAATGTTTCACTTCAGAAATGTAGTTGATGTGACTTCATGAGATTTTCAGGATTGCTAAGTAGATTTCGATGAACAGTCATTATATATTACATGTTTATATCTGTCTATATATATATATATATATATACATACTGTATATATATATATATATATATATGTATATATTTATATGTATATTCATCTATACATACTGTATACATATATATATATATATATATATATGTATATAGATATATGTATAAATACACACACACACACACACATATATATATATATGTATACATTTATTTATATGTATATATATATATGTATATATACGTATATATATATATATATATATATGTATACGTATATAAATATTTATATATATATATGTATATATAGGTTTATATATATATATATATATATTATTTATATGTATATATATGTATATATAAAGACATAAATCAATCAAACACAATGAACTTATCCGGCGTACAATGAAAAGCTGACATAATGGACAACACTCTTCTCAACCCGATCATAAAGAAGATAATCCACCGAAACCGACCATCAGATATGCATCAGAGGTCAAGACATCCCCAGAGCGGCTCAAGCATACGGAGACGCACGTGGATGTTATTAAATTTGGCTGATTCTTCCAGCACTTAATACAACCTCAGAACAATTGGAAGCACCTTTTTGCTTTCATGTATAAACCGTCACTGTCCACTCTGTTCCTCATTTTTTCTTTACACCTTGAAGAGGGCCAATGTATATTGGTCGAAATATAGTGATTTATTTATATTTACCTTTGTTTATTTTATGGGCCTTTTTGAAGGAACATAAATCTATGTATATATAGATATATATATATATCTGTATATATGTAAATATATTTATTTATTTATTTATATGTATAAATATATATATATATATATATATATATTTGTTTATATATATATATATATATATATATTATATACTGTATATATGTATGTATGTATGTATATATATATATATATATATCTGTATATATATATGTGCATGTGTGCGCACGCTATCTTGTGTAAGATCAGACACGAAGTTACACAATCCAGTCTGGCTAACCTATAGACGGTGTAGACCGTTATTTCACAGCGTACCTTTCCTATTTTTTTTAGTATAATATGGTAATACAGCTGTGATCCTCTTCTTTATTATGAATTTAAGCCGTATAAAGTCCTTGATTCCCGTATCTTCCCTTTTAGAAAAACGTAATTGCAATAGACTTCGCAGTCGATCTTACCTTTATCCCACCTTTAACTTTCTCCTCCTCCTAACTGCTTTAACGTGATGAAATATACAGCGTTTGACCCAGGCTGCCGCCGGGCACAGGAGAGAGAGAGAGAGAGAGAGAGAGAGAGAGAGAGAGAGAGAGAGATTGAATAATATAGATTGATTGAACAATTTACCATCGTGTGTTTGTCTTTCTTGGCTGAATACGTTTAGCTTTTCCGTATATGTAGATAGTTGAAATAAGATGGATGGAATATCCTGAATGAAATGTTTAGCTCGCATAGTACCAAGCAGGCCAGACAGATGGTACTGAGTAATTAAACACGTCTGTACGTGGTTGGTGTCGTTATTAAAGTGTACCGCTAAGTGCAATAACCTTCAAGGAAATAGTAGGCGTGAAACGTTGACACATAAGCAGAAATATAACGGTGGGAGAAACCTGAACAGATAGGGGCAAAGATAAGATGGAGGAGTGAAATAATGTACCGAGACACGTCGAAAGTAAACAAGGGAGTAAATGCGTAGATAGACGTAGGCAAACAGATAAAATTAGGCTGTAACTTGGATAGAGGAAGATGAACATATAAAATCTAAGAGTGAAAACTTGTACTGATAAAACCGGACAGAAAAAATGGGTAATGAAATCCAGTATAAACATTATAACATAGAATAACTCTATGTGGATAGCTAAAACTTGTTGAAAACGCTGACACAAACATTAATAGACATATAAAAGGGAGTTGTGAAGACTTGGGTAAACAAAGGGTTAGAGATAAAACTGGTTATTTAAAACTTGGACTGACATAGGTGGATAGTTAATATAGAGGCAGGAATACTTATATGTTTTAAAAACAGAAACGTAGTAACTTGGGAAGACGTAAGTGGACCGGAAACTGAAAAGTTAAAACGTGGACAAAATATAAGGGAACAGAAAAGGGGAGGCGCTATATATATATATATATATATATATATTATATATATATATGCATATATATATACATATATATATATATATATATATGCATATATATATACATATATATATATATATATATATATTGTATATATATACATATTATATATGTATATATATGCATATATATATATATATATATGTATGTATATATATGTATATATACTGTGTGTGTATATATATATATACTATATTGTGTGTGTGTGTGTGTAAACAAACAACAAATGAGAGAGAGAGAGAGAGAGAGAGAGAGAGAGAGAGAGAATGAATTTAAACTCCGTTAATGAAAGCAACTCATATCATACATAATATTCGCCTAATCCAAGTTATTTATTTTTCTCTCTTGTTATAACGAGTAATAAGAATTCCCAGCAAAACATCCTTTTCCGGTGAATAGTATCATAAACTCGCACAAATCTCTCATTTTCATAAATCTCTCCGTTGAGGCAACTGGGGATTTCGGGTGGGATTTAACGCGTGCTTTCATTTACCTGAACGGAAGTGGGCCTAATTTTTTTCCCCGAATAATTTTAGACTTTTGAATAAACTTGTGGAACTAATGTATCCTATCCCACGCAGATTGTGTATGGTAAGACTAACTCGACCATAACTTAAAAAAGGAAATTGAAATTTTACCATTTGAAAATTCATATTGTTATGATAAGAATAACTCCGGCCGTAACTTAAAAAAAAGAAATTGAAATTTTACTATTTGAAATCGTCAATTCATATTCATGTTAAAGGAGTAATGCCAGCAGATGAAAATTGGTTGTATATGCTGTAATTGCCAGCCTATAAAACTAGGCTTTTGATATAAGCTCTATTAACAAAAGCATTTCCCCGAATTGAGAAACATTTGTTTAACAAGACGCCATAGATCAACAGCAAGAAAACAAGCAATGTATTGTTAAAAGTCAAGTCTTTAATTTATTACATTCTTTCAATTATTTTAAATCTTTTTTCTACACAGATTACTGATTTAGATACCCCAGGGCTGTGTGACGTTTCATACACTGTCAAGAAGAATGAAAAGACATTAAGAATTAAATGATCCTATCAGTAATATAAAGAAAAAAATGACCCTTGCAGTAATATAAATAATATAATATAACTGGAGTTATATATATGTAAAGCATGTAATATATATATATATATATATATATGTATATATATATAAGTATACACGCATATAATATATCCACTGCGGTATGACCAGACGTATAGGGGTTGTATAAGGAAGGGGATAGGCTGGGAAAGGTTGAGTCTGTGTGTCCATAACTATCTAAATATTTGATCGTCATTTTTTATGGGTTGCATACAGTAGTGAGTGTGCGTGTGTGTGTATATACATATATATATATATATATATATAATATGTATATACAGTATATATATATATATATATATAATATATGTATATATATATAGATGAATAGATAAATATATATATATATATTTATATATATATATATATATATATAGTTTGTTATTTTGCTTTATTTGCTTCCTGTCCAGTTTCAAACAATACATATTTATTCGAAAATATTGAATCACCGCGCTTGTGTACATTTTACATAATGAAACCAGTGAATACTTCAATAATTGATTAATTTTATTTTTGCTGGACCTCTCTCTCTCTCTCTCTCTCTCTCATCTCTCTCTCTCTCTCTTCTTCGTAATGAAGCCCATTGTTTGTATTTCATTTAAAAATCAAATTAATGTTTTCTATGGTGTTGTTTTTCATCTTGTCTTTTTCAACATAATATCAATTTTGATTAGAATGTTTCAATCAATAACGTTGAAGAAATTATTTCTTTAGTACAAGAATAAAGAACTTTTATGAATATTAGTGTTCGTTGATTGTAAATCTGATATCTAAATAACTATCTATGTATCTTTTTATCTATATATCTTTATATATATATATATATATATATGTATGTATGTATGTATATATATATATATATATATATGTATATATATGTGTGTGTGTGTGCATATGTGTGTATATATATTTGTATGTGAAATATTGAATGAACTTTATGGTTTCACATTTGATTTCTTGATACATTTCACCATGTATGACAACAAAAATGACAACATTTGTATTATATTTCCTGAGGGTATTTCCACAACATCGAAATTCACTTCGTACTAATCTTTTGATGTCTCAGGCGTCTTAATGGACCAGGATTGTGATTTTTGATTCGAGAATCTCTTTATTTCAATTAGTATTCCATAACAATCTGTTGGTAAGAAGTTTTGTAACATCGGTAAGTAAGGAGTTTTAGATCTGATGAAGTTAGCCTTTTCGCGTGTTTTATTTAATCCCGTTTTATCTGTGTTGCATTTCATTCTTTTGTTTGTATTGTTGTTGAATAATTGATAATGTTAAAAGCAATATTCTATATTACTGTCGCTGATAGTACTGACGGTAAATATCCGTAATGAATATCATTGAAGCGTCTGATTGGGCAATGTGTTCAATTTGGGTCCTTTGTTGGGTAGAGAGGATTAGGAGTATACTCCCAGCTACGATGAGGCCTCTGTATATTGGATGTCGATATTTACCATCTGGTAAATAAAATAATGGTAATGAAATAAAACGCAGGTCGCTGCTCAATGACTTTAATTTTTTTTTTCTTAATTATGGATTGTTGAATTTTGATTGAAAATTATAAACTATCTGATTACTTTATTTGTTTTGGCGTATTATCTTTATCTTTATATTATTTTATCAGTAAGTTTTTCAGATTTTAATTTTCTTAAACATGCAGATTTGTATTAAGATAAGTGTTTTTTCTGATGTTTATGAGATATATTTTGTCTAATATGAATTTGAAATTGATCTCTTTCATTGGAAATGGAGAGGCTTTATTAAGCAATTCAATCTTGCATTATTTGGAAAATTATCTCTTTTACTAGAAATTAAAATGCTTTATTACACAGTTCAGTCTTGCATGAATTTTAAAAATGATCACTCTACTGGAAATTAAAAGGCTTTATTAAGCAGTTCAGTCTTGCATGATGTTGAAAAGGATCTCTCACTGGAAATTAAAAGGCTATATGTAGCGGTTCTAGCTTGCAAGATTTTGAAAATGATCTCTCTAATTGGAAATTAAAAGGCTTTATTAAGCAATTCAGTCTTGCAATGAATTTTGAAATGGTCTCCCTTACTGGAATTAAAAAGGCTTTATTAAGCAATTCAGTTTGGCGTGATTTTCAAAATGACTCTCTGTAACTGGAAATTATAAGGCCTTATTAAGCTGTTCAGTCTGGCATGATTTTGAAATGATCTCGCTTACTGGAAATTATAAGGCCTTATTAAGCTGTTCAGTCTGGCATGATTTTGAAAATTATCTCTTACTGGAAATTAAAAAGCTTTATTAAGCAATTCAGTCTGGCATGATTTTGAAAATGATCTCGCTTACTGGAAATTAAAAAGCTTTATTAAGCAATTCAGTCTGGCATGATTTTGAAAATTATCTCGCTTACTGGAAATTATAAGGCCTTATTAATCTGTTCAGTCTGGCATGATTTTGAAAATTATCTCTTACTGGAAATTAAAAAGCTTTATTAAGCAATTCAGTCCTGGCATGATTTTGAAAATGATCTCGCTTACTGGAAATTAAAAAGCTTATTAAGCAATTCAGTCTGGCATGATTTTGAAAAAGATCTCGCATACTGGAAATTATATGGCCTTATTAAGCTGTTCAGTCTGGCATGATTTAGAAAATGATCTCTTACTGGAAATTAAAAGCTTTATTAAGCAATTCAGTCTGGCATGATTTTGAAAATGATCTCGCTTACTGGAAATTATATGGCCTTATTAAGCTGTTCAGTCTGGCATGATTTTGAAAATGATCTCTTACTGGAAATTAAAAAGCTTTATTAAGCAATTCAGTCTGGCATGATTTTGAGAATGATCTCTTACTGGAAATTAAAAAGCTTTATTAAGCAATTCAGTCTGGCATGATTTTGAAAATTATCTCTTACTGGAAATTAAAAAGCTTTATTAAGCAATCCAGTCTGGCATGATTTTGAAAATGATCTCGCTTACTGTAAATTATAAGGCCTTATTAAGCTGTTCAGTCTGGCATGATTTTGAAAATTATCTCTTACTGGAAATTAAAAAGCTTTATTAAGCAATTCAGTCTGGCATGATTTTGAAAATTATCTCTCTTACTGGAAATTAAAAAGCTTTATTAAGCAATTCAGTCTGGCATGATTTTGAAAATGATCTCGCTTACTGGAAATTATAAGGCCTTATCAAGCTGTTCAGTCTGGCATGATTTTGAAAATGATCTCTTACTGGAAATTAAAAAGCTTTATTAAGCAATTCAGTCTGGCATGATTCTGAAAATTATCTCTTACTGGAAATTAAAAAGCTTTATTAAGCAATTCAGTCTGGCATGATTTTGAAAATGATCTCGCTTACTGGAAATTATAAGGCCTTATCAAGCTGTTCAGTCTGGCATGATTTTGAAAATGATCTCTTACTGGAAATTAAAAAGCTTTATTAAGCAATTCAGTCTGGCATGATTCTGAAAATTATCTCTTACTGGAAATTAAAAAGCTTTATTAAGCAATTCAGTCTGGCATGATTTTGAAAATGATCTCGCTTACTGGAAATTATAAGGCCTTATCAAGCTGTTCAGTCTGGCATGATTTTGAAAATGATCTCTTACTGGAAATTAAAAAGCTTTATTAAGCAATTCAGTCTGGCATGATTCTGAAAATTATCTCTTACTGGAAATTAAAAAGCTTTATTAAGCAATTCAGTCTGGCATGATTTTGAAAATGATCTCTCTTACTGGAAATTAAAAAGCTTTATTAAGCAATTCAATCTGGCATGATTTTTAAAATTATCTCGCTTACTGGAAATTATAAGGCCTTATCAAGCTGTTCAGTCTGGCATGATTTTGAAAATTATCTCTCTTACTGGAAATTAAAAAGCTTTATTAAGCAATTCAGTCTGGCATGATTTTGAAAATGATCTCTTACTGGAAATTAAAAAGCTTTATTAAGCAATTCAGTCT
>NC_090762.1:6870792-6880792 GCF_036898095.1 Palaemon carinicauda | reverse complement strand
AATTATTTGTTGTTATTTATGTACCAAGACTTAGAATTAAGGTAAAGTTAAAGGGGTGACCCAAGTTCGTTACGTACCGTCCCAAAGCCCAGGCAAAGGCACATTAATTTTTTTTGCATATGTAAGGGCTATTGGTTTGAGAGGGTTGGCCAGAACTAAACGACAATAGGTTTAAAACGCGAAGTTTATTAATAATAATAATAATAATGATAATAATAATAATTATCTTTATTTCAGCAAAAGCCATATACAGAGTTACAATAAGGGTACAGTGATCTTACACTTTTGACATCTGTAAAAAAAAAAAAAAAAAAAAAAAGATGAGATATGCAATATCAGTGATATATTATAAACATCAATTAGCAGGTTGACCACAGAGTTCTAAGGTCTGGATAACAAACTCAATTTTTATGTTCAGCTTTAGCTTTAATCAGTTACAACTCCACCTTTAGTTAATTTTAATTTAGATTTAAATCGAGGCATCTCCATATTCGGATTTATTCACTCTTTTACAACTATAAATTTAGCTTTTGTTTGATACCTAGCTTTAGCCTCACCTACAGTCTCTCATTTAGATTCTGGTCGCCTTACTTTCAGATATAAGTTGTACCTTAGCTTTATGTACCACAATTTCAGAGACAACTTCAAATACAGAGTCGGTTTCATGTTCTTTATTTTTATGTACAAGTACAGCTTCAGCCTCATGTTCTGAAGCGTCTATGACGTAACCTTCAGGGCTGGGAAGAATTAATATTATTATTTTTGCTAATTTTATTGTTATATTTATTATTTGCCATATTTGGCATTCAAGCTTATTTTGGGATTATAACCCTACCATTGCTAATCTATTTACTGGGAGTATGTTACTGAATTCTTCTCTCTCTCTCTCTCTCTCTCTCTCTCTCTCTCTCTCTCTCTCTCTCTCTCTCTCTCTCTCTCTCTCTCTCTCTCTCTCTTTTTACATGTCACCTGTACTCAATGTCGTTAGTCACTGATATCTGGAAAGGGATATTGTGCAATGCATTTGGATAAGGAGACATCTGATATCTCTGATATTTTATATATCATGGGCTATAATTACATAGCTGTATTGTTTACCTTTCTCTGATGTTACAGTTTTTCCCCAGTATATACAATGTAACGAAAGTAATTATGATAATAATGATGATAATGATCATAATGTTGATGATGATAATGGCCCTTCCTACGGCTTTGACTGGCTGTATTGCCTGACTTTAAGATGACTTTGGAAGAATTTATAATGAATTTAGAAGAATTTATGGCTTTAGGTGAATTTATGATGAATTATGTTTTTAGTAACAAAAAGAATTTTATGACTGGAGTTAGTAGATACTCCAAGAAAGTGAAGGAATGTAATAGTCTTGAAAGAAAAATTATTAGGAATTTACAACAAGATTAATGACGAGGTGACAGCGGTGATTTTCAGTATACCGTACTTGAATGGGATCTCCTCCTTTGTATAATATTAACTGTTATTATTATTATTATTATTATTATTATTATTATTATTATTATTATTATTATTATTATTATTTTAGTAATAACGATAATGGATACTGATGAATAAACGTACCATTGCTGACGGAGTTCGCACAAATGCAGTCTCATTATTTAATGTAGATATATACAATTATGAAATTCAACTTAGGTTTCGGCAGGACTCCCTTCTGAATATCAGAATATCCAGAAGAAGAGACACATAGAAATCAGCTGTGGTTATTTGGAAAGTTTGTCATGACGTAATCTAATGTGTAGTTTCTTGGGAACCAAAGTATAGCCATTTTTTTCTAATTCCAATTGCTGACTTTTAAACTACCGAAAATATCAGAAGTCATATTTTGTAGAAGTGTAAGAATGTCATGAAGAGTAAAATTGTAACTATTTAACATAAGGTGTTATAGTTGTCACTAATATCTCAATTTCGTCTTTAGTTTTTTTTTCCTGTTGTATCAACTTTTCACACTATAGGTTCAGTTTCATTCAAATTGGTAAATAAAAATCTTTAACATCAATTCAAATAATGAATTATTGGAATGTTAAGGGTGTGCAGTTTATGTCACTGATACTTATTATTATTATTATTATTATTATTATTATTATTATTATTGTTGTTGTTGTTGTTGTTGTTGTTGTTGTTGTTGTTGTTGTTGTTGTTGTTGTAAGGCAAAATAAGATTTTTTTTTCGTGCATAAAATCTTGATATTTACCTTGAAATACTCTTGAAACTATTATATGTCTAAGATATGATAATAATAATAGTGACTTTTTCCCTGTTTGCATTCTTATCTTCCGTCTTATCATGCAAGGAATAGTTTCATTGCAAGTCTGCTAAAAAGCAATCTCAGAATTCCAGTGATAACAAAAAAATATTCTGCAAAGCACTCACAAAGCACTCATGAACGTTGTGCTTTTTAATGACCTTGCAACGTACTTAGGGGCTAGAGGTAATACTGCAGAAGAGAAACTACACTACGCAATGCAGTCTCAGGTTGTAGTTCGTGATAGTTAATGAGGTAATTACAGGGTGGAAGCCAGGGTTGAAATGGCAATTTACCCGAAAGGAGCGCAGCTGTGATTTTCTTGTGATTTAGCTTTTCTTTGTACTTGAAATACTGTGCGTAATAAGTTGCGAAGTTTCGTATTAATTATATATTTCTCTCTCTCTCTCTCTCTCTCTCTCTCTCTCTCTCTCTCTCTCTCTCTCTCTCTCTCTCTCTCTGTCGTAACATCTCCCCTCTACAATAAAGAACAAGTGTGGATATATATATATATATATATATATATATATATATATATATATATATATATATATATATATATATATAAACACAAATATACATACATATATATAAATATATATATAAATATAAACACAAATATTCATACATATATATATATATATATATATATATATATATATATATATATATGTGTGTGTGTGTGTGTGTGTATATATCCTGTCAGGCTGAGCGGCAACCACTCGGAAACCACAATTTCCCACAAATTCCCAAAAACTGCCGTGTTGTAGTTAGGAAAGAGGGACGGGTGGGAAGGGTTGAATGTGTGTTTGTGTGCAAGTCTATCTATATATTCGGCCG
The DNA here is from genome assembly GCF_036898095.1 of Palaemon carinicauda. NCBI lineage: Eukaryota > Metazoa > Arthropoda > Malacostraca > Decapoda > Palaemonidae > Palaemon > Palaemon carinicauda. Next base: position 6,877,673 of record NC_090762.1, on the reverse strand, counting down.
TCATTTTTGACGAATCGCGTACACCAGTTGGTTATCATGATGAATGAGTCACTCCATTTTTATGAAGCCAAGGCCTTTACTGTATCTAGGCCTTATCATGGTCCAGATTCATGTGTCCTACTTTGATGTCTCGTAAAGAAAATGGGTTCGTGATAGTTTCGTTTGAAGTGTTCAGTGTGTGACGTGTAAACAAAATGGGTTCGTGATAGTTTCGTTTGAAGTGTTCAGTGGGTGACGTGTAAACAAAGTGGGTTCGTGATAGTTTCGTTTGAAGTGTTCAGTGTGTGACGTGTAAACAAAATGAGTTCGTGATAGTTTCGTTTGAAGTGTTCAGTGTGTGACGTGTAAACAAAATGGGTTCGTGATAGTTTCGTTTGAAGTGTTCAGTGTGTGACGTGTAAACAAAATGGGTTCGTGATAGTTTCGTTTGAAGTGTTCAGTGTGTGACGTGTAAACAAAATGGGTTCGTGATAGTTTCGTTTGAAGTGTTCAGTGTGTGACGTGTAAACAAAATGGGTTCGTGATAGTTTCGTTTGAAGTGTTCAGTGTGTGACGTGTAAACAAAATGGGTTCGTGATAGTTTCGTTTGAAGTGTCCAGTATGTGACGTGTAAACAAAATGGGTTCACGATAGTTTCATTCGAAGTGTCCAGTATGTGACGTGTAAACAAAATGGGTTCACGATAGTTTCATTCGAAGTGTCCAGTATGTGACGTGTAAACAAAATGGGTTCACGATAGTTTCATTCGAAGTGTCCAGTATGTGACGTGTAAACAAAATGGGTTCACGATAGTTTCATTCGAAGTGTCCAGTATGTGACGTGAAAACAAAATGGGTTCACGATAGTTTCATTCGAAGTGTCCAGTATGTGACGTGAAAACAAAATGGGTTCACGATAGTTTCATTCGAAGTGTCCAGTATGTGACGTGAAAACAAAATGGGTTCACGATAGTTTCATTCGAAGTGTTCAGTATGTGACGTGAAAACAAAAGGGGTTCACGATAGTTTCATTCGAAGTGTTCAGTATGTGACGTGTAAACAAAAGGGGTTCACGATTGTTTCATCTGAAGTGTTCAGTATGTGACGTGTAAACAAAAGGGGTTCACGATTGTTTCATCTGAAGTGTTCAGTATGTGACGTGTAAACAAAAGGGGTTCACGATTGTTTCATCTGCAGTGTTCAGTATGTGACGTGTAAACAAAAGGGGTTCACGATTGTTTCATCTGCAGTGTTCAGTATGTGACGTCTAAACAAAATGCGTTCACGATTGTTTCATCTGCAGTGTTCAGTATGTGACGTCTAAACAAAATGCGTTCACGATTGTTTCATCTGCAGTGTTCAGTATGTGACGTGTAAACAAAATGCGTTCACGATTGTTTCATTTGAAGTGTTCAGTATGTGACGTGTAAACAAAATGCGTTCACGATAGTTTCATTCGAAGTGTTCAGTATGTGACGTGCAAACAAAATGGGTTCACGATAGTTTCATTCGAAGTGTTCAGTATGTGACGTGCAAACAAAATGGGTCCACGATAGTTTCATTCGAAGTGTTCAGTATGTGACGTGCAAACAAAATGGGTCCACGATAGTTTCATTCGAAGTGTTCAGTATGTGACGTGTAAACAAAATGGGTTCATGATAGTTTCATTTGAAGTGTTCAGTATGTGACGTTTGTGTGTTATCAATGTTAATAATACCGGTTGCTTGGTGAATGAAGAAGCTGTCATAAACTGGGGCGATTTAAAATCATCATTTCATGATCATAACAAAAACATTAAAGAGATATTTTTGCTGTATTACTTCGTTCCCTTTTTAGTTCCATTGTTAACAATAATTGGTTTAGTAAAGCAGAGTATGTGTTATGATTTTAACGGACTCACTCAAACATTTGAAAGGATTGATTCAATCCTAGATGAGGTTAGGTTTCCTGTGTCTTTATATTATTATTATTATTATTATTATTATTATTATTATTATTACTAGTCAAGCTACAACCCTAGTTGGAAAAGCAAGATGCTATAAGCCTAAGGGCTCCAACAGGGAAAAATATCCCGGTGAGGAAAGGAAATAAGGAAATAAATAAATGATGAGAATAAATTAACAATATATCATTCTACAAACAGTAACAGCATCAAAACAGATATGCCCTATATAAACTATTAACAACGTCAAAAACAGATATGTCATATATAAACAATAAAAAGACTCATGTCAGCCTGGTCAACATAAAAACATTTGCTCCAACTTTGAACTTTTGAAGTTCTACTGATTCAACTACCCGATTAGGAAGATCATTCCACAACTTGGTAACAGCTGGAATAAAACTTCTAGAATACTGTATAGTATTGAGCCTCATGATGGAGAAGGCCTGGCTATTAGAATTAACTGCGTGCCTAGTATTACGAACAGGATAGAATTGTCCAGGGAGATCTGAATGTAAAGGATGGTCATATTTATTAAAAATCTTATGCAACATGCATAATGAACTAATTGAACGACGTTGCCAAAGATTAATATCTAGATCAGGAATAAGAAATTTAATAGACCGTAAGTTTCTGTCCAACAAATTAAGATGAGAATCAGAAATATATTTCTTAGATTAAGAAGCAATCTACTCTCAGTATTTGACGTATTTTTTGCTGAGGGGAAATAGGAAAAGATGCCAAAGGTCAATATCGGCCATTAATCTAACTGGAAATCAAGCTTCTAAGTGATTGTGATTTCTTGTTCTATGCCATAGCACAGGCTCTTTATCCTAGAACATCCTAGAAGCGTTTAGTTGCCACAATTTTTTTTAGTATTCTTATAAAACTTAATTCAAGCTTCAAAGTGATTGTGATTTCTTGTTCTATACCATAGCACAGGCTCTTTTTCCTAGAACATCCTAGAAGCGTTTAGTTACCACAATTTTCTTCAGTTTTCTTATAAATTGTAATTCAAACATATGTTTGTTAGTTCGTGTCGCAACCACAGGACATTCATGACTTAATTTCTACTTACAGCATAAAGATTGAATTACCTGCAAGATTAAAACAATAAATTGGAATTTCGATAGTCCTTATGACATTCCATGATGAATAACTGGACAAGTTTATTTAACAGTGAAAATATCCTCAAGAGTTGCAATAATAGTTTAATAGCTCTCGAGAAAAATTAGATTATTAATAATTAGTATTAGAAAGATGAAGAGTTGAATTAAGTTTTTTAATTGTTTATTCTTTTTTCACTTAGTCATAAGAACATTAACCATTAATTGAAAATCAATATAGCTATATCTTAAGCAGTTATATATATATATATATATATATATATATATATATATATATATATATATATATATATATATAAAATATATATATATATATTTATTGTATATATGTGTAAATATATCTATATATATATCTATATAGGTATATATATATGTATATAAATGTATATATATATGTACATGTGTATAAATATATATATATATGTACATGTGTATAAATATATATATATATATAAATAAATATATATATATATATATATATATATATTTATTTATAATTTGGTTTAAACATGAAAATACAAGAACGTATGCAAAAGTAAAGTATGGCAAAATGTTTAGGCAATTTTGTTTGCAAGCTCATTGAAGGTCTTAGGGAAGATGCCTATAAGTTTAAAAGCCTCACCCTTTTTAATCTTTAATAGATAAGAAGGCTAGTGAGGAGTATAGGATTATTGAGAGGTGAGGAATGTAGAATTGTTTAAGGGAAACTGTAGAAAACATGTTGAGAAAAAGAGAGCTTTCACATGTGAGATACTTATTTTAACATTGTTTACGATGTGTAATTATTTTGAGTGTCTAATCAGCCTCCATCACTATTATTATTATTATTATTATTATTATTATTATTACTAGCCAAGCTACAACCCAAGTTGGAAAAGCAAGATGCTATAACCCAAAGGGCTCCAACAGGGAAAAATAACCCAGTGAGGAAAGGAAATAAGGAAATAAAAATAAATGATGAGAATAAATTAACAATATATCATTCTAAAAACAGTAACAGCAACAGATAAGGAAATATATGAAATGGATAGCGAGTACAGATAGATGGCTGTTGCATTGCGCTCTGTAAGAGATACGATCATGATTAATGTTAGGGGTTTGTGTTTGGCCAGCTGACATCTGTGAGGGAAATGAAAAGATTGTATCAATACAAGTAATCTGGGAAGTAACAAGAATAATTATTAAAAAGTTATATCTACAGCACAGATAATCGAAATTCAAACTTGTTTGTTGATGATTACTTGTACCGATAAGACAAAACAGTAATTCTTATGACCCTTTGAGTTGAAGTTAATGATATACTGTACCTATAGAAAGGAAAATACATAGATATGGCTGCCATCTCACGGATAAGTGTAATAACGCCTGTGTTAGAGATAAACGGTGATATTATGGTAGCTAAAAGACATTTGATTGACTATCTTACCATTAAAGAAGAAATAGTAAAGTATTGCCTTTACACGGACTGTTGACTGACTAGTAATGACAGAAAAGTGATACCTCAAAAGGTTTCTTTAAAAAATGAATGTCGTAAGTTTTATATAAGAAAGAGAAGAAAAACGTAGGTGTCATATCCCGAGGTAAGGAATATTATTTCATTTCCGTGTAAAGGCAAATGGAAAGACTTTGAAATGTCAGTCGGTGAGGAAGTTGTTGGTTGACCTACTTAGGAAAAAAAACAAAAGGAATAATTTGATCACTAGTGCCGAGGGACTGACGTCTGTGCCTTAGAAATGAAAGTTCTAGCGATCAGCTGGAACTATATACACTTTGACACAAAGCAATACAGGTAAAAATACAAAGGAAAATTACATAAGCTGCCGACAGCAGAGATTGTTTAAGAGAGAGAGAGAGAGAGAGAGAGAGAGAGAGAGAGAGAGAGAGAGAGAGAGAGAGGGGGGGGGGAGAAAGTTGGTAGTGTGCCCACTCACAGAAGTCAATCTTCCAGGGTGTCAATCTGTAAATAAAATATCCTTTTTGATAGCTGGAAATTGCGTTAGATAGCAAGCTCTTGAAATGGATGCAAATCTTTGTTGTCAGCTGGAGAGACGTTGTTATCCAACCCTCTGGAAAAAGTCTTTAAATCTTTCAACTATCAAATAGAGAGTATATTTTTGCTAAGTAAACTCGGAATATTTAAAAGCTAGTCTACGTAGCAGTATATAAAAGTAAAAGTGAATTTTTTTGTCATAATGGGATTGAAAGGGAGAGTTTCACTTGGGCAAGGGTAACTATTCTTGTTGATAGGTATATTCTGAAAAAAAGAGGGAAATATCTTGACATAATATTAGAAACTGTGTTAAGATGCTTAAGAAATGAAAAGAAAACGAACTGTCTTGCTTGTAACTTAGAAAATGCGTTGTCGGTAGAGAAATTGATTGAATAGAGATCTCTTGCTAACGTGATAATGTTTTGTCAAATAATCATTTGAAAATGGAAACTAGAATTCCATGATGCAAGCTGATAAGATTTACTTTGTGTGATTTATAAAAAAAGTAAATAAAAAAGACGTCATATTAGTTACATTCAGACTAATGTCAGAAAAAAAAATGTAATGAAAGAATAAAGTATCAGAGAGTTTGTTGTTTTCTGGGAATTCTTTCAGAAATTTTAAGTCAATCTGTACTGTCAGTTGATGACTGTCTTCTCTTCAGTAAAACTCTTAAGAAAAACAAATTAAGAGTTTTACTTTAAGATTGGAAGAGGGATTTGCGTTAATTGCAATAAGATCAAATGAAGTTATAAAATTCCTAAATTCTACTGGAAAACATTATTATTGTTGTTGTTTTTTTCTTCTTTTTTGTGAAAATTAAAGGCCTTAATTTATTTCCAACAAACTTTAAACAAAATGATTCGTGCAAGCTAAAAAAAGTGGGAGAAGTAAAGAGCCTGTGATGCTAATAAGAACTTAATGTTAAAAGTTCAATTTAAAAATAAAAAAGAAGTATCATTCCGTCATGTTGAGCATATAATTTGTCAGACAAAAGTAGAGAGTCATATTTGCTTCTTGTTGGTGTTGGCATGCTGTAAATAAGAGAAAATTCCAAATCCTTATTATCAATGGGGAAGTTTGCTGTTGTCAGATAAACCCTGAAAGAAAAAAGTAAATTGATTAAATTTTGTTACTAAATAAATTTTTAAATGAAAAGGAGATTTTGTTACTAAACAAATTTTAAAATGAAAAGGAGATTTTGTTACTAAACAAATTTTAAAATGAAAAGGAGATTTTCTTACCAAACAAATTTTTAAATGAAAAGGAGATTTTGTTACTAACCAAATTTTAAAATGAAAAGGAGATTTTGTTACTAAACAAATTTTAAAATGAAAAGGAGATTTTGTTACTAAACAAATTTTAAAATGAAAAGGAGATTTTTTTACTAAACAAATTTTTAAATGAAAAGGAGATTTTGTTACTAACCAAATTTTAAAATGACAAGGAGATTTTGTTACTAAACAAATTTTAAAATGAAAAGGAGATTTTGTTACTAAACAAATTTTAAAATGAAAAGGAGATTTTGTTACTAAACAAATTTTAAAATGAAAAGGAGATTTTTTTACTAAACAAATTTTTAAATGAAAAGGAGATTTTGTTACTAACCAAATTTTAAAATGACAAGGAGATTTTGTTACTAAACAAATTTTAAAATGAAAAGGAGATTTTGTTACTAAACAAATTTTAAAATGAAAAGGAGATTTTGTTACTAAACAAATCTTAAAATGAAAAGGAGATTTTGTTACAAAACAAATTTTAAAATGAAAAGGAGATTTTGTTACAAAATAAATTTTAAAATGAAAAGGAGATTTTGTTACTAAACAAATTTTAAAATGAAAAGG
>NC_090762.1:6863292-6865792 GCF_036898095.1 Palaemon carinicauda | reverse complement strand
TGGTCTATCCACAATCATCAAATATCAGATTTAAAATCGATTAAGAATGTTATTTTGGACTTGATCACAGACTCTTGCTGTCCTTTGTGATCTCAGTAGATTAATAAGATCTCCCTTTTGTAGTTAGTCTTTTTATCTTTTTGAATTTTATTACTATTGCTTTTATTTGGCTATGAGTAGATTTATTTACCTGCTGAGAGAGAGAGAGAGAGAGAGAGAGAGAGAGAGAGAGAGAGAGAGAGAGAGAGAGAGAGAGAGAGAGAGAGTTTGTTCTTTTCGTTTATACCATAAACCCTTTTCTTGTGCACTAGGAGAGTACATCATTCTGGTGTCCGAGGAAGTCTGTATTGGTGAATTTATCACTTCGACTGACCCAGAGGTGCGAGTCACCCTTTGTGCCTCTGACTCCGGAATTGCAATTTATTTTTCTCTACTTTGGGAAAAAAATAATAATACCAATTCTCTAATATCGCAAGAGGGTCTGCCCCTCTCTTTTATTCTTCTTCTGTACTTCTATTTCTCCCTATTTCCTAAATCTTTCCCATCCCGAGTACCTGCCTTTGAGCTCTAAACTGGATTGTATTCAGAGGTACTCTTCCTTTCCCCATTTTCCCCACTTCCCTATCCTTATTATTATTATTATTATTATTATTATTATTATTATTATTATTATTATTATTATTATTATTATTATTATTATTAGTCAACACAACTACAAATTCTAACATGATAACTGGGAGTTTTTTTTGTTTTAAGCATTACTGCTAACGCAGGTTGAAATTCTTTCATAATAAAATGATTATTCATGCCAACAGATCTTTTATATAGTGAAATATAATGACCCCATTGATCATATCGAATGAATTAAAAAATAATGGATTCCTATATACTTTGAGGCATATTTTCCACTGAAAAACTTGAATCCTAATGGGAGGAATGAAATGAAGAATCTGGATTAGAAAGTATACATGACCAACGCAATACAAAATGTATATAACGTGATATGTATCGTGGGTGAGATGTATCATATTTGCCAAGAAATTTGTACACACACACACACACACACACACACACACACACACACACACCACTCAACCAGACCCAAATAGGTCTTAGCTAGGGTTGAATTACGAGTTTCCCATTACGTAGTTAGTTCCGCTTAATTTTGATCAATTTAGTCTTATCTCCCTAAAATCTCCGGTTAATAATGAGTTAACTATTTAATGGAGAATGTGAAAAGTGTTAGAGTCCTTTGACAGCCGACCCTGTTCCCAAGGGGAGAAAGGAGAACCGGGTTAAGTTTGTCACTTTAAGTGGTATGAACTCGTGGCTACAGTTTGAGGAAACATGGGAGAATTTATGATCCCGTTTGACATATCTAGTCTTTTAGTTATTGAATATATTCCACTAATATTATTACTATTAATAGCTATGCAATAACTTGGGTTGGAAAATTAGGATGCTATAAGCCTAACGGCTCCAACAGGGATAAATAGCCCAGCTACGAAAGAATATAAGGAAATAGATAAATTACATGAGAAGTAAAATATAAACAGTGGCTCCTCAACATCCATATCTCGGCGTTGGTAATGTTTCTTTAACTCTATAAGACTTAAAATTTAGGCGTGAATCTCGGCAGCAAATTTATTTTTGAGAAACACATTCGGTCGGCTTCTCCAATTTTACAGCAAGAATAAGTGGCATGCTCAATGGTCTGAACTGACCACCAATACAGAATCGAAACAAATCCACCCTTCAGTGGATAAATGGTCATCTTGTAATTCTACAAGTAGGAGAGTTGATATAATCTTAATTAGACTGCGTATTGGTCATACACATACAACCCACAATTATTTAATGAAGAGTGGTGAAGGGAAGACAGGTCCCTCTTTGTAATACTGTCAAGTGACAATAGATATCAAACATATTTTAGTCAATTGTCCTGTTATTAATCCTCAGAGGAGAGCACATTTTCTCCAGGACAAACCTGTAAGAGATATACTGGGGGAAAATTGTAATACCCTGAACTAGAATAAATTCATACAGAGTACTATATAATCCATTTCTTTTAGCGATGCATATTTGCACCGACTCGCAGCGGTGCCCTTTTAGCTCGGAAAAGTTTCCGGATCGCTGATTGGTTGGACAAGATAATTCTAACCATATCAGCGAACGGGAAACTTTTCCGAGCTAAAAGGGCACCGCCGCGAGTCGGTGCAAATATGCATCGCTAAAAGAAATGGACTATAGTTTATATGATGAGCTTTAGATAATTTAATTAATTTATTTCTTTAATCCTTTTAATCCCTCCTTATTTTGCATTTAGATATTATTGTATGAAAGTATTATTCTCTTGTCTGGTCTTCAGCTGGTGATTCTCATCTTAATTTGTTGGAAAGGAACTTACGGTCTATTAAATGTCTTATACTTGATCTAGATATTAAACTCTGGCACCGTCGTTCAGTTAGTTCGTTATGCATGTTGCGTAAGATTTTTCATA
>NC_090762.1:6855792-6858292 GCF_036898095.1 Palaemon carinicauda | reverse complement strand
GGCTTGCTCTTTCTGATATTTTTAGCTCCATGATGTTTTCAGTAATTCCTTCTATTTGCTTCCATGCTTGTATTATCATGTAGCGTTCTCTTCTCCTTTCTAGACTGTATAGTTTTAAAAATTGCAGTCTTTCCCAGTAGTCAAGGTCCTTAACGTCTTCTATTCTAGCAGTATAGGACCTTTGTACACTCTCTATTTGCGCAATATTCTTTTGGTAGTGTGGGTACCATATCACATTGCAGTACTCGAGTGTACTACGTACATAAGTTTTGTAAAGCATAATCATGTGTTCAGCTTTTCTTGTTTTAAAGTGTCTGAATAACATTCCCATTTTTGCTTTACATTTAGCCAACAGTGTTGCTATTTGGTCGTTGCATAACATATTCCTATTTAACATTACACCAAGGTCTTTAATTGCTTCCTTGTTTGTGATTGTCTCATTATTAGGTCCCTTGTATGCATACACCATTCCTTCTCTGTTTCCATAATTTATTGATTCGAATTTATCGGAGTTAAATACCATCCTATTTATCTCCGCCCATTCATATATTTTGTTTAGATCTCTTTGTAGTGAGTTCCTATCCTCATCACAAGTAATTTCTCTACTTATTCTTGTGTCATCGGCGAAACTTCTCACTACGGAGTTTTCAACATCACAGTCTATGTCTGAGATCATAATAACAAACAGCAGTGCAGCTAATACCGTACCTTGTGGTACACCCGATATTACCTGGGCTTCATCTGATTTCTCGTCATTTGCAACCACTATCTGTTTTCTGTTTTGCAGGAATTCTTTTACCCATTTTCTTATCTTTCCCACAATATTATGCTTTCTCATTTTTTTCTCCAATATGTTATGGTCTACCTTGTCAAAGGCTTTTGCAAAATCTAGATAGATCACATCTGTGTCTTTTTCATTTATCATATTTTTGTATATGTTTTCATAGTGTGCTATCAGTTGGGTCTGTGTACTTTTACCAGGCACGAAACCGTGTTGACCCATATTAAACAAATTATTTTTGACCAAATGGTTCATTATTTTCTTTTTTATTACCCTCTCATACACTTTCATAATATGTGATGTTAGACTAGAGAGTTATGGGGTCCTTTGACTGGCCAGACAGTACTACATAGGACCCTTCTCTCTGGTTACGGTTCTTTCCCTTTGCCTACACAGACACCGAATAGTCTGGCCTATCCTTTACAGATTCTCCTCTGTTCTCATACACCTGACAACATTGTGATTACTAGACAATTCTTCTTCACACAAGGGGTTAACTACTTCACTGTAATTGTTCAGTGGCTACTTTCCTCTTGGTAAGGGTAGAAGAGACTCTTTAGCAGCTCTTCTAGGAGAAGGACACTCCAAAATCAAACCATTGTTCTCTATTCTTTGGTAGTGCCATAGCCTCTGTACCATGGTCTTACACTGCCTTGGGTTAGAGTTCTCTTGCTTGAGGGTACACTCAGGCACACTTTTCTATCTAGTTCCTCTTCCTCTTGTTCCCTTAAAGTTTTTATAGTTTAAATAGGAAATATTTATTTGAATATTGTTACTATTCCTAGAATATTTTATTTTTCCTTATTTCCTTTCCTCACTGGGCTATTTTCCCTGTTGGGGCCACTAGGCTTATAGCATCCTGCTTTTCCAACTAGGGTTGTAGCTTACCATTTAATAATAATAATAATAATAATAATAATAATAATAATAACTGTGTCACATATTAGCTTTTAATCTAGTTTCAAAACTTCAATTTTCAAATTGCACCTTTTTTCATTTTTTATTAATTCTTATAACGATTAAGTTTACCTTTGAGGCCTGCGTATCGTTGTTCAATAAATGTAAAATGAAAACGAAGGTGGATTTTCACGCCTGTATTCTTGACACCTCCCATAGCTACAAGAAGGGAGAGAGAGAGAGAGAGAGAGAGAGAGAGAGAGAGAGAGAGAGAGAGAGAGAGAGAGAGAGAGAGAGAGAGAGAGAGAGAGAGAGAGAGGCGCGCCTTACCTTATTGCCTTATTTCATGTTTGGGTTCCCCCAGGTCCCTCAGTGTGAGGCACCTCGTATATCCTCCATAGAGTTGCTAATGCATCTTCCGGTGTATTTTGCATCTTCCAGTCTTGGATGGTCTGGGATGCATCTTAGGTATTTATCGAGCTTATTCTTAAACACATCTGCTCTCACTCCTGATATGTTTCTTAGATGAGCTGGCAGCACATTAAATAGTCGCTGCATTATCGATGCTGGTGCGTAGTGGAGTAATGTCCTGTGCGCCTTCCTTAGTTTTCCTGGTATATTTTTTGGCACTATTAATCTACCTCGGCTTGCTCTTTCTTATATTTTTAGCTCCATGATGTTTTCAGTAATTCCTTCTATTGGTTTCCATGCTTGTATTATCATGTAGCGTTTTCTTCTCCTTTCTAGACTGTATAGTTTTAAAAATTGCAGTCTTCCCCAGTAGTCAAGGTCCTTAACTTCTTCTATTCTAGCAGTATAGGA
>NC_090762.1:6848292-6850792 GCF_036898095.1 Palaemon carinicauda | reverse complement strand
TAATTAATTATTATGTTCGGGAGATATTTGGAGTATATACATGTGTGTTTACATGGTTGTAAATACAGTGAGTGTTTGGATCTATATAAGATTAATTCTATTCCTAGTTTTGAAGCAATGAAAAATGAGAACAATGATGCCACATTACATACAACTGAAAAAAAAAATGCCTTTGAAATATAAGACTGGCTTCTAATCGACCCAAGCAGTGACATACAGATGTAATGTCAAATGGTCGTACAACTATTACAGGAGTTTCCCTTTGCTTTGGAGCGCAGCCGTGCTTGTCCCCCCCCCCCCCCCCTCCCCCCTTTCCTTGGAAAAGTAGGGAGCTCCACTATTAGCTGTTCAGGTAATTGCTGAACTGCGTGGAATCGGCTCAAAGGATGTGTGATGAGTCTTGTTTGTAAAACAGTAATGTTTTATTGCTTGAGAGGGTCCAGATATGCCATTGGATGTGTCACAGAGACGCTTGTTTTCGTTATTGTCTTTGAATATGTTTTAATTATACTAGTTAATAACTGTCTCTGCGGATTTTTGGTAGTTATTTACACACACGCACACACACACACACACATATCCATTTCTTTTTTCTTACATGTTAGAATATCATCTGCTTTAGTTTGCTCTCGTGTGTGTGTGTGTATATATATATATATATATATATGTATGTATATATATATATATATATATATATGCAGAAGAACCACAGGGAAAATGAAAATACGAAATATACGATTAACTCCTGACTAGTTTCGTGATACTTCTTCAGTCCTCTGAAGAAGTATCACGAACTAGTCAGGACTTAATCGTATATTTCGTATTTTCATTTTCCCTGAGGTTCTTCTGCATCTGAGCATCACGTTTTCCTGTGATTTTTACGCATATGTGTATATATATATATATATATATATATACACGAGAGCAAACTAAAGCAGATGATATTCTAACATGTAAGAAAGAAGAAATGAATATGGGTAGGACATATATTGAAAATGATAGATAATAATTGGACATTAAGAATAACAGAATGGGTCCCTGGAGATTGCAAACGAAGCAGGGTAAGGAAGAGAAGACGATGGATTATTATTATTATCATTATTACTAGCCAAGCTACAACCCTAGTTGGAAAAGCAAGATGCTATAAGTCCAAGGGCTCCAACAGGGAAAAATAGCCCAGTGAGGAAAGGATTGACAAACTAAGGAAATTTCCGAGTATAGACTGTCATAGGAAGACCATTAAAAGATGTGAATGAAAGGACGTGTGTGAGGCCTTTGTCCTACAGTGATCTAGTTACGGCTGATGATATTTATTTTATGATGTTATAATTACAATATCTTTTTTGACGGTGTTACTGTTTTTAGAATGATATATTGTTAAATTATTCTCATCATTTGTTTATTTCCTTATTTCCTTTCCTCACTGGGCTATTTTCCCTGTTGGAGCCCTTGGGCTTATAGCTTCTTGCTTTTCCAACTAGGGTTGTAGCTTGGCTAATAATAATAATGATAATAATAATAATAATAATATTTGTGCGTATACTCGTTATGTTGTTATTTGTGTTGCAATTAAATCATCGGCCATCTTAGACAAATGGAAGCCTGCTGCGCTAGTTTTAAAGTAGCTTGAAATAAATACCGACCCATCAGGTTGGCAAAAAACGTCAAATAATTTATTTTGTCTATGTTCATACTTTACTTCGTTTTCGGGACGCATGAACACACCCGGCATTTAGATTTTTTTTTTTTTTTTTTTAAATGATTTCCAATTTTGCCATTATTGCAGCAGCCTTGTTCTTTTCATTCGTATTAGTCACAAAATTTCAGTATTGGAAAATCGAATGTAACTAATGCATGTCTATTTTGTACCGCTAACGTATGAAAAAATTTATTTGTATTAAGAAATTTCTTTACTAATTATTTTGTTCTTATATTCCAAATGGACTTTTTACGGTATATAACTTATGCGCGCTTTCACGCTGCATTTGTCATGGATATTGTAAATGATCATGAGAGCTGGATTGTAATTGAAAGTGAAGTTAACCTTGAGAGTGAGTAAAGGTGTCTTCAAAGTCTAAAGAAAGTAGACCTTGGGTGTCTTATGGTTGGAAAATGGGTCGCACTGAAACCTAGAAATCAAATGAGGGAGGTTAATCAAGTTAGACTTTTAGAGAATCGTCTTTTTTTTTTTTTTTTTTTTTTTTTTTTATCCAAGAAGCTTTTCAATATTTGTGTCTGTTTAAAATACTGTACCAGGATATTTTTATGGGTATTATTTCGTCAAATGATGTCTTCTCGTAATATGTATAACGAAAATGATCATATACTCATATCGATGCATTATAACCAAATTACCAAATTTTTCTTTTTCTTTTCGACCTCTTATTTTTTGAGTGTGTTGAATATCAATACTTTCCTGAAAATTTTATCAGAAACGAATTTACCGACTTATTTCTATTATAATGTACGTGTAATAGTTATACAGTTGAAAGTTAATTAA
>NC_090762.1:6838292-6843292 GCF_036898095.1 Palaemon carinicauda | reverse complement strand
TAACGTGCACCGGAATTCATGAAGCCAACTGCACCAGTGTAACGTTCATCGGAATTCATGAAGCCAACTGCACCAGTGTAACGTTCATCGGAATTCATGAAACCAACTGCACCAGTGTAACGTGCACCCGGAATTCATGAAGCCAACTGCCCCAGTGTAACGTTCATCGGAATTCATGAAGCCAACTGCACCAGTGTAACGTTCATCGGAATTCATGAAGCCAACTGCACCAGTGTAACGTGCACCCGGAATTCATGAAGCCAACTGCACCAGTGTAACGTGCACCCGGAATTCATGAAGCCAACTGCACCAGTGTAACGTGCACCCAGAATTCATGAAGCCAACTGCACCAGTGTAACGTGCACCCGGAATTCATGAAGCCAACTGCACCAGTGTATCGTTCATCGGAATTCATGAAGCCAACTGCACCAGTGTAACGTTCATCGGAATTCATGAAGCCAACTGCACCAGTGTAACGTGCACCCGGAATTCATGAAGCCAACTGCACCAGTGTAACGTGCATCCGGAATTCATGAAGCTAACTGCACCAGTGTAACGTGCACCCGGAATTCATGAAGCCAACTGCACCAGTGTAACGTGCACCCGGAATTCATGAAGCCAACTGCACCAGTGTAACGTGCACCGGAATTCATGAAGCCAACTTCGCCAGTGTAACGTGCACCCAGAATTCATGAAACCAACTGCACCAGTGTAACGTGCACCCGGAATTCATGAAGCCAACTGCACCAGTGTAACGTGCACCGGAATTCATGAAGCCAACTGCACCAGTGTAACGTGCACCCGGAATTCATGAAGCCAACTGCACCAGTGTAACGTGCACCCGGAATTCATGAAGCCAACTGCACCAGTGTAACGTGCACCCGGAATTCCTGAAGCCAACTGCACCAGTGTAACGTTCATCGGAATTCATGAAGCCAACTGCACCATTGTAACGTTCATCGGAATTGATGAAGCCAACTGCACCAGTGTAACGTTCATCGGAATTCATGAAGCCAACTGCACCAGTGTAACGTGCACCCGGAATTCATGAAGCCAACTGCACCAGTGTAACGTGCACCGGAATTCATGAAGCCAACTGCACCAGTGTAACGTGCACCGGAATTCATGAAGCCAACTGCACCAGTGTAACGTTCATCAGAATTCTTGAAGCCAACTGCACCAGTGTAACGTTCATCGGAATTCATGAAGCCAACTGCACCAGTGTAACGTGCACCCGGAATTCATGAAGCCAACTGCACCAGTGTAACGTGCACCGGAATTCATGAAGCCAACTGCACCAGTGTAACGTGCACCCGGAATTCATGAAGCCAACTGCACCAGTGTAACGTGCACCGGAATTCATGAAGCCAACTGCACCAGTGTAACGTGCACCAGAATTCCTGAAGCCAACTGCACCAGTGTAACGTTCATCGGAATTCATGAAGCCAACTGCACCATTGTAACGTTCATCGGAATTGATGAAGCCAACTGCACCAGTGTAACGTTCATCGGAATTCATGAAGCCAACTGCACCAGTGTAACGTTCATCGGAATTGATGAAGCCAACTGCACCAGTGTAACGTGCACCGGAATTCATGAAGCCAACTGCACCAGTGTAACGTGCACCCGGAATTCATGAAGCCAACTGCACCAGTGTAACGTGCACCGGAATTCATGAAGCCAACTGCACCAGTGTAACGTGCACCGGAATTCATGAAGCCAACTGCACCAGTGTAACGTTCATCGGAATTCATGAAGCCAACTGCACCAGTGTAACGTTCATCGGAATTGATGAAGCCAACTGCACCAGTGTAACGTGCACCGGAATTCATGAAGCCAACTGCACCAGTGTAACGTGCACCCGGAATTCATGAAGCCAACTGCACCAGTGTAACGTGCACCGGAATTCATGAAGCCAACTGCACCAGTGTAACGTTCATCGGAATTCATGAAGCCAACTGCACCAGTGTAACGTGCACCCGGAATTCATGAAGCCAACTGCACCAGTGTAACGTGCACCCGGAATTCATGAAGCCAACTGCACCAGTGTAACGTGCACCGGAATTCATGAAGCCAACTGCACCAGTGTAACGTGCACCCAGAATTCATGAAGCCAACTGCACCAGTGTAACGTGCACCCGGAATTCATGAAGCCAACTGCACCAGTGTAACGTGCACCGGAATTCATGAAGCCAACTGCACCAGTGTAACGTGCACCGGAATTCATGAAGCCAACTGCACCAGTGTAACGTTCATCGGAATTGATGAAGCCAACTGCACCAGTCTAACGTGCACCGGAATTCATGAAGCCAACTGCACCAGTGTAACGTGCACCTGGAATTCATGAAGCCAACTGCACCAGTGTAACGTGCACCGGAATTCATGAAGCCAACTGCACCAGTGTAACGTTCATCGGAATTGATGAAGCCAACTGCACCAGTGTAACGTGCACCCGGAATTCATGAAGCCAACTGCACCAGTGTAACGTGCACCCGGAATTCATGAAGCCAACTGCACCAGTGTAACGTGCACCAGAATTCATGAAGCCAACTGCACCAGTCTAACGTGCACCGGAATTCATGAAGCCAACTGCACCAGTGTAACGTGCACCCGAAATCGATGAAGCCAACTGCACCAGTGAACGTGCACCGGAATTCATGAAGCCAACTGCACCAGTGTAACGTGCACCCGGAATTTATGAAGCCAACTGCACCAGTGTAACGTTCATCGGAATTGATGAAGCCAACTGCACCAGTGTAACGTTCATCGGAATTCATGAAGCCAACTGCACCAGTGTAACGTGCACCCGGAATTCATGAAGCCAACTGCACCAGTGTAACGTGCACCCGGAATTCATGAAGCCAACTGCACCAGTGTAACGTGCACCCGGAATTCATGAAGCCAACTGCACTAGTGTAACGTTCATCGGAATTGATGAAGCCAACTGCACCAGTGTAATGTGCACCTCGGAATTCATGAAGCCCAACTGCACCAGTGTAACGTGCACCTCGGAATTCATGAAGCCCAACTACACCAGTGTAACGTGCACCTCGGAATTCATGAAGCCCAACTGCACCAGTGTAACGTAGACCTCGGAATTCATGAAGCCCAACTGCACCAGTGTGACGTGCACCGGAATTCATGAAGCCAACTGCACCAGTGTAACGTAGACCTCGGAATTCATGAAGCCCAACTGCACCAGTGTAACGTAGACCTCGGAATTCATGAAGCCCAACTGCACCAGTGTAACGTGCACCGGAATTCATGAAGCCAACTGCACCAGTGTAACGTGCACCTCGGAATTCATGAAGCCCAACTACACCAGTGTAACGTGCACCTCGGAATTCATGAAGCCCAACTGCACCAGTGTGACGTGCACCGGAATTCATGAAGCCAACTGCACCAGTGTAACGTGCACCGGAATTCATGAAGCCAACTGCACCAGTGTAACGTGCACCGGAATTCATGAAGCCCAACTGCACCAGTGTAACGTGCACCGGAATTCATGAAGCCAGCTGCACCAGGCTGTAGTTGCTTGAAAGAGAGCTTCATTCATTAACACTTTCTTTCTCACATTATACCAAAATGCATGTAAATGTGGCTACACCCGAGTTACTGAATGAAATTTCACTTTTTTACGTAGGAAGGTGGAGACTGCGCAAGAAGGCCTGGGATCACTGTATGTATGGAATGTAAATGCACAATTATGCTAATGTCCATATAGATGTGTTGGTCACCATGTAATCTATTCGTTAGTGTTTTTATTTATAGAGCAAATTGCCTCGTAAAAGCATATCCCAAGTTACATTTTTTCTATATTTATATTCGATGTCCGGAGGACGAATGCAGAATATATAGGTTAACTTTTATGACTAGTAACAACTCACCAATTACGATATATGTGTGTGTATTTTTGTGCATATAAATTGGAATCTTTCAGTATTTGGGACAGCATTCAACTCAATTAGCGTCCACATGATTTTTGTAAATGGATACCAGCAATTACTGGGGTTATGAAATGAGTGCAAGGCTTGTAAGGATCTGGATTCCAGAGCGCTGAAAATGTCGCGTTGCTGAGGCCATCTGACCTTGTCATTTCAGTGAGGTATCTTCCCATCCTTTTCAACGGAAAAAAGAACTAATTTGGACTACACGAGTGTTACTATAATCCATTTCTTTTAGCGATGCATATTTGCACCGACTCGCAGCGGTGCCCTTTTAGCTCGGAAAAGTTTCCGGATCGCTGATTGGTTGGACGAGATAATTACAACCAATCAGCGATCACGAAACTTTTCCGAGCTAAAAGGGCACCGCTGCGAGTCGGTGCAAATATGCATCGCTAAAAGAAATGGACTATAGCGTTACTTTAGAATGCATAGCCTCTGAACCATGGTCTTCCACTGTCTTGGGTTAGAGTTCTCTTGCTTGAGGGTACACTCGGATACACTATTATATCTTATTCCTCTTCCTCTTGTTTTGTTAAAGTTTTTATAGTTTACTTATGAAATATTTATTTCGATGTTGTTACAGTTCTTAAGATGTTTTATTTTGATGTTGTTACTGTTCTTAAGATGTTTTATTTTTCCTTGTTTCCTTTCCTCACCTAGCTATTTTCCCTGATGGAGCCCGTGGGCTTTTAGCGTCGTGCTTTTCCAACTAGGATTGTAGCTTAGCAGGTAATAATAATAATAATGATAATAATAATAATTATGTGTGAGTGAGTCAATATTGAATCTGACATGGGTGCGAGGTATTTCTAATGTCGGTGTCAACATAGGTAACGTAGCGCTAGTAATACCTTGATTGACCACACGAGATGCTGATGACACTCAGCTGTTAGGACGGTGCCAGCAGATAGGCTAAACCAAGTTCCAGTGGAAAGCAAGCTGGTGTTATAGATGCCAAGTGCTGTTTTGAAATATGGATAAATTTCAGTCCAGCATTTATAAAGGATATACTGTGCAAATTAATTTTCCCATTAAATAGTATACAAAGTAATT
>NC_090762.1:6830792-6833292 GCF_036898095.1 Palaemon carinicauda | reverse complement strand
AGATGGCATACCTGGCAGTTCAGTATGCCTTCAAAAACTAATTTTGTTGTGTTGTGTAACCACAAGTTTTTCCCTGGTTATTCTTCGGTAATATATAGAAGAGACTCTCTAGCTATGGTAAGCAGCTCTTCTAGGAGAAGGACACTCCAAAATCAAACCATTGTTCTCTAGTCTTGGGTAGCGCCATAGCCTCTGTTCCATGGTCTTCCACTATTTTTGGTTAGAGTTCTCTTGCTTGTGAGTACACTTGGGCACACTTTTCTATCTATTTTTTCTTCCTCTTGTTTCGTTAAAGTTTTTATAGTTTATATAGGAAATATTTATTTTAATGTGACTATTCTTGAAATATTTTATTTTTGCTTTGTTTTCTTTCTTCACTGGGCTATTTTCCCCGTTGGGGCATCTGGGCTTATAGCATCCTGCTTTTCCATCTAGGGTTGTAGCTTAGCATTTAATAATAATAATAATAATAATAATGATAATAATAATAATAATAATAATAATCTAACTGTCTTTCCAATTCAGCGTTCGTAAATGCCACTCTTAACATCTCTTTCATCTTCGTTTCCTTCCGTTTTCCCATTTTAATCTTCTAAATTTGGCAAATTACCCAGGTGGTAATTCAGCTCTGCTTAAACGGGAAAAGAGGAAAAACATTCGGGGATGGTATTGCAATGATTCCCCCCCCCCCCCATCTCTTCCCTCCTATGGATTATGACATATCAGACAGAGTCACACATAGTCACAGATCCTCCCTCATACGCCATTGTGTCCACATGACTACTGCCATCTCCCACCGTTCAAATATCCCCTCTGTAAACACGAGCCTTTGTACCGGCTCTTCCTTTTGATGATGTTCTTTGATAGGGATGAACTCCGAGTATTCTTCGGCTGTCGACTGCAAACTACTTGTGATCCCTGCCTTCTGTTGAGAGGATTAAAGGCGCCATAATTAGTGGTGTTTTGTTACAGGTGACCCATTCATTGTAAAATAACGCTCCTGGTATAAAGAAGTTTTCTATAGACTCTGTTTGTTGGAGGTTTGCGCGTTTCGGTTCCTGGGATAACCTCGCCCATTGAGCTAGAGGAGATTTGGACGTTTTCTCTTCTCTCGTTGCTGTGTGTGAAAACCTTCAATTACTAGATGGAGGTGAGGCTACACGTCCCTCTTTTGATACTTTGCGTTATACAGTTAAGTCATGACGATTTGATTCTCTCTCTCTCTCTCTCTCTCTCTCTCTCTCTCTCTCTCTCTCTCTCTCTCTCTCTCTCTCTCACACAGTTATAGGTTATACGTATAGATGACTTGAAATATAAATATCATGTTTATTGGTGTGTCTGTTGTGTACGTTCTTATCAAAACATACCTGTAAGATAAAACATTTAATTATTTTTTTATAGCCACGAAGGTGAATATTTCTTTTTCTTTTCCATTTTGTTTCGGTAACTGAAATTTCATTCTTTTCCTTTCCCTGCCAGACAAACACTTTTCCTGGAAGCTTGATGGGGTTTTAGGGAGTTTTTTAATGCTCACGTCACAAATTCCCATACTGTTTCGTTTACTTGAATTGGTAATTATTCGTTACTTCATTTAGAATACTGGGTTGTTACTTTTAAAGTGATACGCCAGGTGTTGAATCAATTTTTTTTTTTTTTGAAATATTATAAAAGTTACCATTGTTCATTATATGGTGATTTTTTTTATTTATATTATTTGGCTATTTTTTTCTTTTCTTCATTATAACTGAAGTTTATTAGTGAAATGTTTCAGCTTTACCTTAGAATCTTTTTTTTCCAAAATTTTAAAACATTCCCTAGTTTCCAATTAAGTTTATAACAATGTTTTCTCTTTCTTCGTTTAACCTTTGTTTTATATCAAGCAAAATGGCTTACCCCACATGTGTTCAGGATGTATTTTCTAAGAAATGTATCACATAACATGTTTTGAGAAATGATATTTCATTTATGAATAGTTTTTCTGCCTAAAGGGGAAGAGCATTGGTATTAAAACCGGTGCCACGCTATAGATTTATTTTACTTTTCGTGGCAACCCCCAATAGTCTTTAAAATACTCTTACAGTTATATAAAATGTCGAATGGGCAATATATTCCACGACTTATTATGAAGGTCATATGAGGTTTTTTTCTTTTTTTTTCTTTTTTTTTTTTTTTTTTTTTTTTTTTTTGTCCGGTCCTTGTTTTCTTCTCTTTCAATTGTGTTAATTTCTTCATGTTTACATTCTTCTGTTATTAAGTCATGTTATCAAATGTTAGTTTAATTAGGGATTTGCTTTAATGAACTTCTATATTGAAATAGATTGATTTCTCAAGTTTCAATTTTAACCATAATTTTTCAATGTTATTACTTTTATAGTTTTGTGTTTGATATCTAGACTTTCAAGATGTATATAAGAATGTGTATATAGTTGTGTGGGAATTTTCGGAAACATTTTTTTTTTAGTATTCTATGCATTCAATTGAATTGTAATATATTGTAACA
>NC_090762.1:6818292-6828292 GCF_036898095.1 Palaemon carinicauda | reverse complement strand
CTGCAGCCCTTAATAACCAAAGTTAATAATAGAATACTGAGAGTGTTACGGGTTTTGACCATTCTCGTGTCCTTTCATCATCGTTGCGTAATGGGGCTAAAGTTTGTTGTTTGGTAAGGCAGGCCTTATACCAGCATAAACTGGTACAGGACATTGGGACATGAGTGATATTCTGTATACATTTTTAGAAACTCGTAAAAGCTCGAGAAATTGCATTTTCAGTTTTATAGTTTAAAGGGGAATATGATGAAAATATAAGGTTAAAATAGTGAACAAAATTAAGGTTTGCGAAATAATACCTCCAAATAAAGTAGTAGATATATGAATGTTTGTATCTATAGATTACGTTAAACTACCTTTCCAAATTTATGTACAGTAAAGCTTATTGCCTTTTATTTTTATGGTATCTGTACAGTGTATGTTAAGAACTAATTGTATTCCATAGTATATACTGTTAGCCAAGACACTCGATATATTTATCCTTACCTATTTTTTACCTACATTTAAAGACATTCAGAAACCACTGAGCTCTTGATACTTGTGAAAATAATTTTGCCCAAGCTATTGTAATTTATAATAACTACTTGAACAAACTATACGATAGATAAGTCTTTCATGCGTTACTTTTTTCCTCGATAACTCCCGAAAAATAAGTACTGGGAAAAAAACAGTTTGTTACGATGTACGGTAGATGGATTGTAAATGTGTATCTTCTAACAAAAGGTAAAAAAATTATAAAGTATAAATATTGCTACCATTAGAAAATATTGATGATTGCGTCACCTTTAAAAGTACTAGTCCATATGTCACCCCTATAATTCTCTCTCTCTCTCTCTCTCTCTCTCTCTCTCTCTCTCTCTCTCGCGCGCGCGCGCTTACGCTTGTGTGTTTGGGATTTTTTATAGGAATTTTTCTACCTACAGTACACTTCAAAGAGACTTTTAGTCATATGAATAAATTTCCCCTGTATTGTCGTTATTATTGATTAATGAGGGGGGTAACATCACATTTTGCTTCTGTCTGTTTGTTCGGTTAAAGGCGTTGTTTCTATGCGGAATATGGGGAGTTTGATTCCAACAAAAGCACCGGAGTTTGGGTCGATGTAGATACTGTTGCATTAACTACTTATAATTAGATGTTCATTAGTATATGGGTTTTCTATCTTGTGCAGCTGATTATACGAGAAAACAATGGCTATTCCCTTTATTATTATTATTATTATTATTATTATTATTATTATTACTAGCCAAGCTACAACCCTTGTTGGAAAAGCAAGATGCTATAAGTCCAAAGGCTCCAACAGGGAAAAATAACCCAGTGAGGAAAGGAAATAAATTTATACGAGAAAACAATGGCTATTCCCTTTATTATTATTATTATTATTACTAGCCAAGCTACAACCCTAGTAGGAAAAGCAAGATGCTATAAGCCCAAGGGCTCCAACAGGGAAAAATAACCCAGTGAGGAAAGGAAATAAATTTATACGAGAAAACAATGGCTATTCCCTTTATTATTATTATTATTATTATTATTATTATTATTATTATTATTATTGTTATTGCTAGCCAAGCTACAACGCTAGCTGGAAAAGCAAGGTGCTATAAGTCCAAGGGCTCCAACAGGGAAAAATAGCCCTGTGAGAAAAGGAAATAAGGAAATAAATAAATGATGAGAATAAATTAACAATATATCATTCTAAGAACAGTAACAGCGTCAAAACAGATATGTCCTATATAAACTATTAACAACGTCAAAAACAGAGCAGGATAAGTATTCAAAAGTATTTTTTTTTTTTTTGGGGGGGGGGTGGGTTGGCGTTTTTCAAACTCTGATGTTCCCGAGATCCGTGTTTAGTCTTGCCGTCATTTAACCCGGGCAGAGCCTATCTCATTACTGACATTATTCAAGTATGTAGAATGAAATTATCTTAGAGCTTTGAGATTGGTCATAACATCCCTAAGATTTGGAAATGCAAACTTAATCATCTCTTAGAATACCTCTTTTATTCGATTGCCAATCAAGTATTGCTTGAGGATATCATGAGGTAAAACTAAGAAATTTTTGTTAATTTTCATATGTAATTTCTCAGGCATATCATCCAAATCTCTTCGTAATTGCTAAGTCTGAAATAAGCAAGCGTTTGCAAGCATCTTTCAGACTTTGCTTCTATAACTGTAGATATGAACAAGCATGAGTTGTCTCTTTATGATTTTGTGATTGTTATAAAGTACATGATAAAAACGTTTGTAACAGGAGAGCCCACTTACGCATATAATTGCAATGAACTTTTGTTTTTTATTAGTTTGTTGTATATTTACACTGTTTAAAGGGAATATAACAGAATTATAGATAGGTGCATGGTGAAACTACCTTTGGCAGCTAGTAAACGTTTAAAAAGCGGTGCTGATATTCGGAATGCTGCATCATTTTGTATTGTTTGTGATATTTATATTTCTAAGTTTTATAACTCTGACCTTCTAAAAATAAATTGGTGGCTTTTTTCCGGTATGTTTGTCTCTTAGCTGGGATTCTATTTTGATATTGCTGTTAAAATGTCTGTTTTTGCTTATTCTTTTCAATGTGCATGTTTTTTTTTTTTTTTTTTTTTTTTTTTTTTTTTTTTTTTTATCTAGGGACTCCATTTAGATGCTTCTATGAAAATATATGTATGCCCATTACAATATTTTTATTTTCACGAGGTGCTTATTTTTAGTAAGCAAACCTGTTTTTTTTTTTTTTTTTTTTTTTTTTTTTTTTTTCTTCATTTCTTGAAAAACCAGTCTTATTTTCTCTCATTTTAAATATTATTGAAATACTTAACGGAAATTTTAATTGCCTTTTTGTCTGGCTAACTTAGGGAGAGGGCTTACATATAGATTGATTTAACTTTGTGTCTTAACTAATAGATACTTATTGCAATTAGATTAAATTGGTAAGTTCCCGGTTACGTTTTACCATCTGTTCCCAATTTCCCAACCTAGCTAAGTTCGGGACATCGGGCTGGTTTTCACGCAAATATTTCATTGTGATTTCTGCAAATGTGTGTTGACTATACTAGTGTGAATTATATATATATATATATATATATATTTATATATATATATATATATATATATATTTATCTATATATATATATATTTATTTATATGTATATATATATATTTATATATATATATGTATATATATATATATATATATATATATATGCGTAAAATCACAGGAAAACGTGATGCTCAGATGCAGAAGAACCACAGGGAAAATGAAAATACGAAATATTTCGTATTTTCATTTTCCCTGTGGTTCTTCTGCATATATATATATATATATATATATATTAGAATTCTTGAAACCAAAAGCATACTGATATCTTTCGAATAACAGTCAGTGGCACAATACTTCTCGCTGACGCCTCTTAATTCAGCGACTTGATTTCCGGATACCGAGGTCTTATCATTGATTGGTTTTTGTTTTCTCTTCCCTGTGCGTGGCCATCGTTTCGGGGAACCTTTTGGGGGAGGTAATGAAATTGTTGTGACTGACATTTCTTCGGCATTTAACGTTCAGCCATAAGGTCGTGTTAACTAAGCATCTGTGTATTACATTTTTATTTTTTATTTTTAGCTCCTTTATTAATACCTGTGTATAGTGACGTAATGTATATTGTTACGTGGGCGTGATGCAGTGGTTATATTGACTTTTTCAGCACAAATGGTTCTAACTCTGTTAACCATTTTATGTATGGTTGTGGCGGTTATTTTTATTTATTGCTGTTGTTATGCATTAGATTTTTAGGAGTGTGTATGTGCGTGTGTGTATATCTATCTATATAATACACACACATACACACACACACACACATATATATATATATATATATATATAAATGTGGGTATATATATATGTCTACATATACACAAACACTCACACAAATATGTATATATATATATACACATATATGTATATATATATATATATATATATGTATACACACACACAAAGACCTCAGGCATGTTCTTCCACTCGTGTCTGTTTATGGTCTTTCTATGCCAGTTTATATCGGCAAATTTTCGTAGCTCTTCAATCCATCGTCTTCGCTACCTTCCCCTGCTTCGTTTGCAATCTCTGTGGACCCATTCTGTTATTCTTGATGTAAATCTTTGTGGATAGTAAATAGTAGCCCATAATAGATGGACTGCTATATACTATCCTCAATATATTTCTATGTAGCCAGTTAACTAAAATGGTATTGGCTTTCTTTTCGGGAGATTTAGTCCCTTAGTATATCTTGAAATTATATATGATCTTCCTTTTCATATGCTTAATTTGTAGGAAATGGTGAGTTACAAATTGGGTTAAAAAAATCATGTTTTATTTCAAATGATCAGGTCAGTATGTTCCTATATATTCATCACCCTCATCATCATCATCACATTATTTGCATTTCCTTATTATTTTTCTTATAATATTTTTCGTTAATCTATGTGTTTCCTGATCCTTAATTTGGCTTTTTTTTTTTTTTTTGAACCATGCTGTTTTCAAAATTTATGGTGATTCAGTTTGTAATTAAGATTCTTACATAAAGCAGTTGAATAATTATCTTGATTGTGGCATTAGTATCTCTATTGTTATTATTTTTGACTGGAGTGTTTTGTCTTCTATTTTAACTTTGCCTTTTGCTAGTTTGATCCTTTAGAAATACAGTAGATGTATGATGAACTATCTTTCTCTTCTTGATTTAGGATTGACATCGCCTTTTGTTAATCTATTTAGTATTGATTTAGTCCTTTGTTAATAGATTCAGGATTAACATAGTCTTTGTTAATCTATTTAGCATTAAATTGGTCCTTTGTTAATAGATTCAGGATTAACATCGTCTTTGTTAATCTATTTAGCATTTACTTAGTCCTTTGTTAATAGATTCAGGATTAACGTCGTCTTTGTTAATCTATTTAGCATTTACTCAGTCCTTTGTTAACAGATTCAGGATTTTCATCGTCTTTCGTTAATCTATTTAGCATTAACCTAGTCCTGTGTTAATAGATTCAGGATTAACATTGTCTTTTGCTAATGTATTTAGCTTTAACTTAGTCATTTGTTAATACATTCAGGATTAACATCGTCTTTTGTTAATCTATTTAACATTAACTTAGTCCTTTGGTAATAGATTCATAATTAGCATCGTCTTTTGTTAATGTATTTAGCTTTAACTTAGTCCTTTGTTAATAGATTCAGGATTAACATCGTCTTTTTTTTAATCTACCTAGAATTAACTTAGTCCTTTGTGAACAGATTCAGTATTAACATTGTCTTTTGTTAATCTATTTAGCGTTAACTTAGTCCTCTGTTAATAGATTCAGGATTAACATCGCCTTTTGTTAATTTATTTAGCATTAACTTGATCCTTTGTTAACAGATTCAGGATTAACATCGTCTTATGTTAGTCTATTTAGCATTAACATAGTCTTTTGTTGATAGAATCAGGATTAACCTTTTGTTAATCTATTTAGCATTAACTTAGTCCTTTGTTAACAGATTCAGGATTAGCATCGTTTTGTTAATCTATTTAGCATTAACGTATGCCTTTGTTAATAGAATCAGGATTAACTACGCCCATTGTTTACTGATTTAAGAGTAGTCGTCTGTTGTTTATCGATTTAGGATAAAATTCGTACTTTGTTAATTGACTTTATATTAACGTCATCCGTGGTTTATTGATATAGGCTTAACTTCGTCGTTTGTTTATCGATTTAACTTCGTCGTTTGTTTATCGATTTAACTTCGTCGTTTGTTTATCGATTTAACTTCGTCGTTTGTTTATCGATTTAGCTTCGTCATGAATTATCGATAAACAGTGAACGAAGTTTATCCTAATTAACTTCGTCCATTATTTATCGATTTAGGATTACTTTTGGTTTTTTGTTTTTCCCGGATTAAATTCGTTTTTGTTAATCATTTTAGAATTAAATTTGCTCATGTTTATTATTTTTGGATAAATTCGTCCTTTTTATTAATTTAGGATTAACTTTGTCATTTGTTAATCGTCCTGGTATTAATTTCTGCTTTTGTTTGTCGATTTAACTTCAGTCTTTGTTAAGCGATTTAAGATTAATTTCGTCCTGTGTCAGTGGGTTCATGATTAGCTTTTTCCTTTGTTCATCGATCTAGGATTAAGTACATCCTTCCTTTATCGATTTAGGGTCAATTTCGTCTTTTATTTGTTGATTTATCGTTTTCCTTTGTAAAAAGAATGGGATTAACTTCGTATTTTGTTAATCAGTGTGGGATTAACTTCGTCGTTTGTTAATCAGTGTGAGATTAACTTCGTCGTTTGTTAATCAGTGTGAGATTAACTTTGTCGTTTGTTAATCAGCGTGAGATTAACTTTGTCGTTTGTGAATCAGCGTGAGATTAACTTTGTCGTTTGTGAATCAGCGTGAGATTAACTTTGTCGTTTGTTAATCAGTATGAGATTAACTTTGTCGTTTGTGAATCAGCGTGAGATTAACTTTGTCGTTTGTGAATCAGCGTGAGATTAACTTTGTCGTTTGTGAATCAGCGTGAGATTAACTTTGTCGTTTGTTAATCAGCGTGAGATTAACTTTGTCGTTTGTTAATCAGTGTGAGATTAACTTTGTCGTTTGTTAATCAGCGTGAGATTAACTTCGTCGTTTGTTAATCAGTGTGCGATTAACTTCGTTGTTTGTTAATCAGTGTGCGATTAACTTCGTTGTTTGTTAATCAGTGTGCGATTAACTTCGTTGTTTGTTAATCAGTGTGAGATTAACTTCGTCGTTTGTTAATCAGTGTGAGATTAACTTCGTGGTTTGTTAATCAGTGTGAAATTAACTTCGTCGTTTGTTAATCAGTGTGAGATTAACTTCGTCGTTTGTTAATTGTTAATCAGTGTGAGATTAACTTTGTCGTCTGTTAATCAGTGTGAGATTAACTTCGTCGTTTTTTTAAACAATTTAGAATTAACTTCGTCCTTTGTTTAACGCTTTAGGATTAACTTCGTTCTTTTTTATCGGCTTATCTTCGGCTTTAGTTAATCGTTTTAGGATTAACTTCATCCGTTGCTTATCGGTTCAGGATTAACTCTGTCCTTTGTTGTTCAATTTACGATTAATATACTCGTTTGTTCATCTATTCAGAATTAACTTCGTCCTTCGTTTATCGATTTACGATTAACTTTATTTTTCTATACCATTTTGGTTATTGAATGAATCCATAACTGAAAGTGTTTAAAGGTTTAAAGGTCGCTCATGAATGGCAGAGGCAAGGGACAGTGTCACTGCCCTAGCAATTAGGACAATGCCCTAGAGACTGACCATATATTATATGATCAGCGCCCAAGCCTCCTCTCCACCCAAGCTAGGACCAGGGAGGGCCAGGCAGTGGCTGCTGATGACTCGGCAGATAGACCTATAGGCTCCCCCAAACCACCCAACCTTAGCTCACAAGGATGGTGTGGTTGCAGACACTAATGGCACTAACGAGTCCGAGCGTCCGGGACTCGAACCCCCGACTGGCAAACACCAGGCAGAGACGTTACCAATTAGGCCACAGCAATCTTTCAGTGTATTTTCCTGGCTATTTTTATTTTCTTTTAATCATTTTTCCCTTTTGTATCTGCAGTATCATAACTCCAAGATCATCGTAAAGGAGGTCCGTGGGAACAAGTTTCTTGGAACGAATTTTCTTGATAAATATTGCGCTTCAAGATATTTAATGTTCACGCCGTTAAAGTTATATTGACAAATCATGTCTTGCATTTTTGTGTAATGATTGGTTGGGACGAAATCAGAGGTTCACACGAGACCTTTATCGGTGTTCCCCTTAATACCTTATTACATGTTCCTGTTCTTGTATATGGTGGCTTTAATCTAAACCAATGAATAACTGCAGATTCCAAAAATTTATTTGGCCTACTCATGTACCTTGATTTTAAAATATTTCTCATCCTTCCACCTCATTTTATTATGATTATGATTATTATGAATTTTGTTGTTACTATTATTATTTATTAAGGTTCTTATTAAGTGTCAAAGAGAGAGAGAGAGAGAGAGAGAGAGAGAGAGAGAGAGGCAACACAAAGAAGACTCCTTAAGCATGCAGAGGAATGTGGAAAAATGCAATATGATGCTATTGTTATTGTTGTTAGATTAGACCTTTTTGCACGGGAGTAAAGAATTGAAGTTTATGAGAGAGAGAGAGAGAGAGAGAGAGAGAGAGAGAGAGAGAACACGAAGAAGACTCCATAAGCATGCAGAGGAATGTGGAAAAATGCAATATAATGCTATTGTTATTGTTGTTAGATTAGACCTTTTGCATGGGAGTAAAGAATTGAAATTTATGAGAGAGAGAGAGAGAGAGAGAGAGAGAGAGAGAGAGAGAAACTAATATATAGTTTGGCCATACCCATTTATTCATATACTAGTGTGCGTGACCCGTAAAAAACGACGGCTAAATATTTTGAGAGAGAGAGAGAGAGAGAGAGAGAGAGAGAGAGAGAGAGACTAATATATAGTTCGGACATACCCATTTATTCATATACTAGTATGCATGACCCGTAAAAAACGACGGCTAAATATTTTGAAAGAGGAGAGAGAGAGAGAGAGAGAGAGAGAGAGAGAGAGAGAGAGACAGGGGGGGGGTTCTTGCAGACAGACAGGCAGGCACAGAAAGATTCGAATAAGACTCCAATGGAATGCAAAGGGATGTGGAATATGCAATATGATTTTAAGGCCCGAGTGACATTCTCTTTTAAGGATTCTATTCGATGATGGAAATTGAGTTCAAGTACGCCGAGATGGTGACCGAAAACCGCCAAAAATGTCACTCGTCGCAAAGTTCAGGCGAATGTGGTTGCATTCCCGAAGGCGAGAAGGGGAAATTTTTGAGTTGGAGATGGGCATAAATTTCGTGTTTGTATATTTATTTTATAGTAGTTTTTCAGTACAATTAACATCTATTAATCACTGTAATTGGTGTGTGTATGATATGGAGTTTTAAATATTAACTTTTCACGTCAGTAAAGATATTCGAACGTTGCCTCGATTATAAATTTGATTTTTTTTTTTTTTTTTTTTTGTCAGTACTAAACTGATGTTTTGGCAACTATAAAGTTCGCCTTAGTATATTCGAGTAAGATATGAAGAGTCTATGTAAATGTAAAAATTACCAATAAAACGGAATAATCTGTTTAGACCAAGAATAATCTATCGTAATAGTTTGTTGATTTGGATATCAATATCTAAAATTTTATGCTGTAGACTATTAATAATTCATCCTAATATGGGGGATTTGTATCTGTATAACATCCAAAATCTTATTGATTCGATAGTTAGTAACCCATGAATATATGCTTAATGATCACCAGGAAAAATATTTGTAGTAGATTAGGAATAGTTGTCCCATATAGGGTGTCAGTATATTGTCGATTTGTTTACCAACCAGAATTTAATTGCTTATATTAAAAAGGATTAATCATATAATGCCGGTGATGTGGGTCTGAATGTTGTTTAGACCATGTCGCATATGATACATCATATTTGGTGGTTTTCATGATACTGATCAAAACCAGAATTCTATGGTTTAGACCAGGAAAAATATCATTATGACACTTTTCTCTGGATGTTGACCACAGAAATATTCATAGTTAAGACCAGGAATAATCCATCATAATGTGGGCGGATAGCCATCTTAAGGCTGTACCTTGTGAAACTATATAACTGTCATTATCGTTGCTTGAGAAAGATCCTTGGAGCACTCGGGCATTATTAAAGTGAAAAAATTGGAGGTCCGGAATACTGCTAATTCTGACTACATCGGTATAAGTAGAAACTGTTCGTGAGTACACGGTCTTGAAAGAATGGACGAAATCTTATTTTCAAAGTATTTACCATAAGGGAGATTACTAAAATAAGTATAATATTGAGAGACCTCTTTTGTACTGTATTGACTCCGTGAATATATGAGCTTTAGAAATAGAAAATACGTA